>NC_137010.1:35013152-35063152 GCF_032717465.1 Coenobita brevimanus
CCACAAGTACACGTATCTACTTTCAAACACAGAAACACAGACCCCCCCCCCTCACACACACACCTATCCATTTACCTCTCTCTCTCTCTTTCACACACACACACACACACACACACACACACACACACTGACCTGAGTAATACACCTGTCTGTAAATAATAAATGGATCAAACATGCTTCGTTAATTCTCTGATACCTAGGCATTCCCTCACCAAAACCAATTCGTCTGGTGCCAGTCGAAATGAAACGACTACGTGCTTCTTGGCTGGGAGAGAGAGAGAGAGAGAGAGAGAGAGAGAGAGAGAGAGAGAGAGAGAGAGAGAGAGAGAGAGAGATTCTACAAACAGGAGCAGAAGAGCATAATATAAGAAGAGTAGCCTACCAAGTGGAAAGCGCCACACATACACACACACCCATGTTCCACACCTTCCATATTCTTGCCTCCACCAGACATCCCACAAGACCTCCACTCAACAAGCTTCGTAATGCCTTTGGGAGAGAGACCATTCCTTCAATATATCACGTTCAATGTAAAGTGAAAAAGATAACTAGATCTGATGTGAGAGGTGTAAGGCTGAGAGGAAGACCACGAATAGGATGGATGGACAGTGTGAAGAGAGCGCTGGATGCGAGAGGGATGTCTGTTGAGCAAGGAAGAGTGGCTGTGCGTGACAGAAATAAATGGAGAGAAATTGTGAATGAATAAGTGAGGACGCTGCCCTGAGGGGATATTCTCCCGCATTTGGTCTGATCAGCTAGTCAGGTCAGGTGCGGGTAAGGGGATGGGTCTGTTATGATGTGGCAGGGGTAAACCAGTTCTGTTGTCAGGCCCTGCTGCGGATGTCACTGATTGCATTGCGCAGTTGACCCTTGTGTGGTGTGGTGCGGTGAGGATCTGTCCGTTCTCCCCTTTGGGGCTAAGATGCGAATTAATGTGTTTAAATGGATGAGTAAATGGCGAGTGTGTCGTCCTGTCTCGGCTACCTCCCTTTCCGGGGGGGAAGCAGCCTAGGTATATAGATAGATAGAATATAAAGTGCAACATTTGGCATATATAAAACCTCATGGTGTTGGTACAATTTAATTACGTGTAAAAAAATAAAAAAATAAAAAAAGGCGGATGAAAAATGGTACTGCTAGGGAGAAAAACTACTTCCCATTTTCACTAAAGACAAACAAATTATTTTTCGTCACGATTTATGGGGCACTATTGTAAGTTCCTCAGCCTGTTAGATTTCTCGCTATTTATCTCCACGAAAGGGTAGTAAAAGAAGTTGTCTGATGGTGGATAATATCTCTTTGGTTCCTGCTTCCTTTATTGTGATTTCTCTTCTCGCCTCTTTCTTCCTCTTCTTTTATCGCCATTTCTCTATTCACGTCTTCTTTTCTCTTCTACCTTATACGCAAAACCTCTGCCTTCACTTCTCCTTTTCTTTCAATATCTTCTTTTGTTCGTTCTTCCTCCCTCCTTCCTGTAACTCTCATTTTCTACTTCTCTTTCATGCATTTCTTTATTCCCTCCCTCTATTTCTCCACTCCTTTCCTTCCTCCTTCATTGAGACAATTTTACTTCTACCCTTCCTCCTGCATCTTCACCTTCTCTCTCTCTCTCTCTCTCTCTCTCTCTCTCTCTCTCTGTTTTCTTCTTTCCATTACATTCCTATCATTCCAAGTTCTTTCTCTCCACTTTTCACTGTTCCTCTCTTCCCATTCCTTCCTTCCTTCACCATTCGTGTTCTTCCTTCCTTTATGCATACTTTCATTCTTCCCCCCGCTTCCTTCCTTCATTCTCCTTCCCATTTTTTTCTTTCTTACATTTTTTCCTTTTACTTGTTTACTACCTCACTTCAATTCTTTCTTTCCATTCTTTCAACATACGCATCTCTCTCTCTTTTCTCTCTCTCTTTTCCTTCCACTTCTCTTCCTCGCCTCTTTCCATTCCCATATTCCCTCCTCCCCTAATGCTCACTTCCTTCCTCCGGACATTTTTTTTTTTTTACTTTCCCTTTCTCCTCCCGTAATCCTTTTCCTTCCGTCCAAGTATTAATCCTTCCATCCTGCCTTCCTCATCTACCTTTCCCCACTCCTTCCCTTAGCCTTATACCTCAGTAGGTATCAGTACAGGTTCGAGTCTTTCGGCAAAATTTCACCCCTCTACTGAACTTCTCTACCTTATATATATATATATATATATATATATATATATATATATATATATATATATATATATTATGTTCAGGCACTGCAAACACCGCGCCATTGATCACTGCATAATATATAAACAAATGCATGTGATTAAAATTATTCCACTTGTAAACAGGGTCACGCGATTAAATGCCCCCACTCATAAACAAACCCACGTGATCACAATGACGTCACATTTAAATACAGACCCACGTCACATAAACAAACCCACGTGATGGAATGACGCCTCGTACATATAAACACAAGAGAACGGTAAAAAAAAAAAAGGAGGGGGGGGGTCCCATAAAAACTCTGATGTAAACAGGACCGACAAAAACAAATCCTCAGCCATTATCACATGACGTCAATGTAAACAATTACAATATGACCAAAGATGCTCAATAATAAACTCTTCTCCCATTAACTCCTCTTTCCTCTCTGTCGTCTTCTCTCCCTTTCATTCTTCTTTCAGTTCTTCCATATTTCATTAGTTCCAGTCTCTCCTTCCGTCTCTGTTTCTTTTCTTTTTCTTAATTCTACTCTTTCCTTCCTCAGTTTTTTTTCTTTCATTTATGCCTTAATTCAACCATCCTTTCAACACACTTTCCGTCATGCTCTCTCTCTCTCTCTCTCTCTCTCTCTCTAATCCATCACACAGTCAATGCAGCAACATCATCACACACTCGGCATTCTTCAGCTACTACTCCCTATCACTCTGCACACTCTTAATCACGTATCATCAACACACACACGGCAAACTCCATTCAGGCTTGACCAAATGCAATATAACCACAGTGCATCATCAATAACGTGCAATGCCTGTACAATATTGGTGCATGGGGGAAGGCTGCTTGGACTGGCAGGAGGGAGGGGGAGATGAGCACAGATGGAGGAGCTAGGAGGCATTACTATTTTTATGAGAGAGAGAGAGAGAGAGAGAGAGAGAGAGAGAGAGAAACACCCCTGGCAATACTTTCTCTATAAATCTCTATACTGTCCTACGCCTCACCACAGAGTTGATCCAGGGCGCTCTCAACAAAGCCACTCTAAGCCTCTACATCACCATTCATCACTACCCCATCTCACCACTCCACGCCCCTCTCTCTCTCTCTCTCTCTCTCTCTCTCAGAATCATCACCAATACTCTACTCACAACGAACGGGTAATGTAGCTATTTTACATCACGTACGTATAAGTAACATTGTCTAATCCCCTTATCAAAGTGCCTCTCCAGAAAAAAAAAAAAAAAAAAGCAAGAATCTAACAGGGATCAATTTACAGAAGACGTCAATGAAAACTCCCAACCCCCTTCACTACAAAAGACTCCTGGCCGGAAAAAAAAATCGTCTGACGGTAGCAAGAATCACGGTATGTATCTACGCCTTTAACTACGAAGACTTTCTCCTAAACTGACTAAGACCTTTGATTAGTAGTAGTAGTAGTAGTAGTGAAGTGAACCTGGTGCACTGAAGGCCGAAACTGCTCCTTTTCTACAAACTACCATCAACCTTGAAGGGGGTAAGGAGGGGATAGAGACATGTTTGTGCAACTGGATCCCTTCACCGACCGGCAATATTGGTGCCACCACGTGAAGGCTTCCACCCCCTCCCCCCTTCCCAGCACCACCTTTGACAGTACACAGAACAAAGATCATCGCACTGAAGCGGTTCGACTTGCAATTTCTGGCGTTTTGCATATAAGTGACATGTATTCAGGCCAAATGACAGCACGGTAGTTAGACAGTTAGCCTAATTGCCCTGCCCCTCATGTCGCTTCCCCGCGGCCATCAGTGGAAGCAACAGAGCGAGTAATTGGGAGGAGACGCCAGGCAGCCCTAGATCCTCGCATGACTCAGTGGGTGGCTAGGCATGTGTGAGAGAGAGAGAGAGAGAGAGAGAGATTACACCCTTATCAATATTCTCCCCAAACTCGAAATTAATGCATTAAGATTTCCCTTGTATGTCTGCATCGACCAGCAAACATTATTTTTCCTAGGTGTTGAGAGAGAGAGAGAGAGAGAGAGAGAGAGAGAGAGAGATTACACCCTTATCAATGTTCTCCACAAACTCGAAATGCATGCAGTACGATTTCACTTCTGTGTCTACAACGAGAGAGAGAGAGAGAGAGAGAAAATCATATCAGTTCCTTCCTCCACCTCAAGTATTGCAACAAATTCCACCTGCGAGTGCTCAGTAGGCAATCAGCCAAGCACCTTCCCGGATGTTGAAGAAAGGCAAGACTCAACAACAATCCACTGCTTGCAATCACAGTGCAGGTGTTTGGGTGTGCAATGGACGCCTGGCGCTATGCAATAACGTAGCTTACAGAATAGGAGGAGGAATGTACGAGGGGGGAGGAGGAGGAACGTAGGAGGGGGAAGAAGGAACAACGTAGGAGGGGGAAGAAGGAAGAACGTAGGAGGGGGAAGAAGAAGGAACGTAGGAGGGGGAAGGAGGAGGAAAGTAGGATTGGGAAGGAGGAGGAAAGTAGGAAGGGGAAGAAGCAGGAACCTGGGAAGTGAGGCCATTGTGGAGAATCAGGAAGTTTTATTTCTATCTTTTTTAAACGTAATTACGAGGTTAAAATATTTTCCATTTCAATTTTTCTGTATTTATTTTTCAACTCACTCAAACCTTTTACGTACATCACCATTCCTAACCATACTTAAGTGAGCAAAGTCCTCGACGTGAAGAGGTTAACGAAATACCTATCGAAGAGGGTGTAAGCAGCATAGATTTTGATGGGAAAAGGGAAGAGGTTAGATGAAGGGAACGAGCTAGGCTTAGAAAGAATTGAAAGCTTAGGTCTGGAAGGCAATAGAAACTTAGAAAAGAATAAGAGAGAGAGAGAGAGAGAGAGAGAGAGAGAGAGAGAGAGAGAGAGAGAGAGAGAGAGAGATTATATAGAAAGTATGGAAGGTGACTGAGTTTAGATGAAGAAGTAGGGAAAAATCGTCGTCGTCGTCGTAGTAGTAGTAGTAGTAGTAGTAGTTGTTGTTGTTGTTGTTGTTGTTGTAGTCACGGAAGGATGGGAGAAAACTAACCCTTCCTATTATTTCCTTGACCCACCATGTAATAACACTTTCATTACTTTACAATCTCACTCTCCAGGGCCGAATATAATTGTCTTGCGGAAACGGAATCAAAACAGAGAAGGCTGGTGTCTCTCTCCTTAATTATGCACGGAGTTGGTTATTTTATTTATTTTAGTGATTTGGTTCAGCAGAGGGGATTTAGAGTTAGTCCATGGGTTAATAATTAGCGGCCTCTCTCTCTCTCTCTCTCTCTCTCTCTCTCTCTCTCTCTCTCTCTCTCTCGAGCCATTACCACGTGGGCTAAGAAGGCTCCCCAACACCCCTTTATTGCCATGAGTTTTCTATATTACACTTAATTATTATCTTGCAGGTAATTCATACTTTTAAATATTCATACAGCTGAGTAAGAGATGATACGGTGCCTACTAATTCAAATCTCTTCCTCGAACCTCTTCCTCTTTTTACCTCTTCAGGATCTTCTTCAGCTGACTCCTCTTCGTGGCTTTTAAACAATGTAAACAAATGACGCAACGGTAAACACACAGCAGCAAAACCCACCACCATTCACGACCATATAAAAACCCACCAACATCAACAACAATACCTTTGCTACAGGAAAATCATCATAACCATCAACCTTACCCTTTTTTCCAGGTATCATAAATAGGGTGGGACAAATTCCAGGAAAAGAAATGGACTGGAAACACACAAAACTGGAAAGCCATCATCAGAAATCCCAGGGGAAATGGGCCACACCTCCACTTACCATCCCATCCTTCAAAAGTTGCCTACAATACTCTTCCCATCATTATACATCAGATTACACAATAGGCATTAATGGTCTCAGAATTTAGATCTCCCTTGCATCACCAGCACCATCATAACTTACGCACTCCGCCTCACATCCATACCGGCAGAATTCATAATACCGGTATACATTTTTTTTTTTTCCACATTGCAAACTCCACGGAATCCACAAACTTTCCAGGTAATTAACAATATATATCTTTTTCTTATTCCCTTTTTCCCAACACTATATCTTCTTCACTGCATCAGACCAGTTTTAAAAGCTCAGAAAACTGGGTCTTTATTATCACTTAGGTACTGATTTCACTCAACACTTCGCCTGAAAATATTAAAGTATTTTCTCACACCATTTTAAAACGCACATACTCTCGTACTCCTTTCTGTAAAGTTCATTTTAATACAGGATCGATTTAAGCTGTGTTGTATCGATCGTTTTCAAAAATAACAACATATATCTTTTACTTGGCACTGGGCACTTCAAAAAGCAAAATTTCCAGGTAATTCCATAAACTACTTTAAAACACAACACACACTCTCACTCACTCTAACTTTCGGCGACTGTGAGAGAGTGAGAGAATAATCACCCACACTACTCCAAGGTGAATGAGCGACTGAGAAGTGAGAGAGAGAGACCCAGAGTGTGAGAGAGGGAGGGAGAGAGATGGGTTCCGAGTCGAGTTGCCACGTACCAATTCATAACACACACACTAGGAGGCATCGCTACGTTAACGAGTTCGCCACCTTTGAGACAGATAAGATTAGATTAGGCCGAGTCACTGAGGCTGGACGGGATTGATTCAGCACCAATTAGTGATGGAGAACTGCATCATCAGACCTCTCGTTCCTTGGTATCTAAATCTGGCTGAAACTTGGCGATCTGGTTCAAGTGAGGGAAATAGTAGCAAGGGGTATAAGACTAACTTCATCAACTCTTTCACTACTTGCTGTGACTATACTTGCTTCTTTTTACTAGCACCAAACGATTTGTTGTGCTGAGATTAACTTTGTTGGCTGAGAGTTAATAATACGTTACAACAAGCATATCAATCTGACACCATTATATCAATCTCTTCTACGCTACACACAGCTATCCATTTACTCATCACTTCATCCATTAAGCCCTTCTTTACATCAATATACGAGTATTATGCAGGGAAGAGGGAACCAAAGGCTAGAAGCTTGCATATTATATATATATATATATATATACTACTACTACTACTACGAAACGATTGTATTCAATAAGTTAAAAGGTTACTGAGTCGGAAGATAGTAGTCTGGAGAGCAAGAATAAAATACAAATGAGATCCTCTAACTGAAGGGGTTAATTTACTGCCAGACGCCTGATCCCTGAGTTGACCCCTAACAGCCCTGAACCATGCATGAAAGGCGTTGGTATCAGCACTCATCTCCGGCCATGAATGAATGTGTGTGTGTGTGTGTGTGTGTGTGTGTGTGTGTGTGTCAATGGATGTGGCCCCCCCCTCCCCGCCAGTGTGACCAGTTCAACCATCCATCAATCACCATCACTGCTTTAGCATTCCTTAGCCTTTTGGGGCGACAGTTTTGGCTGGCTTCGGATATTTCTCAACACTTTCTTAGCCAATCATTATACACGCTAGGCCTCAATATCCCCTTGAATTTACGCAAACTAGGTGGATCTTCAAACGATATAACTACAGTACCTTACACGAAAATGTCAACATACAACAGGCAACAGAAATCAATGAGAAAAGGGGAATACGAAGCCCACTACGCCCCTTGGTCTTCCTCTCCTCCTCCTCAAAACCTCGCTGCAATACACGTTAACCACTTCACAACGAGTCCATTTATTTGTCTAACCGCCACCAGCTCTCATTCGTAATAGGAGAAGCCTGTCTTAGCGATGGGGGTTAAAAATAATCTTCCTTCACCTCTTCAATGCCACCCTATTTCGTTCTTGCTACTGCCACACGTTTGATTTCACTTTGGGGTGAAATTTCCGTCCTGAAGGCGTTAATAGACACTCCATTAACCCATTCACTACGATTTCTTAATATTTTCTCAGCCTACCGCAAGACGCTCTTCATTCAGCTTAGGCGAGATCGTTGGTGGCGAAAGAATTATAAATGTTCTGGGTTAAGGAAGGTCCCTAACAAGTTTTCCTAAGCGATTTATTTGGCTTATTACACCTTACTGTCCGCTTCTGTTTTGCAAATGGCCAACCCATACCACCATATCCTGCCTAAATAGGGCAAAAAATTATATTAACCACTCATATCTCAAAAACAAATCGCTAAAGACGAGGTGATAGGGAGCTTCCTCAACCGACAAGAATACGAGGATGTCTTCTTGATGCTCTAACTTAGCCTGAGGGAGACGCAGCGACCCCCCTCCATCTTGAGTACGAGATTTATCATGTTAATATTTTACGTACCCGCCAGATGCCTTTTGTCAGCTTACGGGGAGACGCCTTGCAGTCCAGGGGTCAATGGGCGGAATTCTCGTACAGTTATTACTGATTCTGCTCCGTTACCTGTTTATTAGTGATTCTGCTCCGTTACCTATTTATTAGTGATTCTGCTCCGTTACCGATTTATTCCTGATTCTGCTGTTACTATAGACTTGTGTGTTATTCAAGCAATCTAACACCTCTTCCTTATCGATTTATTTCTGAGTCTGCTCCGTTACTATGTTCTTGTGTGTTATTCATGCAGTCTAACACCTCTTCCTTACCGATTTATTTCTGATTCTGCTGTTACTATAGACTTGTGTGTTATTCATGCAGTCTAACACCTCTTCCTTACCGATTTACTTCTGATTCTGCTCCATTACAATATGCTTGTGTGATATGCAATCTACTTCGATACTGAGAAGACATACGAGGCAAACCATGGGCTATTAATCAGTTGTCTGGAAAATAAATCGCTAAGGATGAGGTGTTGGGGAGCCTCCATACCCCACGAGATACGAGTCAAAGTTCCCTCCTACCCAAACCCTCCTATCCAAGTAAATTTCCAACCCTAAAGTTCGTAAGTTCTGTTCCTCTCTCTCTCTCTCTCTCTCTCTCTCTCTCTCTCGCCAAAAGCACACTAAGACCTACCTCCTCTCGTAACTCATTTTTTTCTTCTAGGGGGAACAAGGGACGCGGGGAGAATAAGCAGTAGTTAAGGATAGCTCGTAAAAATTTACCTTTTATGACTACGGTTTGGTTATGGAGGAGGAACAAGAGGCATGGGAAAATTCTACACGATAATAATAATAATAATAATAATAAATAAATAAATAAACACACATCTGCGTTACGACAGCGGAGTAGGATTGTTTGTGTATCTCGGTCCTTATCACATTACATTTATTTATTTATTCATTTTTTTATTTATATTCCATTCCCTATTTAATTTCACTAACCTACATATCTCGCTAATCCACGCCTTATATCCTGCTGAAGCTGAGCCAGGACAAGGGAAAGAGTTATAGGGGTATGCAGACTAGGGTGGAATGCGGGACTGTCATCTGAATAAAATGACAATGTATTATGTATCTTGTAGGTGGCTGACAACAGAATTAATAATAGAATGTCAGTATGAATATGGAAGAAATACATAGCCTAGGAGGAGGAGGGCGAGGAGATGGAGGAGGAGGAAGAGGAATGTGAGGAGGAGGAGGATGGCATGGAACGAATGTAAGTATATAGAAGAAAGTATAAGCTGGAAAGGTACGCGAGGAAGGAAGAAAGGACTGCAGTTGGCCAAGGTTAAGATTACGCCTTTTCAATACGGTGATATCTCTTATACTCTTGCCACTACCAGACGATTTTATTCAGCTTACTGTAGAAGAGACCTTGAAAGCTGGAAGGGGTTGGGTGTAGCAGTGAGTTAAGCAGAGCAACATCGTCTAAAGGTTGTATGAATACACCTAAAATACACCCCATCGTACTGAATGGGTTAGAGAGAGAGAGAGAGAGAGAGAGAAATACATAAACACTACCCTCTTCAAAAATCCCTATTACCACTACACCCCATCAGGATAACGAAAAAAATACAGACCCTGAGACATTCCAACATAATTCAACTCAAGATATTGTGTGTGGCAGGGGACATACTCACAGTGGGATGGTGAAGGTAGTGACAAAAATGGTGCATGAGTCAACACTATGCTGATGACATTCGCCTTACTGAGACGCAGGTGGGGCTAACGAAAGGATTTATGGTTGTACAATGTCTGAGAGGAAGATTAACAATGAGTACAAAAAATATTACTGTAAATTTTTCCAGCAGAGGTATTCAAATGTGCTGAGGAAACACACACACACACACACACACACACACACACACACACACACACACACACACACACACACACACACAGATTCATCTCAGCACAACTAAACCAAGCGAATAATACTGAGCAAGATTAAGCTAGCGTCGTGAGAGAAAGCTGCATAAATTTTCAACACGAATGATACATAAAATCAGTGTGTTCTGCCGACTCTAAATAATGCACCTAGAAACACAGTGCCAAGAGAGGAAAGATAATATTAGCTCTCATATGATGGGATGAAAAGATAGATATTAACAACCCTGGTTTTAAGAATCCGTCACTAGGTAAAGTAATCCTTCATCAGAGTAACCAAATACCGAGAAGATTGTAGTCTCTGCTTTACTGGATCGGACAACCGTTTTCTCTCAAAGGAAGCGCGAAACAGAAAACGTAAACTCTTTTAGGGTAACTGACTTATACTGCACAGGGATATGCCTATAATTAATTACTATTGTAACTGCTTGAACTGAACTTTCTTCTTAAAAATTAACCTCTTCTCTCTTCATAATTCTCTATTTCCACCCTGCACAATGTATACAAAACCATA
This sequence comes from Coenobita brevimanus, assembly GCF_032717465.1. Lineage (NCBI taxonomy): Eukaryota > Metazoa > Arthropoda > Malacostraca > Decapoda > Coenobitidae > Coenobita > Coenobita brevimanus. The sequence continues at coordinate 35,024,027 of NC_137010.1, forward strand.
ACAGCAGGTTCCTAGGAAATAATGACATGAATCAATACGTTGCACAGTTCTAAGTCAACTTTATTCCCTGACGTTTCTTCCGTAAAAAAAAACTGGGATAAAGTGAGGTGTTTAATGTGTGCTTGTGCTGGCGGTTTGCTTACGTTTCGTCCACTAAAAGCGACGCGTTTTTGTTTCTTGGTGTATTATGGTCATAGTGTGTTTGTTTTTGTTGGTGCAATACGGATCTGGTTCTGCCAATTACAGATCAGGAACTGGGCCTGTCTCGTGTTTTTCCACATTCGAAATCAGTCAAGATTGACCCCGCCGACGACTTAATATTGGAAAGTGGTCTCGGTTAGGCTCGAATGACACTGATCTAGGTTACGTTAAGTGGCGTAAGGGTAAGTTAATGCCTAGAATGGCCTGAAATTAATTCGTTTTTGTTTATTTTCACCATTAAGGGAGAAAAATATGTTGGGGTTTATGTTTACAAAGCCTTAACATCATATTAAAGACCCGGCAATATCTCAATTATTTTTTATTGCGGAAGAAACGTCAGAGAAGGAAGCTGACTTACACCTGTTTAGCAAATTGATTCGCTTATTACTTCGTAAGAATCCGGTGTTGTGGTTTTGTGCACATTTACCTCATCCAGCCCTTCCCTCTCTTCAAGTTTCCCCTTTCACCACATTCCCACATTTTCTGTCTTTCCCCACACTTTTACGATTTACCACAAGCTTCCCACTTTGTTTAAACCTTTATCAGCAGAGGCCTCTTCTAACCTTGTTCACAGGCTTCCTTCCTATTTCTCAGCCCTTCCTTCTGTCTCCTTTTCCAATGTGACTTTCTTCCCCTTTTCTGAAACTTACTATTTTCTCTTCTATATTACCACTGCAGAATTTCTTTTAGCTGATAATATATGCTTGTGCTGGGGATCTGACTGAAAATTATATCAAACTATTGCATTTATGGTCGAGGCATGTGAGTATTTGGCACATTCAAAGTTCAAATAATTACCTCACTTTAAAACACACAATAGACATGAGCAGCGCACAATAATCCCAGCCCATTATCAGAATGTATGGTTTTATAATTTGGTAAAGTTATTGTATTTAATGTATCTCAGACTTCAACTAGCTATAACAACACAGAAAAGGCACACATGAACAGAAATAGTAAAAGGAATGGTGTGGTTCCAAGGGTAGAGGGAGTTTTGAAGAGAAAAGGAAGGGGAAGGGCGAGTTCAAAGTTGCACATATGAATCAATCTCTCTCTCTCTCTCTCTCTCTCTCTCTCTTGTACTGTATATATTTCTTCATACAACTACACTTCTTCACAATGACATTCACGTTTACGACAACTTACTGATATCATGCGCATACTACGAGGCTTTCAGGACACATGCCCTTTGTTCACCCCCCCACCCTTCCGACACCGACGAATACCCTTCCTCTCTCTCAATTACTTAATCATTACTTTCCTTAACTCGCTTTTTACTCAGTTCCTTCTCGCTTCGTAGTCCTTAAAATATTACATTCTCTCTCTCTCTCTCTCTCTCTCTCTCTCTCTCTCTCTCTCTCTCTCTCTCTCTCTCTCTCTCACACGCTGTTTCCTCTTCCATACCCACACACTTCCTAAAACCACATTCCTCTTCTTTTCCTCTTTTCCCCTTCGTCACCCACCTTTTCACGTTCCTAAACATCAATTCGCGATGTCCCTAAATTTCCCAACCAAATTAAAAACAAAATATGTAAAATCAGTTCCAGTGTACTTACCACCCATGAAATGAACGAACATCAAAGACACGCATTATGGTATTTACCTGAAAATAAAAATAATCATTAAGTTGTGGAAATAATACCAAGAGTAATCACAGTCATAACCAAGCTTGGTAATAAATATAATAAAAATAATAATGATAATGATAACAATAATAATAATAATAATAATAATAATAATAATAATAATAATCCCACAGTTTACGCCAGATGGCCACGACAATAACGCCTTCAGTGTTCTCTACTATCATTTTTTTTTTTTCACTCCTTCCCGCCTACTACTACTACTACTACTACTACTGCAATAATAATAATAATAATAATAATAATAATAATAATATCATCATCTCCTGGTCCTCTAAGACTCACCAATCGGAAAAAAAAAAAAAAAAAAAACATACACAGTGCGGGTAATCAGAACACCAACACAGAGGCAAGGATGGTACAGACCTAGACAAAGAAGCTCCATATTCTTAAAACAGAGAGGGCCAGCGAGTGGACAAGCCCCCCAGTTCTTAAGGTAATTTCTGATGCTTGTGATGGTGATGGAACATGCCTGACCTTTTCCTTTCGTTGCTGACTACACTCTGCAATGGGGGGTGCAATGCTGATCCCGTCTAGCAATGGCAGGTGTACCCTAAATGACCGTGAAAACTCAAGGGCCTGCTTCCATCCTGGCCCTTTCAGTTTTCACAATATGGGCGTAGGAGGGCTATGGAAGGATGAAGGTATAGCATAATGGAGTAAAAATGTGAGGTGACTGAGGAGCCTGAAGGATTTTTTTTCGTGCCTACACTATATGGCTTATGCACATGACAAAAGATAGATAAATAGATAGACAGACAGACAGACAGATAGATACACTGACAGATACACAGGCAGGCACACAGATAAACCAATAGATAGCTTGCCTGGATAGCTACTCAGACAGGTAAACATACAGAAAGGACGGTTTTCCTCGACTCAACCAAATCAATTTCCTCTGTCATAAGAATAGTAATACAAGGTGAACCCCCTCTCATGGTGGAGACATGTTTATTACTTTATTCCATCTAATGACAACTAAGGAGTCAAAGAAGCCCCCCCCCTTCTCTCTCTCTCTCTCTCATAATTAAATATGATCTTAATATGCGGAGGGAAGGATAAAATGAAATCACGAAAGAAAGAACGATGAAGCTGAAGATAATATGTCTCCCCTGAACTGATAAAAGTCGTGTGCTACGAACCCATCTATCTATCTACCTATCTATCTATTTATCTATCTATCTATAGCCAGACACCTCACTTCCGGGAGGGATGGTCATAAAACGAATCACCTCCACATCAACCTTTCCACAGCAGTCAGGCTAATCTTGCTCCACCTTACACCTCCCACCCCCTTTCTCTCCCGTATACCTCTCCATCCCATCCCTCAATCTCATCCTCGGTCTTCCACTCCCTCTTCCCCCCTCCACCTCACACATATACAGTCTTATACCTCATACCAATTAATCTGGCCAGGCATGTATGGCAACACTGTTCCTGCCGAGATTCTGATTGGCTGGAGGTGTTTGTTCGATTTCGTTGTTGCTGAAACCGATACTCTCTTTATTATTAGATATGATCCTGAGTTTGTCGACAATACAATCGTCAAAAGCAATAAGAAATCCGTTATATACTTATTAACAATGAAATTTTCGTAGGAAGATAGAAATATTGAGTCAACAAAGTATTATAACAGTCCAAGTCAAGGTCAGCATTCGAACAATTCCTTTAAATCTCCGACACTACGTAAAATAACAGAAAATTAAGGAAACCTGCTTAATCTAAGTGTTGGTATAAGACATTTATATTTTAAGAACAGTCTGTACTGTGATAATAGAGGATATATAATGAAATAGTTTTCCTTTAGCCTACTTTGAGTTTTCGCGATTTTTTCAAACCTCCCTCCCCACAGAACTCGTCTTCTCATTAGAATTTTTAATTATTCAGAGTTGTGGCACGATTTAAAGGTGCAGACTGATCTTAAAATTCAAATGTGTGTTACACCAACGCTTAGATTAAGCAGGTTTCCTTAATTTTCTGTTATTTTACGTAGTGTCGGAGATTTAAAGGAATTGTTCGAATGCTGACCTTGACTTGGACTGTTATAATACTTTGTTGACTCAATATTTCTATCTTCCTACGAAAATTTCATTGTTGATAAGTATATAACGGATTTCTTATTGCTTTTGACGATTGTATTGTCGACAAACTCAGTATCATATCTAATAATAAAGAGAGTATCGGTTTCAGCAACAACGAAATCGAACAAACACCTCCAGCCAATCAGAATCTCGGCAGGAACAGTGTTGCCATATATGCCTGGCCAGATTAATTGGTATGAGGTATAGTCATGGCCAAACCATCTCAAAGCACGTCTCGTAATGCTTTTAACACACCATGGAAAAAAAAAAAAAAGGTGTCCTCGTACTGAAGGGGATAATTCTTAACACCTACACAAGGACGTCCATCTCTATCTTATTCTACCGTTAGACGATTTTATTCCTCTTAGCAAAAAATTTCTCGTAGTGAAGGGTCAGGGAAGACACTAACCCGTACATTTCGAAAAATGTCTACAGAGATGAATATAATTGTTGAGCCAGGCAGACGGCGTCGATGGTCATTATTTTTGTACGAAATGTATCTGTGTGTCTGTCTGTGTCGAAAACTCAGTCTCAGGATGTATTGACTGTAGATGGAAAAGGAATTAATAAAAGTTGTTTAGAGTCACAACTTGAGTTTACATGTCACTCAACCAGCACTGGGAGTCATCCAGGTTGGACACAATAAAGTTTTCATCTAACAATATTATTACAGTCTACCTGGCTCACAGATGACGAGTTGTCTTGTCTTAATATTTTTCTTCCCAAGTGTTTTCTGCGATCTTTTCCCTTGAATTTTCCCCGCAAGTTGTTTCCCGGCCAATTTTTCACTGGCATTTTTTATATTTTTTTTTCTCTCTCTCCACGTGCATTTTCCGCAAGATTCTTCTGCAAGAGCTTTTACCGGTAGACTTTTTCCACAGTGAGTTTTTCCTCTGTAAATTCTTTCCTTCCGAAGTTTTTCCGTGAAGTTTATTTTCCCCCCGGTTTTTATCCCACGTTTTTCTGGCAAATTTTTATCGTGAGTGTTTTCCCCATTTTCAAGCAAATTTTTCCAGGCGTTTCCCCCCCCCCCCGATATTTTTTCTCGATATTTTGCAGGCGGGATTTTTCCTCTCGACATTTTTTTTCGTCAGCTACCCTCCATCTTACCGTCGAGTTTTCTTTTTCGGCCGCAAATTTTTTTCCCCCAAAATTTTTACACCTAGTTACTTCCCCTCAAGTTTTCCTCACATGTTTTTCCCTGAGATATTTTTCCCTGCAGGTTTCCCTCCAACTGTTCTTCCAGCAACATTTCCGCTATTTTTTCCGCATGATTATTTCCTGTGCATTTCCCACCCGCAAGATCTATTTTTTTTTTTTTTTTTCTAACGCTTTCTGCATGTGAGTTTTTCGCCTGCGATTTTCCCCGACAATTTTTCCTCTCCAAGATTTTATTATCACTATTTTTCCCCGCCAGCATTTTCCTCTGACCTTTCCCGCGGGTAACTCAGCGCAGATTTTTTTGCTGCGATTTCCTCCCACTAGGCTTTTCCTGAGTGTTTTCCCTGCAAATTTTCCCCAATGGTAATTGTCCTACGAGTTTTTTTTTCGCCTTTTTCCCAAATTTTCCCGAAAGTTTTTCCCGCCAATTTTCGTCGTGAGTTTTCCCTACGAGTTTTTATTTCCTTCCAGTTTGTCATCACAAGTTTCTTCTAAATTGCGTTTTTCACCGTGTTTTTCCTGCTAGGCTTCCCCCCTTCAGGTGTTTTTCCTTGAGGTCTTTGCTGTTTTTATGTTTTTCTCAATTTTTCAAGGGTGATTTTCCCCTCAATTTCTTTCCCCCGCAAGTTATTCCCCGAGTTAATTTTCCCGCAGTTTTTTCCGAACCTTTCTTTTCCGTGATCCGTTTCCACGAGTTTTAGATATTTTCCCCGATTTTACCTGGAGTTTCCCTGGCGTTTCCACTAGTTGATTTCTTCTCCCAAGATTTTCCCCTTGATGATTTTCCTCTGCGATCTCCGTGCGAGTTTTTTCCGTGTGGCTTTATTCTGATTTTTTCCCCTCGCATGGCTTCCCCTACAATGTTTTCCCGTTATTGTTTTTATCCCCAGTAAATATTTCCCGACGGTTCTTCCCCGCCAGTTTTTTCCTCTGCAATTTTTACGCAACCTTTTTCTTTCCTTTTTCCGCTGCCATTTTTTTTTTTTTTTTCGTTTTTATCACTAACTTTTTATCCAATTTTTTTCCAGTTTTTTTTTCTGAACCTTTCCCCGTAAGAGTTTACATGATTTTTTTTTTTTTTTTCACACGATATTGTTCCTGCAAGTTTTTTCCCTACGAGTTTTTCCTGCAAGTTTTTTTCCTACGAGTTTTTCCTGCAAGTTTTTTTCCTACGTGTTTTTGCTGCATGTTTATTTTTTTTTCTACGACTACCCCCACCCCCTTCCCGAGTTTCCGTTTTCTGTCATGTTTTTTTTTTTCTTCGCGGTTTTTCCTTGGCATTTTTCCTCCCGCCCCTTTTTTACGTTGATATTATTTTCCACGTGTTTTTCCCGCGAGTTTTCCCGGTGACTTTTTCCCCTTGAGTTTCCCTTTAGTTTTTTCCCATGACTTTTTCCGGGCAAGTTTTCCGTCCGCTATTTTCACCTGCGTGTTTTCCGCCGGGGATTTTCCTGCGAGTTGTTCCCGGCGTTTTTTACCCGCGAGTATTTTCACGATTTCCTGGCGTTTTCCGTGAGATTTTTTTTCCACTAGTGTTTTTTCTCGTTTTTTTTTCCCTCGTGAGTTTTTCCTTGTGAGTTTCTTCCCGTATGCTTTACTGGCGAGTTTTTCCCCGTGAGCGTCTGTTTCATGAGTTTTTTTTCCCAGCAAGCTTTTTTTTTTTCACGCAATTTTTTCCCCAAAGTATTTTCCCGGTTAATTTTTGCACAGAGTTTTTCCCGCGTTTTTAAACACGACCCCCCCCCCCTCCGGGCGAATTCCTTTCCCGCTGTTTCTTCCCGGCAGTTTTCCCCGCCATTTTTTTTCCATCCTGTTTTTTCCTCGCCGGTGTGTTCCTAGAGAGTTCCTTCCATTTTTTTTTTTTAAGTCAACATTTACGAAAGCTAATAATGAAAATAACTGATAACTTTAACCCCTTCACTCCGAGGGCGCATTTTTTTCATTTACTCTTACTGCCACCAGCCAATTATATCTAGTTCATGGGAGACTTTCCGAACTGGAGGGGTTGAATACAGTCTTCATTATCCCCTCCAGCAGAAGAGATCATTCCTAAGCTGAATAAAATCGTCTGGGGTTTGCAAGAATGAAGTTACAGTAAATCGTCATTGAGGTGAAGGGGTTAATATGACACCCACCAAACCACAGCCTGCGATTACTCATTTTTCTATTATATCTACTATTCCTTATAACAATAACATAATTCTAAAGTACTATAAATCTAACCAAAAATATCCTTAAAAGATGGCTATACACCTCAGATATTTATAATCCCATTAGTATTGTACTTTTCGATATTAATAAAAATCCGCTTCCCATTCTCTCTCTCTCTATCTCTCTCTCTACTATTACTACTACTACTACTATCTCTTTCACTAAACCCATCTTCATCCTACTTCCTCACGGCCGTTTTCTTACTGTTTTATTATTCCTTTTCCCCGCTCTCTTACATGCCTATATTTTCCTCTCAAACTCATACTTCCTTAGCTCTCATTTCCTCTCATTTTTTCCCCTCTTTCCTTTCGATTCCTTTTCTAACACCTCTTTTCCTATCACTTTTCACCTTCTCTTGACTCCTCTTCCATATCCTCCCTTTCTTTTCTGTCCTCTTCCCTTCCCACCCACTCGGTCTCCCCTTCCCCGTTACCACCTTTATTTATTAACTTCCACTACTTTCCTTTTTTTCAAGACTTTTTTCTCTATCCCAAGGATTTCGACAACAACTACAACTACAACAACAATAATATTAATAATAATAATAATAATAACAATAATCTCTATCTATCTATCTATTGCCAGACGCCTTAATCCCTTATACGGGGTGGCCACAAACAAATCGCCTCCACGTCACCTGTCCCCCGCCATTTCACTACCCTACTCCCAATTCACATCCCTCTCTCTCATATACCTCTCCACTCCATGCCTCCTTCTCAGACCTCTTTCCCCACCCAAGGATGTGAGTAGGTGGGTCCCCGAGAACAAGAAAAAATGAAGAAAAAACGAAAACAAACAACAATAACAAACTACTTACCACTCATCCTATTTATGACACTAACGCCCAACACTTACCTGAAAAGAGAAGAAACCTTACTTAGACAATCCTAAGTTATAAAAGTAAATGGATAACAAAGCAAAATAAATAACGATATGGAACTCAGAAACATCAGATCATCATTGTCAATATACTCTGCGGTAACTATACTAATAATACACAGCATCTACACGTATATAACTACGATGAAATGATGGCTAAGAAAGCAACCATTTCCCGGTATCAATTAAGATCCCACACACACACACACACACACACACACACACACACACACACACACACGGACTCCAAAAACTCAATAACAAATATGTATCAAACGCATTACAGACTTACCACACCAAAAGGCATACAAATAAACAAAATATGTATGACCTTCAAACACAATAAAAACAATCAAACAAGACTTCACCGTATAGCGATATTATTTTAGCCAACATACAACCCTCACACCACCACCACCACCACCACCACCAACAGCTATAACAACAATAACAGTAAATTCAGCAGCAGAAACCACCATTACACGCCCTTAGACAACTTCAGCTCCGTACGACACTTTGGGCTAATGTCAACAAACCCAACATCGCTGCCGGGCGTATGACCAACCCGTAGTACTATTGACTGAATGGTCCTTGAAAGATAATGGGGTACTGATGAATGGGGAGAGAGAGAGAGAGAGAGAGAGAGAGAGAGAGAGAGAGAGAGAGAGAGAGAGAGAGAGAGAGCGTCACCAAAAAACAAACATTCCATTTGGTAGCACTGGATTCGCCCCAACACAAGGCATAGCGTTATGGTCGTTGACTCTTCGATTGGAGGGTTGTTGCTGAATAGGGAGGGAAGGCTTGTTCGAGACAGACAGACAGACAGACAGACAGACAGAGTTACGAGAAGTAGTGCCTCAAAGTGCTTTACAAAAACGAGGTAACATAAATAAAGATGCCATGTATACAATGCGTTGTTATTCTAAAAGTGAGAGAAAAGTAAAGATGGATGTTTTCCCTGATCACCACTTCCGCCCGCAGCGCGGACTCGGAAAAGGAAATGCTACTAACCCCGGGGGAAATGGACCAGCTCAGAGTTGTACGGGAAAGGAGGATACCTTCAGACTACCACTGAATCAGAAGTCTGAAGTGCTTCAACGAGGAACTGTCAACTACCCCTGTTGTCGGCCTACTACAAGTACTGTTTATCCTGTATGTGTAAAAATCATGATGTTAACGAAAAGAAACTCAGTGCCCGCCGCCTTCTATGATATAATGTGTGCCAGATGGATGGGCTTGGTTTAGCAGACCGTGCCTGGCCTCGCTCAAGCTTCACAATATCCTTCTTCAGGACTGAATATCAGTACTGCACAGCATACTATAAATTTGGCCGTACAAAATGCACGGTGCACAGTGATGGGGCCATCTCCTCGCTGACTGCCTCTTCATACAACCTAAAAGCCTTTGTTTTCTTCTCAACTTCAGTGCCCTCTGAAAAACCTTATCACTGCTGATTAGTATAACTAATTCTTTCTCCAAGTCAGTACCACTCATTCCACTTCATAAGAGTAGAAGGTTCTTGGAGTTAGCTAGCAATTTGCATCATATTGCACTCGTCCAGGCTGCACAGCATTTGCCACTAATTAGACCACTCCCTAAGCAAGTTCGTACCGTACGTAATTCTTCAGCCTTCTCGAGTAAGGAGACATTATCTTTTAGCTCGGTGTCGTCCGCAGACTTTCTTTATGGTTGATGATGCCAATATCCATGCATATCAGTGATGTGAATGGTAAATAATAACGAACCTGTAACTCAACCCTGGGGCACTCCATTGATAACCTACGTCTAGTCAGGGGCTAACCCACAGACAATCAATCTCTGGCGCCGGTCGCTCAAAAAATCCTCAATCCACCCAGCCTTATCTCCCGCAATTCCCTGGGAACAACTTTTCGCCATCAACCTTCAGTGAGGTACTTTATCGAATGTCTTTTTGATGTCCAGATAAAGAATGTCAACTACCCGGCACTGGCCATATTCAATGACCATGCACTGAAGAATTCAATCAAGCTGGTCAAACATGAACGATGCCGCCTGAGGTCACGCTGCGAGCCATACAGCAACTTACTTGAGTCTTAGATAAGAGAGAGAGAGAGAGAGAGAGAGAGAGAGAGAGAGAGGATGGAATGAAGGGTTATTACTGAGCAGGGTAGAAATTTGGAAGACCAGTACACAAGCATTGTTAAAGAAATGTTGGATTTATATAAAGGAAAAAGAGAAAAGTCTAAGGAAAGGAAGAAAAACGAAGGACCATAGAAAGGGAAGGGACGAGAGAGGAGGAGAGAGAACGGAGAGGAGAGGAATGAAAAGGAAAGGAGCAAAGGGGAAATAAAGAAAAAGAAAGAGTGGAGGGGAGGGGATGAGAAGCGAAAAGAAAGGTAGAGGAGGGGGGTAAGGAAATAAATATAAGGGAAAGAAAGTGGAGGGGAGGAGGCAGAAGGGAGAAGGGAAGGAAAGGAAAGGATGGAAAGGATAAGGGAGGGACCTTCAAGAAAATATGGGAGGGGAAAGGGTGCGGTAGGGGAGAAAAGGGAGATAATGAAAAGAGAAGGGAAAGGATAAAAAGGAAGGACAGGAAGAAAGCGAATGAGGAAAGCCAGTGAGTGTAAAAGGGAGGAAAAGTGAGAGAGGGTGGGAGAGAAAGGAGGAAGGATGTAGAGAGTGAGAGGAGAAAGAGAGACGGAAGGAGGGAGAATGGGGCGAAGGGTGAGGAGGGGAGAGGAACAAGGAGGAAAGAAATAATTTAAGACGGAAGGAAAGAAGGGAAAATAGGAAAGAAACGAGGAAAGAGGAAGGGAAGGATGGAAAAAATGCATACAAAGGAAAGAGAGAAGAAAGTGCGAAGATTAGGCCTAATGGGAAGGGAAAGAAAGGAGCTAATTAATGAGAGAGAGAGAGAGAGAGAGAGAGAGAAAAGCGAAGAAGGGAAGGAGCGAACGGAAGCAACCAGCAAGGGAAGGGAAGAAAAGAGGGAGGGAGGAAAGAAGAGTTATGGGAAAGAGGAAGAGGAGGGAAGGTTGATGGGAGGGGAAATGACAAATAGAACGAGAGGAGTGAGGGAGGGAAGGGAAAGATTGAGAGGTAAAGGTGGAAAGAGAGGGGAGGGGAGGGGAGGGGAGAGGGGAGAGAGATTGGGTAGGAGGGAAAATGACAGGGGAGGCGAGGAATTACGAGAGAGAGAGAGAGAGAGAGAGAGAGTTTACCATCCATCATCTAATCCTTTTCTGCCTAATTAGAAGCGTAGTGACCAAGGACTAGGCAACTAATTATACATCCAAGCTGAAGTTGACCAGACTCATTTCCCCTGAGTAGCATAATATAAGCAATAAACCCCACCTACCCTCGGACATAAACCCTCGCAGGTCTTATCCGACCGGAGCGCCTCACCCCACTAGGCCACACTGCATTATCGGATGATATGACTACCACCCAGCACTGTAATTGGTTTCCTGGGTCATCGGAAGGCAGTAGTACATCGAGTGAGTGGATGGCGGCACACACCTCAATCACAATAAAATAACGAGCAAAATGGGAACTACAAAAAAAAAGGGCTTAGAGAGAGAGAGAGAGAGAGGGGGGGGGAGGGAGGGAATAGGCCTGGTCAAACGCCCCTCTCCCTTGTGGTTTCTCAGTTACTAGGAGGGAGAAGGAAGGGAGAGTAGGGAGACGGGAAATGAGGGCGATGAGAGTGAAGGGAAAGGAGGAAGAAAGGACAGGGAGAGAAGGGAGAGGAGGGCGATGTGAGAGAAGGGAGAGGAGGAAGAAAGGACAGGGAGAGGAGAGAGAAGGGAGAGGAGGAAGAAAGGACAGGGAGAGGAGGGGAGAGAAGGGAGTGGAGGGCGATGAGAGAGAAGGGAGAGGAGGAGGAAAGGACAGGGAGAGGAGGGAGAGAAGGGAGAGGGGGGCGACGAGAGAGAAGGGGAAGGAGGAAGAAAGGACAGGGAGAGGAGGGAGAGAAGGGAGAGGAGGGCGCTAAGAGAGAACGGAGAGGAGGAAGAAAGGACAGGGAGAGAAGGAAGAAAGGACAGGGAGAGGAGGAAGAAAGGACAGGGAGAGGAGGGAGAGAAGGGAGAGACAGGCGATGAGAGAGAAGGGAGAGGAGGAAGAAAGGACAGGGAGAGGAGGGAGAGAAGGGAGAGACAGGCGATGAGAGAGAAGGGAGAGGAGGAAGAAAGGACAGGGAGAGGAGGAAGAAGGGACAGGGAGAGGAGGGAGAGAAGGGAGAGACAGGCGATGAGAGAGAAGGGAGAGGAGGAAGAAAGGACAGGGAGAGGAGGGAGAGAAGGGTGAGGAGGAGGATGGGTGAGTGGAGTGATGGGACAGAAGTTTAAGGAGGGGGAAGGGAGATGAGGAAGAAGAGAGAGAGAGAGAGAGAAGGAAGAAGAGATGGAAGGGATGGGAAGGAGAATGGAGGGAGAGAAGGAAGAGAGGAAAGAGGGATAGAAGGACGAGAGAAAAGGGAAGGGAAGGGGAGGGAGGAACAAGCAGAGGGAGACAGTGAGGGAGGGGGATTGCAAGGGAGACAGTGAGGGAGAGGTATTGGAAGATAGGGAAGGATACAGAGGGAGAGAAAGACGGAGGAAAAGGAAAGGAATGCAACGGAGAGAGAGAAGGAGGGGGAGGGACAGGAGGAGAGGTGGATGGAAAGGGAGAAAGGGACATGGGAAAGGAGAGGGAGAGGGAGACGGCAAGGGAGAGGGAAATGGTGAGAAAGAGGGAGAAGGTGATGGAGAGGAAGGAGGAAAGAGGACGAAGGAGTGGTAATGGGATGGAAGAGTCAGATGGAAGGTGAAGACAAGAAATGGAGGAAGAGAAGGACAGGGGAAGAAAGGGAGGAGCAGAAGAAATGGTGAAGAGAAAGGAAGAAGTAATGGAGAGAGAGAGAGAGAGAGAGAGAGAGAGAGAGAGAGAGAGAGAGAGAGAGAGAGAGAGAGAGAGAGAGAGAGAGAGAGACAGACAGACAGACAGACAGACAGACAGACAGACAGAGAACGTGAAGAAACAAGGAAATGAGGAGGGAGAGAGGAGTGGAAAAGGGAGATGGAATAAGGGAGGGAAAAGGAGAGGAAAGGTAAGAGAGAAAGGGAGAGGAGAGGAAAAGGAAGAGGAAACAAGGAAGAATGGAGGAAGGAAAGGGAGGAGAAAGACTGGAAGATAAGTCAGGAAGGGTGAAAGGGAGAAGAAGGAAGGGTGACAGGAGAAAGAGACTGACAGTGAAGGAAGGAAGAAAGGGAGAAAGAAAAGGGAGTGAAAGAAAGGAAGAAAGAAAAGGAAGGGTGAAATAAAAGGAGAAAGAAAAGGGAGAAAGGAGGGATAATGGGAGAGAGAAAAAAGGGAGAGAAAAAAGAATACAGAATTGGAAAGGAAAGGAAAAAATGGAGGAAGTTGTGAGTAAGGGAGAAGAAAATTAAGGGAGATGCTGACAGGGTGAGATTTATGAATAAGGGGGAAGAGAGAGAGAGAGAGAGAGAGAGAGAGAGAGAGAGAGAGAGAGAGAGAGAGGTGAGAGCTGAAGTGAGAGTAGAGGGAGAGTGAGAGAGGGAGGGGGGGGAAGCAAGGGAGAGAAAGGGCGGATCCGGTTAAGAGGGCGTAGGGGAGAGAGGGAATATTAAGGGGGGAGGGGAGGGGGAGGGAGGGAGAGAGAAAGGATATGCTATCAGAAGGGAGGAAGGCAAGGAGATGAAGGGAGGGAGGGAGGGAAGCAGACAGTAGGAAGGTAGGTAGATGGGCAGGTAGAGAGAGAGAGAGAGAGAGAGTAGTGCAAATGAGGAGGAAGAAAGGAAGGAGGGTACAAAAGGGAAGCAGAGAAGAGGGAGAGGAAGAGAGAGAAAGCAAAGGAAGTGAGAAGGAGGAGGAAGGGAGGGAGAGAGGAAGGGGTGATGGAGGGAAAAAAATGGAGGTGGTGGAGGAAAAGAGACTCTAGGGAGGGAGAGAGAGGAGGAAGGAACGTTTTAGGGGAGAGAGAGAGAGAGAGAGAGAGAGAGAATCAGGAAGAAAGTTAAGCAAAAAAGGAGAAGGAACAAAGAGGGTTAAGATTAAAGTAGACACGAGATGGAGATAAATGGGAGGAGGAGGAAGAGGTGGTGGTGGTGGAGGAGGAGGAGGAGGAGGAGGAGGAGGAGGAGGAGGAGGCATATAAGGAAGGGAATGGATGAGGAGGGAGGAGTTGGTGGAAGATGGAGAGAGGGAGGGAGGTGCTGCTGAGGAAAGAGGGAGGGAGGGAGGGTGCTGTAGCAGAGGAAGGGAGAGAGGGAGGGAGAGAGGTAGGTAATCAGTAAAGAAAGGTGGGATGGAGGGAGGGAGAGGAGGAGGGGAAAGGAGCTCTGAAAGGAAAGTGTGAGGGAAAGAAAGAGGGAAAGATGGAAATGGATGTAAATGGGAGTCGAGATGGATGATAATGATGATGGTGGGAATGACTGATGGATGGGGAGCACAAGTATAAAGGGGAGAAAAGAGGGTATAAAAAAAGGAGAGCAATAAATCTGAGGGGAAACTACAAAGAGAGAGGGGGGGGCCTTGCTATATACTTTGTGATTCTCTGTCTGTCTCTCTCTCTCTCTCTCTCTCTCTCTCTCTCTCTCTCTCTCTCTCTCTCTCTCTCTCGACGATCACACATTACCATACCTAATCTACGGCTCATAATTTTTTTTTTTTAATGGCAAAAAAGAAAGAATCAAAGGCTCGGAGTTTCAGTGCTGTCCCTTCGGAAGATTGTTGAACGGAGAACACGAAACTCATATTCTGCTCATTACGAGATGCCTAGACACACTACGTTTAACAGACTGTGATCATTGGCTATGTTAAGAGAATAAGGAAGACAGTTTCACAGCTGAAGAAATGTTTGAGTGACTGGTTGATTCATGCATTTGAGTTAGTACAGAGATGAACGTATGTTGCTAGGCGGGTACTACAGACCAGCCTTTACAAGGGAAGGATACAGGTAGATTTCTGAAGCGCAGTGACAAGTGCAACTGAGAAAGAGATGCAACACTCTACGGATGAGAGAGGCTGAGGGGGAGTCAGTGAGAGAAGGAGAGCTGATGAGATGAAATGCCAGCTCCACCAGGTTTTTAAAAGAAGAACGATAGTAATCCCCCAACATGAGAACTGCATTCCACAAGGGAGAACAAGGCCTGTGCAGAGTCAGCAAGTAAGTAGGGTTACAGGAAACAGGAGTCGGTTCTCAACGTAGGTAACGTGTGAGATGATGTTTCAAAGAGGCGCTGGACAACTGCCACCAGGAAGAGAAAGATTTTGTACCGGAAGACTCACTGCATTACGAAGTTGTTGGCAATATTAACAGACCTGGCATGATTCCTAGCACAAACACAGGAAGGCATGTAATCTGGTGACGGTAAGAGTAGTTTTGGCATTAATAAGGGGGTAAATGAACTATACGCTTCCCTACTCTAGATAAATTATAAGTTTGGCACACACGGAAGGTCTCGGCCATTGGAAGCTACAGTCACTCCGGGGGAAATCATACCAGTAATGTCTACAGCACCAGAGTGCCGCAGACACCGCTTCTTAGGAGAGCACAGAGGTCTAACTGTTGGCATTATAAATTGTTACATCCTTATTATTAATTCCTCTGTCACGCAGTTTTCTCTAACGTTCCGAACACCTTTCCTAACACTAACCTAGGGGATTAAACTGAACAAAAAAAAAAAAAAATGGACTGCAACCCAACATCGTCAAAACTACTCAGTCTAGCCAAAATTAATCTAAGTAAATACCACAATACTTGATTATATCTAATCTATCCTAATCAGATCCACCTATCCTAACTTCAGCTAATATAACTTCATTTACTCTGACATAACTCAACGTAGCCCACCCCAGACCAATAAAGATCAAGCCACCGTAACATCGCTTCACTCAGCTCACCATAACCCAACCCACCCCAATGTAAACCAACCTACCTAAACCTAGCCCACCCTTACCTACCTGAACCTAACCAAACTAAACTAAAGCACACTTAATTTAACATAACCAAACAAAGCTTAACCTTGCCCATCGTATCAACACCCTAATCCAACTTATCCTACCAAAACGTTTTAAAAAGCCAAACACCCCAACTTAACCTAACCTAACTGAAACTAACTGAATCTAACATAAGCCACACCATACCTAACTCAACCAAATCCAATTAAACAGAACTTACTGAACCAAACTTGATCTAACCCAATCCAACCCAACCAAATACAACTCCCCATAACCAAACCCAATCAAACTCAACCAAACCTCACCTAATCTAACCTAACCCAACCCAAACCTACCTTCACCTAACCCAACCCAACTCAATCCATCTCAACTCAACCCACCTCAGGCCAACCTAATCTAACGTACCCACATCCAACCCAACCCAAACTAGGACTCAACCCACCCAAACCTCACCCAACCATAACCCACCCTAACCTAACCTAACCCAACCCAACTTATCCCACCGCAACCTACACCAATCCCACCCAACACACCCTAACTTAATCCAACCCAACCCACCCTAACCTAACACAACTCAACCCACCCTAACCTAACCTAACCCAACCCAACCCAATCCGACCCTAACCTAACCCAACGCAACCCAGTCCAACGTAACAGGCCAACCAGACGCAACCAAAGGAACATCACATCACCTTTAACTCTGCCTTCCTCCCTCCCCTCCCCGTTACCTCCCCCCTCCACCCCCTTCTCCCCTACCTCCCACCCTGCCCCACCCACCCCCGGATAGGCTGCTTGGCCGTGAAATTGCGAAGGACGGCCGATAGGGGATAGGCGGAGGGGGGAGGGAAGGAAGGAAGGGGGAGAGGGGGAGATGAGATGACAGGGAAGGGTAGGGTAGAGAGAGGAAAGGTAAATGAGAGGGAAGAGAGAGGACGGGGAAGGGAAGGATAAGGGAGGAAAGGTGAAGAGAGGGGAGGGAGGTAAACTGAGAGGGGAAAGGGAGGGAAGGAGAGGTTAGCAAACGAGTAAAGGGGAGGAAAAGAGAGAGGGCGGCAGAAAGGGAATGGAAAAAGTGGGAGAGGTGAGAAAAAAAGAGAAGGAAGAGGTAGAGAGAGGGAAAGCTAAGGGAAATGGAGGCGAGGAGAGCGAGAGAGGAAGGAAGGAAAAGCGAGAGAGGGGAAGACTGAAGAGAGGAGACTGGGCAAGGGAAAGGGAAGAGGGGGGAGTGAAAGGTAGGAGAACAGGGGAAAATGGAGAGAAGAGGGATGAAGGGAGGTGAGGGAGAGGATAAGGGAGGGAGGGAGACATAGGTGGAAAATGAGGGGTGAGCGAGGAAAAGAGGAACTACAGGAGACAGAAGGGGAAAGAAGGATAGAGGAAGCGAAAATGAGGAAGAGCCTAGGAAGAGGAGAGTGGGGAGGGAGAAGAGAGATAAGAGGATTGGGGATAAAGAGAATGATAAAGGATGGGAGACGTGAGCATCTCTCTCTCTCTCTCTCTCTCTCTCTCTCTCTCTCTCTCTCTCACACACACACACACACACACACACACACACACACACACAGGAACCGTGTAGTAAGAGCGATATTGCTGCAAAATAATTCATAACACTATCGGTGTCAATCAATGTACTGCTATTAATACTATGAGAAGCGAGGAGGAGGAGGAGGAGCAGGAAGAGGAGGAGGAAGAGGAAGCCAACGCCAATGTTATTGCTCTTTCCTGCCAGACGAATATTTTTACGGTCTAACGTATTCAATAAATTCTACGGTTCTAGTCTGCCCTATTTGACAAATCGGAGAGCGTATACTTCCGCCAACGATAACAAAACTTATAATCAATTCCTGTATCTAGATCGGAATCCACCTTAAAAACTAACCAGCTCTTCCTTGACCCACTGTCCACCTCTCCACCACATTTCACTGAAGTATGATAACTTTTTGAGATACCTTGTACACAAACAGACACGACTGAACATATAACCTACGCCCAACTTCGGTGGTGGAGGTAACAACAGTAAAATTCTCTCTCTCTCTCTCTCTCTCTCTCTCTCTCTCTCTCATATTTACTACCCGTCTATTCAACACATATCATCACTAATTCATTCTTGTTCTCCCTTTTATCACTTCTTTCAATCCACGCTACAAAGAGAGAGAGAGAGAGAGGGGGGGGGGGCTGCTTCCTGCCGCGTCATGCTTGCCTCCCCCAAAACAAATGAGCGTCAATTTTTGCCTCCATGCGTGTCGGAAGCACAATACATGGGGGAAAATCGCCATTAATATTACCTACAGGCATGTCGGTGTTAGAGGGGGCGCCTTCATGTGGTGGCACGGATATAACTGGGCGGCTCCACTGCTCGGCCACCGTCCCTCAATTCCCTCCCTATCCCCCGAAAGGATGGTGGTGAACGAGACTGCCAACTTCGGCTTAGGGTTGCCGATACTTCACCACAACCCCTATTCTCGTCGGTTAAGGAAGCACTCTAACATCGTTTCCTAAGCGATTTATTTTCTTCATTACATCTTAGTTTCCTGTTACACAAATCCTTCAAACATTACAGTCTGCATAAATAACGTACAAAAGGGATATTAACCAGCCATATCCAAAAATAAATCGCTATGGAGGAGATGCAAAGATATGAAGCTGTATCCAACCCCTCCATTTTTAAAAAATCGTCTGGAAATAGCAGAAAAAGGGCATAAAACTTTCCTTGGGGTAAAACGAATGATTTCCCTTTTCAATCACCATCGTTCTTATTTTTCCCTTTCATCTTACCATCGATACCTCCTTTCCTGTGAGCCGTGAAAAATATATTACCTTATTATTATTATTATTATTATTATTATTATTATTACTTTATCTACGTTCTTTATTTACCATTTAGTGCAAGGCCTATCAGGGAACGTTCTCGCTTTAGGCCAAACAGGAATTAGTGTAATATATTGTTAAAAATTTACACTGGCATTTATGGTGTGTGTGTGTGTGTGTGTGTGTGTGTGTGCTATTCATTCACCACCAGCGACCATCCTAGAACGAAATACCTTAGTTTATTATACACTTAGGCAGTTTTCTCTAAAGTCTTCGTTTTCAACCACACTAATGAAGGGATAACTTAGATTAAAGATTCGGCGTTTTTTTTTTTTTTTTTTTTTTTTTTACGTCAAACTTAAGGCGCATGAAACACTGTGATGAGGGTGAGAGGGTGAAGGTGTGTATTTCTCTATTTTAACGGCTGTATATTTCAAGATTTTGAGTTAATAAGCAAGTCAGACAGCGAGTAGCCTAACCATAACCATGCCTACGACGATCTTTTACATCTCAAGTTGTATTAATAACTGAGGTGCGCGCCTATGTGACGTAAAATACAAAGTAATCCGTAAACAGCGCTCCTCTATAAACTCACGTGGCACCAGCTTACGTGTTGCGGTGCCTCAGTCGGCTGGTGTGGGCGTGGTTGCGGCGGTGGGAGTAGGAAATGAATGTGTGATGCAGGGTATACACTGACACTTCCTCGAAACATACGAGAAAGAGTTATACATGATTCACCTCCTGTACATCCACAAGTATTCAGTGATGAGGGAAGGGAATGGAAGGCGAGCTGGTGGACAGACGTGTGAGGGGATGGCTGGCTGATGTGGAAGTTCTGTTCTGTGTATCTGGATGCTCGTGTGGGGGTGGATGTCGATGGTGGGATGTATGACCCCTTTCAGATGGAGGTAAAAGCATGAAAAGTATGTATCTGCTTTGGCAAGAGGAAGGCAGGAAGGTTGTGGGTGGGGAGGTAAGCGGTAAAGGTGAGTGAAGATGAAAATGAGGTAGGTATGCTGCCCCACAGATCAAAAATGGAAGTGGAATTGGTGAGGGTAAGATACAATGAACTGATGTGGGGATCTAGGGGAATGAAGGAGTCTGTTCAAACGCTTCTTCAGAAAATCATGAGATGTGTGGTATGAGGAAGGGTGGTGGGAGGGAAAGGAGAAGAGGTGAGAAGTGTTGGAACGAGGAGGGCCGAGAACTTATTAAAAAAAAAAAAAAAAAAAAAAAAAAAAAAAAAAAAGGTATAATGAGGTAGGTAGCGAGTGTAGGAAGGGGTGGTCCAAGTGGGAAGAATGCAAGTGGAAGCGGCAAAAAGTCGTGAAAAAAAAGTACTGAACTAAAAAGGAACACAAATGAAAGATGGAGCAAGCAAATGTAAGACTGAAAAAGAAAAAAAAAAAAGTTCTTCCGATAAGCAAACAGCGGGCGGATACCAAAATAAATGGGAAAGACAGACAGGTATGCGAATGATGTAGTAACAGATCATGACAAAATGAGAAAAATGGGTGGAGGGGGACGTACTATTTTGAAAACTTAAATATAACAAGAATGAATGACGGTGGTAGAGAGTTTAGCTGGGGTGGGTATACAGTAGAAGGTGAATGAGTCTGTGGATAACATACGTCTGAGAAAAGGAGGTGGAGAAAGCCTGACAGATCCAGCAGATATGTAAGATACACACTTCCTCAAGGGCGTGAGAATAGCACCGTGGAAAAAAAAGGAAGATAGGAGCCAGAAGACTGAGTGAGAGAATGTGTGTACTTTGCGCTGTCTGGAGCCACAGTGGAGAAAAAGTGTGTACGCAGAGGTGAAGTTCATTGAGTTTACCAGGTAAGACGTATGGAAAAGTGCTGACTGAATAACGCAGTGTGCAAAACATTACATTAGGAAAGAGAAACGAGTCTTGAAATGTGGCATGGATACGTGATTTACGTTTTATCTTTGAAAATTTATGAAAAATATTTACAAGCAGTGAGAACGCTGCATGTAGCTTTTATGGACCTATAAAAAAGTGTGTGGCAGAGGTGATGGAAACTTTGTGGCAAGTGGTAAAAAATGTATGGGGCACAGGAGAGAAAGTTGTATACCCTTCAGTCCAAGACTTCTGTGTTTTATTCTGACCAACGCCACACAATTAAGTTTACTGCAGCAAACCCTCAAGCCGAAGGGGCCGGAAACGATCTGCATTAACTCTACAGCCCAAGGACACATGTTTCATTCAGTTTACAGCCAGAGGATTTTAATCGGCTTACGAGATGTCCCCCGAGGCTGAAAGGCTAAGTGCAGCGTAGAGGCTTTACGGAATGAATTGGGCATGTGTGGGGGGATGGGGAGGGAGGAAAGGCAGTGGTGTGAGGCAAAGGAAGGGTTGCGCTGGGAAAGTGTGATATCTCTGTGGCTGTTTACTTTGATCATGGATGGACTGGTAAGGGAGGAAGATGCAAGCGTAGTGCGGAGAGGGGCAGGCTTAAGGGAAGCTGGGAGAGAGGTAGACTGAGAGGTAAATGCAACAGCCCTGGTCTGACTGCAAATACAGCTTCAGCAACTGGTATCTGACCGTGAATGAGTATGTGAAAGTAAATTAACTCTAAGACTCACAGGACTCACTGCCACTCAATAAAATCAACTGATGGTAGCTGGAATATAGTACTAGAGATGCTGATGATATCAACACTCTCAGGATCACTAACTTTGTTTCACTCTTAGCTGAGCAAAAACGTCTGGCGTTAGCTGGAACACAGAACCAGAGTTGCCCAAGCCATAAGAGTTAAGGAGTGAATGTGAGAATGACTAAGGTGGTAATTTATGGCAGAGAGACCACTCAGCGAAACAAGAGCAAGTTTAGGAAGAATTACAGGAAGTGGAGAAGTTTTGGCATTTTGGGGTGAGCACAGCACTGGATGAAACTCCCATGTCAGTCTTAAAGTGGGCGACAAGGGAAAGGAATCAGGGGCGATGAGCTGCGTAAAAAGTGATATTCTCGTACGTCTACTCCAGCAAAGGTGAGGACTGTGTGAGTGACAGTTTAAGTCCTCCAGTCCGGTGACGTCTTCTTGCCTGTTTTCACACTACCTCTGTACGATTTTAATTAACTCTTATCATAATTAACGCAATACCTAACCCCACTACTTCCAAAAGTATCTCATGCTGAATAAAATGGTACGGACAGAGAGAGAGAGAAAAAAAAAGGCAGCCACGGTACTGATGAGATTAATGGTTCTACCCTTTTACAGTACATGGATATCAGGCATGAGAGCTAAAAGCCAAGGGACTATAAAGTGTGTAAGTGTTGGAAATTAAGCACGCTGGGCAAAATGTGGCGTGAGGTGTGACACAGTGAGAAATGACAGGGTAAGACAGAGATGTGGGAGTCCTGTTGATGAAGTTTAATGGAGATGGAGGACAAGGGTGTGCTAAAGTGGTGTGGCCATATAAAGAGGAAGGGCGAGGAGGAACTGCCAGACAAGATATACAGATAAGAAGTGCAGAGAGGAGGAGGAGGAGGAGACCAAGCAGGGGACGGAAGGACGGTGTGAGAAAACCTTTGAATAACAAACGACTGAGCATCCACGGGTGTTTGAGACCTGTAGGAAATAATAAACTGGAAAGAGGTTGTGTACTGCGGGGAGGAGAACTCGCTGCTAATGAACAAGCCAGTGGTAAAGGAGTCGAGGGGAAAACTGCAGGGTATTCATCGGGCCTTATTGTAGAAATTTAATCCCACCCTGTGAAGCATCGGTCCGCACAACAAAGGCTCATTCACCCCTGGCAGCTGGAGAATGGCCGGTGTACATAAGTTCCTGAGTGCGCTGAAAGAATCCTCTTGTTCCGCACCCCACCGGACCTTGTTTGGTGGATGCTTAGTAAGTGGCTCGCACAAGGGATTCAGTTTGTTTCTCCCTATGCCTCTGTTGTAAATTCGATTGTTGTGTGTCCTACTGTTGGGGAAGAATGTGACTTGGTGATAAGTGACCCTAGCAGAGTCAATAGGCACTTATTCTAAGCACTCTTGTACAAGGAAAGGGAGGCGACATAATTACAAAGGTGGGTAAGAAGTAAAGGTAGTATCCAGTTCGAGTGTTTTGTGGTAGACCACTGTACTGTACACAAAAACTGAAAGGTAAAATGTAAACGAATGATGTTGTAATACCCTGCTTTGGATGTCATTATGTAATAGTAAGCATGTGTGGACAAGACATTCACATCCATTACCTCCTGTGGGCATAGGAGGTCACTGCCAAAACAGCAATTTATATCGAAAAAATCCAGCAATTTCTTAAGCTTGAAATCAGTATTATCTTTACCCTGACTGGCGCTTTAGGCCACTACACCACCATGCGTACACCCAGCCAGGAAAGCATCGTGCCCCTGAGGTCAGATGGATACAAAACTGAGCACATTCCTTGATCAAGATGGATCTATTCATCAGGTGCCTCAGGCTATACAACATCCTGAATCGTCTCATTTTATAAAACTTTGATTATGAAGCTTAGTAATTGCATTTTTTTTTTTTATCATGTGCCTGACTCTGGGCACAGACTTCACAGCCTGTTCCCAAGGCCCAATAGTCCTCCTAGATATCATACACCTGCACATGTCACATCACAGAATGTCCGATATAGTAAACTGTTTCGACTTTTGCTTCAGAAAGTTAGAAGTGGCGTGGGGTGCCTAATTATAAGTGAACATATGGAAAGCATCATCATCACCATCACCATCATCATCATCATCATCCAGAAACAAAAAGACATAAAAGTGTGAGAGCTACCAACAGCATGCCTATGTGAACCCGACACACATTCATTCATACACTGCGGTCTACATGTATCCTGTATTAGGGAGAAAAAAAAATTCCTCTTTTATCCACAACATTTTTTCACCTTAATCTGGTCCACACGTCTGTCCTTATATAATTAACCTGACGTTATTCAGTAGCAGATAAAGGACAGTGACTCTACATACATTCCACAGCCCTTCTTCGTGACTAGCATCAAATTCTAGTGTTAATCTATTACCACAAACCAGCATTCAGGACTGAGATGCTACTTTCAGGCCAAGTTAGGGTGAAAAGAGTATAGTTACCTGTTCGATGCAGAGAAAGATCTGGATGAGAGCGTGGACAATATAAACAAATCTAGCATCGTCACACAGCTCGAAGAACCTGATATTGGTGATTTGTCTCCTGTTCCGCGCCCCCACCACCCTGTAGCGCGTGGGCAGGCGTGGGCGGGCGTGCGGGATGTGTGGGCGGGCGTAGAGGGGGCGTGGCGGGGCGTACAGTGGCCGTGGGTGGGCGTAAATCGGGCGGGGATGCCTCAGACGCCCATTGACCTGTGCCTCAGAGCGGGGTCGGATCTGGGCTACTGGAAACCTTGGGCGTATTTGTGTGGGCGGAATCCTGGGGCGTAGTTGTGTGCCCGGGCGTAGGGGGGCGTGCAGGAGGGGGTGCCGCGGCCGTAGTGGGTGCAGGGGGCTCGGACGTACGCTACTTTGTACTTGGCCGTTTGGGCGTGAGACAGTTTGTACTTGAGAACGAGGGGGCTTTGGCCGGGCTTTTGGGCGTGGGGCTTGGGCGGGTTCCTGAGACTCTGGATGGCGTGGGTATGGGCGGATGTGGATGGTGGCGTAGTGTGGGTGTGGGCGGGTTTCCTCTGGTGCGTGTGGGAGTAGGCGGACCTCCTCTAATGGGTGTGGATGTGGGCGGAATTCCTCTGGCCGTCTTTCTTGTTTTAGACGTGGGCGTGGGTGGATTTCTTTAGGCAAGCATGGGCGGGAATCCTCTGGTGGTTGTGGGAGAGGGCGCGGGTGTCTTCTTTCAACTTGGTGTGGGTAAAAATAAGGAGGTGGATGTGGGAGCAGGTGTGGGTGTGAGTGGGTATCCTCAGCTTGGCGTGGGCGGGCTCCCTCGGGTGGGTGTGGGCGTGGGTAAGGCTTAAAGGCCTGGAAATCCAGAACAGCATAATTTGGGTCTTCCTGTGGGCGAGGGTGTGGGGGCGGGCGCGGGCGGATCTCAATACTGGCGTAGTGTGGGTGTGGGGTTTGGGTGTGGGCGTCTTGTCGTGAACGTGTGGGCTGAGGTGGGACGTGGATCTGGGCGCGGGTGAGGATGGGCGTGGGTCTGATGATATGGGGTGGGTGTGGGGTGGCCTGCACGATGTGGGGCGGGCGGGGTGTGGGTGTGGGTGACGCTGGGTGTGGTGTGGGTGCCCTGCCCCGGCGTCGCTGCCCTGGCTGGTAGTGTGCGGGTATGGGCGAGCCTGGGGGCGGGGCGGGACGGGAGGGTGGAGCCTCAGGGGGGGATGGGGGCGGGGCAGGAGGCGGGGGGTGTGTAGGTGGGGGTCTGGGGTCGGGACGTGGCCGGTACAGCAGCCAATACAGCGGGTTGTGCTGCACGTACACTTCATCGTCATCATCAGCGTCCTGTGGCGGGGTGGGCGAGGCGGGGGCGGGTGGTGGTGCGGGTGTGAGGTGGGTGGGTTGGCGGGGCGGGGCAGGGGGCAATGTGGAGGGTGTGAGGACATCCGGGGTGAGGTAGGCAGTGTAGGAGACATCCAGGGGCGGCATGGGTGACACAAGGGACAGGTCCGACACTGTGTCCTCCCGCTCCAGGGGGCTGCCCGCCCATCCACTCTCAGGGCTCCCTGCCTTCTTGCCCGACGCCCTCCGGGGCTTCTTACGCGGGACGCCGCCCCCTGACACCGACCATCCCCGCCCTTTTTGGCTCCCGGAACTTTTCTTACTCCTGGGAGGCTCAGATTTGCTCTTGCACGGTGAGGTCCTGTGAGGGCGGGCCTCCTGTCGGGGTGGTGAGGGGCGGGTGACGGATGGTCTGGGTGGCGCTGATTTACCCCTGGGTGCGGCCGCCGCCTGGGGCCGGCCCTCCTGGCGGGGCGGGGAGGGGCGGGGCGTGGTGCGAGGCGAGGCACGGGGGGAACGGGCGTGGCGAGGGGTACTGGTGGCCAGAGGGGGTTCTTTCCCCCGCCCCGCCACGAAAAGCGGCCCAGAGGAGGGGGGCGACACGAGGCGCACCTGCGGGGGGGCACCGTGCCCGTGCCAGGTGGAATAGCGGGGGCGGCGGCTGGGCTGGGCGGTGAGGGCGAGGGAGGGGTCATGGGGCAGGGTGCTGGGGCCGGGGGGCGGCCCGGAGGGACTGGGGGCCCCGTTCCCCTGCCCCGCCCCGCCCCGGGCCCCGCGCAGGCACCAGCACCCCACCTCCAGGCCGCCGGCTCATGGGTCCTGCGGGGTCTCGCGCCAGGCACCCGCGGGGCAGGGGCGGGGCACCCCCCTCACGCAGCCCCGGCCCTCGGGGTGGTGGGGGGCGCCATCACACGGGCCTGGGCATCACTACACCAGACTGCACTACGCCTGGCCCACCGCACCACCACCACACACCATCATAACAACACAACCACTAGTGTCTATCCGGACCACACCTGCTGCACACCTGTCTAGTCACACCTGCTTACACTTGTTCCAACACTGAGGTCATTACAGTACAGTACCTGCAACACTACACACCTGCACAACAAACACTGGTTCAATACAGTACCAACACTCCGCTCAATAACATCAATACACACCTAAAGAAAGAAATAGCCTCAAATTTCCGTCAACTCACGTAAGGTACCCCATATATACACATTACGTAAATAGTACTGCAAACATCGACCCTTCGTACAAACATCAGTCAGTGAAAAATATTCCAGGAGTCACGAGAAATACATATAATCTAAGCACAGGCATCAACAACAAATGCGAACATTAAAAAAAAAAAAAAAAGAATACAAATACGAATCAATAAATAACAAAGAAAAACAAATTGTCCTTACAGGTTTCGTACACTGCAATATCTACTACGCAAAAAAAATAAATAAATAAAAAAAAATACAGAAAAAAAGGGAAATAAATATCCCACACTAAAAATGGGAACTCTAAATAAAATCAGCTTTAAAAAAAAGAAAAACGAAAAAAAAAAAAGAGAAAAAAGCGTTCCCCTCAAAAGTGTCATTGGGTAGTGCAGTGAACCCCATGGAGCGACGGTGCACCTTTCCCCCCGCTACGCCAATGTTACCTAGCAACATCTGACGCACGGGAACCCACCCACATACGCCAACATACGCTTTTATTTATACGCCCTCCCACGCTAACAGTAACACCACCGAAAACAAAGTCTATTATATTTTTGCTTGTATTACGTCCCTTCCTCCCCTCACATACGCTCAAAACAACAACACGAACTTAAGCTACACTTGGGATATGCTCACTTGAAGCATCTCTTTAGCGATGACCTACGCTAACAATAACAAATTCAGATCAAACTTACGCTCTCTTTGTTTGCATTACATCTCTCTCTCCCCTAAACTTAAGCAAAACAAAAGCTTAGGATAAATATTACGATATCTTTGCTAGGTGACGCATATTCCTACCATCACAACGCTTAAAATAACATGATCTTAGACAAAACTTGTAGATTTGCACATGCTACGCGTTGTTCTACCCCACTTGTACACAACAACTCAGACGAACCTTAAGATACATTTATTTGTCTTATGGTACGCATCTGTCTAACCCACCGCCGTTAACAAACACTTACTGCATCTTTGTATTATGCATTTTTTCTACAGCCACTTACGCTGAAAAATTTTTCTTAAAAAAAAAAAAAAAAAAAAATCCTCCCATGTTTTAAACTGTACCGCGTATTTTTCTACTCACACCTGCGATATATATATATATATATATATATATATATATATATATATATATATATGTAAACGTGAGATGATATATTTACATCACGCATTTTTTTTACCATCATATACGCCACAACAAGGCTACTTCAACCAAACTTTCTGAAAGCCTCACAAATTCCATACAAACTTGGAGCCATGTAATATTTCCACCTGAACTTACGCAAACCTCACCCAATGCTGCGCAAACTTCACCAAAACCTAGGCAGTCTTCAAGCATGTTAAGCAAAGTTCGCCATATAAACAAAACAAACTGATCCCTGACTTAAAGAAAAAAAAAAAACGCATGATATTCACAGTATATTGTAATACTTTACGCAATTATCATTCAAGCTTACGCATATCTCACCAAAACTTACGCAGCAGTCTTCAAAATTTCTTGCGCACACCATCACGAACTACGCAACCTTTACTCACCATACGCAAACCTCGAAAACACCTACGCATTTTTTAGACACGCAAAATGCACGCCTAAAATAATCCACAAGTCTTCATTTACCGCACGCAAAGCAAACCCAAATTACGCAAACTTCGGTTCAGGATTCGCAAACCTTGGTACGCAATGTCGTTCTGGGTTTACGCATTTTCCCATCGCAGGCGTAACGACAACCACTGACGCATAAATTGACGCAACGGGTTCCCATTCATCGTGTTTTTGTTTTTTTTTTCCATGTTTACGCTTTTCCGTACGGTCACTAACGCACATTACACGCTTCCACCTGCGGCCATACGCACAGGCTACGAGAGGAAATTACTGTCAGTTGCCACGGAAATGCGTATATGGACAAACACATTCATATACGCATTTCTGAATAAGAGGTGCTCATACGCCAGCACTTTTCAAAACTTAGTGTCGCAAACGGTTTTTCCATGTGCGTACCGACCCTGCATACGCATATACGCACACGCACACAAACGCACACGATTTTCCTGAAGGAGAGAGTAAACGCACACGCACATACGAAGGAGACAGTGAGAGTGAGAGTGAGCGAGCGTAGAGAGAGAGATAGAGAGAGAGGGGGGCGTATGGCTGGCGTAGGAGTAGCGTAGGGAGGGAGGAAGGGAGGGAGGAAGGGGGGAGGGGCGTGGGTGAAGGAATATAGGTATGGGTGAGGTCGGAAGGTACGAGAGAGGGAGGGAGGGAAGGAGGGAGGGAGGGACAGGGAGGGGGAAGGGAGAGAAGGTGGAGGGAGACTGTGAGGAAGGGAGGACCAGAAAGGGAGGAAGGGAGGGACCACAACAAGTCAACTCCTCCCTCGCACTTGTGCTTTCCTCCCTCCCGCCCTCCCTCGTTCCTCCCCTCTTCCCTCCCTCCTACCTTTTTCTCTCCTCCCTTCCTTCCATCTTCCCTCCCTTGTTCTCTCCCCTCCTCCCTCCTTTCCCATCTTTCTCCCTTCTCCCTGCCCTCCCTCCCTTCCTTTCTCCTTCCCTCCCTCCCTCTTGCCTTCCTCTCTCATCCTCCCTCCCTCCCTCCCTACTTCTCTCCCTGTCTGGCTACAATTCTCTCCAAAGCGCAGGGAGGCTAACCAACTCTCTCTCTCTCTCTCTCTCTCTCTCTCTCTCTCTCTCTCTCTCTCTCTCTCTCTCTCTCTCTCTCTCACAGCCTCCGTTTCTCTGTACCTAATGGCTTTTTTTTCTTTCTCCTCTTTGTCTTCCTCTAATCTTTCACTTCCTCCTTCGATCATTCCTCTTCTTCTCCTTCCCCTTGCTCTCGTCTTTCTTCCTTTCTCCCTCCCTCCCTCCCTCCTTTTCTCTCCCTTCCTCCTTTAGTTCCCGTCCCTTTCTTTTCATTCAGCTTCTTTTGTCGTTCTTTCTCTTATTATTCTTGGTCTGTCCTTCGCCCTCCTTCCTTTTCCTCTCCTTTCATTCTCTTTCCCCTTTTCTTTCCTTTCCTTGTACTTTCTTTCCTGACTTTCCTTCTTTTTCTTCACCTTTCCTTCGTTCTTTCCTCCTCTGCCTCCTCCTCTTTCCTTCCAAGCTTTGTTCTCTCCATCTTCTCTTCTTCCCCACCTTCCTCTCTCTCTCTCTCTCTCTCTCGTTCTTTCCTTCTCTCCTCCTTTGTCTCCCTCCCTCCCTCCCCCTTCCTTTCCCTTTCTCCCTCACTCCTTTCTGTCTCTTCTTCCATTCCTTCCCTCCCTCCTTCCTTTTCTCTCCCTCCCTCACTCCTCACTTCTTTCTTATTCCACCTCTTTTAGTGCTATTATCATTGATTTTCTCCCCTCCCTCCCTTTCTTTCCTCCCTCCTTCCCTCCCTCCCTCTCTCTTTCCTCCCTCTTTAAAAGCCACTGAAATAAAACCTCCCTCCCTCCCTCCCTCTCACTTTACGCTTTCCCTCCCTCTCATTCTCCATTTTTTACGCTTCCTCTTCCCCCAACTCTCTCTCTCTCTCTCTCTCTCTCTCTCTCTCTTGCTACTTGTCTCCCTCCTACACTGTCTTCCTCCCCTTCAACTCACTTCCTCCCTCCCTTCCTTCTTCCTCCCTTCCCCTCCCTCCTAATGCATTTACTCTCTCTCTCTCTCTCTCTCTCTCTCTCCTTTGAGTAACCCTCACCTGAGACTGTGCGCGTATGTGCGTGTGTGCGTTTATGTGCGTGTGTATTTACTCGAGTGTGGGAGTAGGGGCACACTGTGTGTGTGTGTGTGTGTGTGTGTGTAGTCTCGCCTGCTCTCTCTCTCTCTCTCTCTCTCTCTCTCTCTCTCTCTCTCTCTCTCTCTCACACACACACACACACACACACAGCCTCCGCCTCTTTCCAGGGTAGAGAAGTTAATGGAGGTGATGGTAATGGTGATGGTGGTAGTTCTGACTTGAGCGATGGTGGTAATGGTGGTAGCTCAGACAGTAATGGCGATTGTTATGATTCCGGCGATGGTGGTTGTTGTGGTAGTGGTTGAATGGTAGGGATGAGGGTGTGAGGGTGGTAGCGTCGAATAATTGTGGTAGTTGTGGCTGTAATGGTGTTAGTGGTAGAAGTGGTAGGGATTGTGGTAGGGATGGTAGAAATTGTGGAAGAGATGGTGGTAGTTGTGGCAGGGATTGTGGTAGTTGTGGCAGGGATTGTGGTAGTTCTGGTAGGGATTGTGGTAGTTCTGGTAGGGATTGTGGTAGTGACTGTGATAGTTATGGTAGTGACTGTGGTAGTTATGGTCGGGATGGTATGTGGAAGGAATTGTAGTTGTGGTAGGCCGAGTGGTTGCTGCAGGAATGTTATTGGTCAAAAAATAAATATTAATAAGTTGCCGGGTTGGTTGTACAAATAGTGGTAGTTGTGGTAGGATGGTGGCTGTGGTAGGGATGGTGGTAGTTGTGGTAGGGATGGTGGTAGGTGTCGTATGGATGGTGGTAGTCGTGGTAGGGATGGTGGTAGTCGTGGTAGGGATGGTGGTCGTTGTGGTAGGGATGGTGGTAGTTGTGGCAGAGATGGTGGTAGTTGTGGCAGGGATAGTGGTAGTTGTGGTAGTGATGGTGGTAGATGTGGTAGGGATGGTGGTAGGTGTGGTAGGGATGGTGGTAGTTGTGGTAGGGGTGGTGGCAGTTGTGATAGGGATGGTGGTAGATGTGGTAGGGATGGTTGTAGTTGCGGTAGGGATGGTGGGAGATGTGGCAGGGATGGTGGTGGTTGTGGTAAGGATGGTGGTAGTTGTGGTAGGGATGGTGGTAGTTGTGGTAAGGATGGTGGTAGTTGTGGTAGGGATGGTGGTTGAGGTATGAGGTAGTAGTTGCGGTAGGGATGGTGGTAGTTGTGGTAAGGATGGTGGTAGTTGTGGTAGGGATGGTGGTTGAGGTATGAGGTAGTAGTTGCGGTAGGGATGGTGGTAGTTGTGGTAGGGATGGTGGTAGTTGTGGTGGGGATGGTGGAAGTTGTGGTAGGGATAGTGGTAGTTGTGGTAGGGATGGTGGTAGTTGTGGTAGGGATGGTGGTAGTTGTGGTAGGGATGGTGGTAGTGGTAGGGATGGTGGTAGTCGCGGTAGGGATGGTGGTAGTCGTGGCAGATGGTGGTAGTTGTGATTGAGAGTGGCAGTTGTGGTAGGGATGGTGGCAGTCGTGGCAGATGGTGGTAGTTGTGGCTGAGAGTGGCAGTTGTGGTAGGGATGGTGGTAGTTGTGGTAGGGATGGTGGTAGTTGTGGTAGGGATGGTGGTAGTCGTGGCAGATGGTGGTAGTTGTGGTTGAGAGTGGCAGTCGTGGTAGGGATGGTGGTAGTCGTAAGGATGGTGGAAGTCGTGGTAGGGATGGCGGTAGTTGTGGCAGGGATGATGGTGGTTGTGGTAAGGATTGTGGTAGTTGTGGTAGGGATGGTGGCTGTGGCAGGGATGGTGGTAGTTGTGGTAGGGATGGTGGCTGTGGCAGGGATGGTGCTAGTTGCGGTAGGGATGGTGGTAGTTGCAGTAGGAATGGTGGTAGTTGTGGTAGGGATGGTGGCTGTGGCAGGGATGGTGGAAGTTGTGGCTGAGATAGTGGTAGCTACGGTAGGGATGGTGGTAGTTGTGGTAGGGATAGTGGTAGTTGTGGTAGGGATGGTGGTAGTTGTGGTAGTGTCAAGGGCTCACCATTAGCCTGGATCAATGGGCCTAGCTAATTTTCTCTCTCCCTCTCACACTCTCTTCCTTGTCTTCTCTCTCTCTTTTATCTAATCTATATGCCTCTCTCTCTCTCTCTCTCTCTCTCTCTCTCTCTCTCTCTCTCTCTCTCTCTCTCTCTCTCTTTCTCTCCTTGCTTCCCCTCCTCTTCTCTCTCCTTCCTCGTCATTTCTCTTCCTCTCTCCTCCATCATTTCCTCCCTTCCCTTCTCCTTTCCTCTGGCTCTTCATCTCCACCGTCTCTCCTACCTCTCTTCTCTCCACATCTCCCTCTCCTCCCGATCTCCTCTCCTCTCCGACTCTACGCTTCCCCTCCTCTTATCTCTCTCCTCTCCTCTCCGGCTATACTTCCTACTCTCCTCTTGTCCTCCCTCTCTTCCCTCCTCCTCCTCCACTGCGGATCGACTTGTCTGTCTGGAGCTTAAAAAAAAAAAAAAATTATCTGAAGCATCTATGAGTGTCCTGTCAAAGCTGGAGAGAGAGAGAGAGAGAGAGAGAGAGAGAGAGAGAGAGAGGATAACAATAACAAGGGCAAGACACAGCAACAAGGAGGCAAATTAGAACAAATATTTCCTGTCTCTAAAACATTCTCTCTAAAACACACACACACACACACATATATATATATATATATATATATATATATATATATATATATATATATATATATATACACAGACATATATATATGGAGCCTCTGTAGCACAGTAGTAAAGTGTGCGTTTTCGTACACTGAAGAACGAGGGTTCGGGCCTCGCCAGGGTAATAAACTTTGGGAGCGTTCTTCAGGCCATGTACTGCATTGGCGGACACAAGGGGTGCTGTGGTTGAACCAGTGTCGCATACTGTAAAGTACGCTTGCACCCAGTCGGCTTGCGCGGGCCGATTACACTTGGTTCACAGACTACACACACATCCAAAGCCACTCCAACACTACAATACACTTCTAAGCACTTCTCACCCTACATACAATCTCTACCAGACAGCCTAAGCCACTTGGTAGAGATACATTGGCTGTATCGTCCCCACTTCGGTCGGGATAGGCCGGTCCTGCAGTGGACACACAAACGGCTGATGAGATGAGATATACCCGGTATATTATATATATATATATATATATATATATATATATATATATATATATATATATATATATATATATATACAGGTGCCTAAAATATTTATAAACATTTTACGAAGAAGGCAGTTAAATCAATTATACTAATTTATCTTATCTAAATGTATTATAACAATTATATTAATTAATTTAATTTAATGCCTGGTTGTCTTTGTTTTTCCCACTAATACCAGTTCCCAGGGGAAGCCTTCGTCTGTTCAATACTCACCATAACTCAGTTCTGTAACACTGGCATCCTCGCCCCATCTGTACTAAACACCTCATGTACACAAGCACAAACACACTTTCCTTCACTCTTAAATATCCTATCTATCTATGTATCTATTCTACGTATCTTTGTATGTGTGTATACATGTATGTATGCATGCATCATAGCATTCCTTTTCCTGCTTCAGAACCTCCTTTTCTCTAACCTCGTTTTTAAAGAATATTCTCTCTCTCTCTCTCTCTCTCTCTCTCTCTCTCTCTCTCTTCCATAACATGGACCCCACACAAAAACGATTCTACAACACGGATTCACAAAAACGGAACTGCAACCCGGAAACAGGGGTTAATAAACCCATACACTGATTACAAAAAGTGCTAATGAGAGAGAGAGAGAGAGAGGAAAGCAGAATCTATGGATGGGGGAAGAGGGGGTAGTTAAAACTCTCTCTCACTCTCTCTCTCTCTTTCTAGTATCCTAGCTTAATTATTTTTTCAATCCCTCTTTTCCTCAGCATTTCTTTTCATTTCCCCTCCTCTTCCTCACCCTTTCAATTGCCTCTGATTTCCCTTAGTTCCCACTTTCTTCAATACCTTCCTTTCTTTTACTCTCTCTCTCTCTCTCTCTCTCTCTCTCTCTAGTTTATTTACAGTATATTTATCTTTTTCTGCTTGGCATCTTCCATTCTTTCACTTTTGGTTCATTTGTTTTCCCCCCCTCCACCTCTCTCTCTCTCTCTCTCTCTCTCTCAGGCAAACACAGCACCACTCGCTACCTCGCCCCCCTAGAGAGTGAAGCAACAAACACGGATATGCAAACAACTCATTGCCAGCCCCACACCTGCCGCACACACCTGCACCACATATAACTACACACCTGAACCCTGCCCTACATACATGCCACATAACACCTCCACACACCTTCATCCTGATATGCATACTACACACCAACACCCTGCTATACAAACCTGCCCCACACACCTCCCTTTTACACCTGTCTTACACACCTGAAACAGACTACACACCCACACCTTGCAAACCTGCCTTACACACCAGCACCACACCTGCTATACACATCACTACACACCTACACCCAGCTCCACACACCTACCTTACACACCCGTCCTCTGCACCTGCCTTACACACCTGGCTAAATAAAGCTGGCCTGTATCACCTGTACTTAATGACCTGCGATTATTCAAGCATCCAAATTCTCTCTCTCTCTCTCTCTCTCTCTCTCTCTCTCTCTCTCTCTCTCATTAATTTTTACAATGCGTGAGGGAACCAATTACTGAAAAAACTGAAAAATTTGTCTCTTGCCTAAAAAATCCAAAAAAGGAGAGGCACAATAAAGATCAGTTCACCTTGCATTGCCCTAACTCACAGTGTATCAGGAGAGAGAGAGAGAGAGAGAGAGAGAGAGAGAGAGTGTGTGTGTGTGTGTGTGTGTGTGTGTGTGTGTGTGTGTGTGTGTGTGTGTGTGTGTGTGTGTGTGTGTGTGTGTGTGTGTGTGTGTTAGTACAAATAATTCCTGGGACAGAGGATCATAACATTACTCAAGTATTCCCTGCGTGTCATAAACCGACTAAAACAGGATGGAATAAGGGCTGGATCCCCTCTATTCGTTGATGATGATGATGATGATGATGATGACAATGATGACGATGATGATAAATTGGTACATCTCTGTGTGAGTTGTTTTTCCCAGTCACCTCTTCCAATCAATATTACACACGTCCTAATCACCAACACACTTGTCCCCCCAATTTCATGACAATCAACCCTTCCTTATCACCATCACTATCGGTACTAAATCTCGCGGCAATGTTACACCTGGTCTTATTAGCACTTCCCTCGCTCTTATCTCGTATTTCCCTCGCTCTTATCACGTATTTCCCTCGCTCTTAACTCGCATTTCCCTCGCTCTTATCTCGTATTTCCCTCGCTCTTATCTCGTATTTCCCTCGCTCTTATCTCGCATTTCCCTCGCTCTTATCTCGCATTTCCCTCGCTCTTAACTCGCATTTCCCTCGCTCTTTTCTCGCCTTTCCCTCGCTCTTATCTCTTTCGCTGATACTGCATGATAACCGTGTGTTTTATTCTAGGTAAATACAGACGATTTTATGTGAGGATATGAAGTAAGATAAGAGTAGCAATTAATTTCTACAGGTGTTAGGATCACACCTTTCTTTTAATTAATACTTTCAGACCGAGGACTTTTTTCATTCTATTCACGTCAGTTAGAATTTTTTATTAGGCTTAAGACACCCCCTCGTACTGAAGAGGTTGATGATGGCTATACCTAACCTCTTCAGCTCGAAAACTCTCTCCCTGACTGAATGAAATCGTTTGGGTAGGATAAATGACACACACACACAGCTACTATCTACCTACCTAACTACATACCTTGCAAAAATCACACACACACACACACACACACACACACACACACACACACACACACACACACACCAGTAAGATTATCCATACATAGTTACTATCTACCTACTTCCCTCCTTACCTATATACCCACCTATCTACCTACCTATATACTTACCTACATATCTACAGACATATAGACCACTTAGAATGCACACACACACACACACACA
The DNA here is from genome assembly GCF_032717465.1 of Coenobita brevimanus. Lineage (NCBI taxonomy): Eukaryota > Metazoa > Arthropoda > Malacostraca > Decapoda > Coenobitidae > Coenobita > Coenobita brevimanus. The sequence continues at coordinate 35,060,242 of NC_137010.1, forward strand.
CACACACACACACACCAGTAAGAATATCCATACATAGCTACTACCTACCTACCTACCTACATACATACATACCACCTAGCAAGCACACATACGCATGAACACCCACACGCAATTACGCATACATACACATACAAGCGCGTACATACATAAACGTCTGTCATTCCTTGCATCAAGCACACGCACACCAAATAATTTACGTTCATGTGTACTGTCACGTCAACACATACACACACACACACACACACACACACACACACACACACACACACCTTCGCGTACATGAAAATCGATAAAGCTCCAGTGATTGTATGCACTCACGCACACACCCACAAGCACTCACGCACATACGCACATACACATACCTACACACCCTCTCTAAATTGTAGGGAGGGTGGGAAGAAGGAAGAATTATGAGAGAGAGAGAGAGAGAGAGAGAGAGAGAGAGAGAGAGAGAGAGAGAGAGAGAGAGAGAGAGAGAGAGAATGAAAGCAAGACTGACAGATCGATACATAACAAAGAGATCGATAAATAAATAAATGATGAAAGAAAAGATGAAATGACAAAGGAAAGAATAATGAAAAAATAATAAGGCTCGATTCAAGAAAGGGAGAAAGACATGATGGAAGAAATGAAGAAGAAACTGAAGATAGGGTGAAGCAAAGACTGAAGAAAGGTAATGAAAGAAATGAAAAATAAGAAGGAAAAGATGGATAAAAAGACAGAACGATAGATAGGCATAATGAAAAAAATGAATGAAGACTGAAGAGGAAGAGGAGGAAAAGAAGAGAATGGCGAACGGAGATGGAATGGAGAGATGAAGTAGAAGGAGAAAGAGGAAAAGAAGTGAGGGATAAGCGAAGAAAAGGGGCGAAAAGGAAAAAAAAAAATACCGAAGGGAAAAACAGACAGAACGAAAGTCAGAAAAGAAGGGAAGAAGGAAAGCATGTAAGAAACACAGAAGGCAGAGGAAGCGAAAAAGAAAAACAAAAAGGAAGATATACTGGGGGAGGTGAACAAGGGCAGAGGTAAGGAAGGAAGGAAGGAAGGACAGAAGGAGGGACGGAGGGAGGAAGGAAGAGAAGAAGGAATGAAGGAAGGAAAGACGGCAAAGAGTTAAAAGCCAAACAAGAGAGTAGGAATGAGGGAAGAAAGGCCAGATGGAAGGATGGAAAGGGAAACAGGAAGGGAAGAAAGGAAGGAAAAGTAAGGGGAAGAGGGAAACAATAAAAGGAAGGAAGGAAGGAAGAGGAGAAAAATGGAGCGATAATAAATGTGGCAAAAAGGAAGCCACAATAATTCCCAGTAGAGAAAAAACAAAGCAAAAGGAAAAATACAATAACAAACAAGAGACGAATCAAGGAAAAAATAAAATGAAATATGGAAAAAATAAAAAAAGCCTAATAAAATAAACACAAATAAAACAACGAAATAAAACAAAGAAAAAAAAACAAGCCTAATAAAGTTAAAACGAAAAACAACACTAAAACTCTGAGACAAAAGACCTCCAGCCCTTCAACTAAGACAGAGGGAAAAAGGAAAAAAAAGAAAAGAAAAACCCTTTGGCCATTAAAAAAAAAACCTGGTGTTGAGAACTTGAAAATTTTGGTCTCGTTAGAATCAAAGCCGCGGCGGTCTCAATCCCACGTTTTCTTTCTTCTGGGACTTCGTTTTCTTTGATGAGGGGGGTCTTTCGTATACCTGGCCTTCTCCTTCTATTTGATGTGTCAGTTAATTCGTTGGGTTAGATATTTTTTCTCATATGTCCTGTTTCTTTTTCCTTCCAATCCTCCATCTGTCGTGGTGATACGTCTCTCTCTCTCTCTCTCTCTCTCTGTCGTTATTTCCTCTTCCTTTCCTAATTTCCTTCTCTCTCTCTCTCTCTCTCTCTCTGCTTTTTCTTATTCCCCCTTCATTCCCTCCTTTCCGTCGCCCCATTCTCTCTCTCTCTCTCTCTCTCTCACTTTTTCTTCCTCCGTCCCATCCTCACTTCCTGCCTTCCTTCCCTCCCTTTTCCCACTACATACCTCGCTCCCTTCTTCTCCTCCCCCTTCTTTTTTTATCTCCCTTTCCTCCTCTTTCCCCTCTCCTCCCCTCCCTTTCCTCTGTCTCCTCTTTTATTTATCTTCCTCGTCCTCCCTTCTCTCTCTTCTGGCTTGCACCTCTCCTTTGTTTGCAAAATTCCTTCCCCTTTCTCACTACATGTACCCCCTCATTTCTCTCTCTCTCTCTCTCTCTCTCTCTCTCTCTCTCTCTCTCTCTGCCTTTCCTTCCTTTTCCCCTTCCTGCCCCCTACTTTCCTACACCCCCTTATATTCTCTTCCTCCCCCCTCCCTTTCCAATCACTTCTTGTACCCTTCATCCTCCCTTTCTTTCTCTACCCTCCCGTCCCTTCCTCCCTCCCCGTTTCCCCTTCAGTGCGTTTCCTCTCCTTTCCCCTCCCTTTTTCAGTCACTACCCTCTTCCTTTCTTCCTGCTCCTTCCTTTCTTGTTTCCAGTATTTGTCTGTCTGTCTGTCTGTCTCTCTCTCTCTCTCTCTCTCTCTCTCTCTCTCTTGTTTTATTTGCTTTTCTGTAACATTTTTTCTGTTCTTTCCCCCCTTCCTCCATTCCACTTATATTCTTCCTCTTCTCTGTTTTTCCTCTTATGATTATTTTATATATTCATTACTCACGTACTCCCCAACTACCCCCCCCTCTCTCTCTCTCTCTCTCTCTCTCTCTCTAAAAATACACACACAAACCTACATTTACTCACCCCACACATACGTCTTCCCTCCCATATATCTTCCCCTCCCCCCTCCCCTTCCTTCCCACCCTTCCTCCCTTCCCTCTACCTACTTTTCTCCACTCCCCCTCCCTATTCTGTCCTTTCACTTCCTCACCTTTTCCAAACTTCTCTTCCTTTCCCATTC
>NC_137010.1:35068152-35078152 GCF_032717465.1 Coenobita brevimanus
GAAAGGGAAGGAAGAAGGAAGGACAGAGGGAGAAAAGGGTATAAAAGTGAATAAGGACAAAACCAAGTGAGAGAAGGAAAGAAAGAAGAAAGGAAGGAACGGAGGAAGGAAAGAAAGGAAGGAAGAGAGGAAGGAAAGAAAGGAAGGAAGAGAAGAAGGAAAGAAAGGAAGGAAGAGAGGATGGAAAGAAAGGAAGGAAGAGAGGAAGGAAAGAAAGGAAGGAAGAGAGGAAGGAAAGGAAGGAAGGAAGAGAGGAAGGAAAGAAAGGAAGGAAAGAAAGGAAGGAAGAGAGGAAGGAAAGAAAGGAAGGAAGAGAGGAAGGAAAGAAAGGAAGGAAGAGAGGAAGGAAAGAAAGGAAGGAAGAGAGGAAGGAAAGAAAGGAAGGAAGAGAGGATGGAAAGAAAGGAAGGAAGAGAGAAGGAATAAAGATGGGGGTGGAAGGAGAAGGAAGGAGTGGAAAGAAGGAAGGAGGGAAGAGATGAGACGGGAATGTGAAAGACGCACAGAAGGAAAGGAAAGGGGAAAGAGAGGGGAGGGAGAGGGAAAGGAGAGGTGAAGGAATGGGCAGGGAAGGAAGAGGGAAAGAGGAGAAAGAAAGGAAGGAAAGGAGGAGGAAAAAGAAAAGGGTAAGGAGAGATACAGAGGTAGGATTGGTACAAGGAGAAAATGTGAGCCAGGAGAGAGAGATAGAAAAAAAGAAAAAAAAAGTGGGAGGAATGGAGGGAGAAGAGAGACATCTTAGCTGAATTAATACTGCAATCCCTCCTATCCCCCCTCCCTCCCCCCCTCTCTCTCACTCTCATCCTGCTTCTTCTTCTTCTTCTTCTCCCTTCTTTCCCTTCCTCCCTTTCCTCATCTCTCTCTCTCTCTCTCTCCCTCCCCCTCCCCTTTCGTCCCTCCCTCGAAGAACCAAGTATTTTTTTACGTGCTTAAGATTTCCTAATGAGGGAGGAAGGGAGGGAAGGAGGGAGGGAGGGACAGGAAGATGCAGGGAGGGAGGAGGAGGAAGAGGGAGGGAGGGAGGGAGGAGGAGGAAGATGCAGGGAGGGAGGGAGGGAAGAATGGAAGGAGTATGGGATGGAATGATGGAAAGGCAGGAGGATGAATAGAAGGAAGGAGGGAAGGAAGGAAGGAAAGAAAGAAGGACAGAAGGAAGCAGGAAAGAAAGGATGGACGGAAGGAGGGAGGGAAGGAAGAAGAAAGAAGGAAAGAAGGAAGGAAAGTATGACAGATGGAGGGAAGGATGGGAGAAAAGGGGGGAGTAAAGAAGGAGGAAGAAGGGCGGGAGTGACGGAGGGTAAGATGAAGGGAGAGAGGGAGGTACGGAGGGATGGGTAGGAAGTAGGAAGAGGGAAGAATGGTGCAGGTGAGGAATGAAGAAAAGGAGGAGGTACGAGTAATGAAAAAAAGGTTTGAGAGAGAGAGAGAGAGAGAGAGAGAGAGAGAGAGAGGAGAGACAGGAAGTAATTAATGAAGATAAAACTGATTATATGTATGGAAGAGAGAGAGAGAGAGAGAGAGAGAGAGAGAGAGAGAGAGAGAGAGGAGAAAGACAGGAAGTTATTAATGAAGATAAAACTGATTATATGTATGGGAGAGAGAGAGAGAGAGAGAGGAGAAAGACAGGAAGTAATTAATGAAGATAAAACTGATTATATGTATGGGAGAGAGAGAGAGAGAGAGAGAGAGAGAGAGAGAGAGAGAGAGAGAGAGAGAGAGAGAGAGTGAGAGTCGTGTAAGAACAAGTTAATGAAACAAGAAGCGGTGCCAAGGCACAGCAAACCCGTCCCCGGCAGTCATTTTAGTGCTGACGTATAAACACATATCTAGTCAAAGATGTCACATATCAAATTTAGAGTAAATCGGGTGAAAATTGACGATTTTATGCCCATTTGAATTTTTAGGCCCGACCCACTGACACTGACCCCCCTACCGCTAACTGGGGGGTGACCCCCCTGATGTAATGATGCATGTTATAGGATGCAGATTTGAAAGATGCACATTTAGGTTTTGGTTTCATGTCGATATGACGAATGTGAAAGAAGTTACGGAGAAAAAAGTACTTTTTTTGTTACATTTTTTGGGCCTACAGCCTGGGCTTGGCCCAATTTGGTCCAAAAATTAATCAGGTGATCAGAAGGTCATCGCCCATCATCCCTGGAATTTTTATCAAAATCGCACCAGTAGTTTTCGCGCAAAGTTGTTAACAGACAGACAGACAGACAGACAAACCGAGCGAAAGCAATACCCGTCCCCGAGCCCCTCCGGGGCAGGGACGGGTAAAAATGCAGAGAAATAAAAATCATATAAGAGAGATGGGGGGGGGGAAGAGGGGGAGGGCAGGAAGGAGGTTGGGGCAAAAGATTTAATGAGATGGAAGGAAATATGTGGAAGAATAGTTCAGCTGGTGGAAATGGAGAAGTGGAGGAATAAAGTGGAGTGGAGGTGGAGGGGGCAGGGGTGGAGGAGGAGGAGAGAAGAAGAGAGGGGTGGAAGAAAGGAGAAAAAAAATGGACGGGGACAAGAAAAAGTGAAGAGAAAATGAGAAGCAGTGAGAGGAGATGTGGAGGTAAGTAGGGAGCAAAATAATATAAGAGAAAGAGAAGAAAGAAGGTAAGGAGAAGGGGAGAAGAGAGGAACGGATAAGGAGAGAGAAAAGTAGAGTGAAAGGGATGACAGGAGGGGAAAGGGGAAAGAGAAGGGAAAGACGGCATGGAGAGAGAGAGAGAGAGAGAGAGAGAGAGAGAGAGAGAGAGAGAGAGAGAGAACAGGTGATAGATATAAGAAAATGGGGGAGAAAAGACGGGATTAGCGAAGAAAAAGTGGGAAGCAGAGAGAGAGAGAGAGAGAGAGAGAGAGAGAGAGAGCAGTGAAGTGGTTGGATAGAAGAGAATACGTGGAAGGAAAACAACAAAATAACCCTGAAAAAAAAAAGGGAGAAAATAGTAGAGAAAAGAGAAAAATTATCTTGAAATAAAAACAATGGGAAACTGAGAAGGAAAAAATGTAGGAAGTGGAATCAATGAATGAATGAATGATGAATGAAGGAAGGAAAAACGAAGGAAAAGAAGAGTGAACAGTTAGGGGGAGAGGGGGGGAAGGAGGAAATTATTTGTCGTGCTCTCTCTCTCTCTCTCTCTCTCTCTCTCTCACACACACACACACACACACACACACACACACACACATCACAATTCATAACCATTTCCACGAAGGTTTACCCTATTCCCTAAATTTAAGTTTAAGGGCGTGATAAATTCGAATCACCTCGACTCGAAAAATTAAGGGAAATGAAACGAAATACCGCTGAGAAAGAGAGAGAGAGAGAGAGAGAGAGAAGGAAGGAAAAACGAAGGAAAAGAAGAGTGAATAGTTAGGGGGAGAGGGGGCGAAGGAGGAAATTATTTGTCGTGCTCGCTCTCTCTCTCTCTCTCTCTCTCTCTCTCTCTCTCTCTCTCTCTCTCTCTCTCTCTCTCTCTCTCTCTCTCTCTCTCTCTCTCTCACACACACACACACACACACACACACACACACACACACACACACACACATCACAATTCATAACTATTTCCACGAAGGTTTACCCTATTCCTTTAAGTTTAAGGGCGTGATAAATTCGAATCACCTCGACTCGAAAAATTAAGGGAAATGAAACGATATACCGCTGAGAGAGAGAGAGAGAGAGAGAGAGAGAGAGAGAGAGAGAGAGAGAGAGAGAGAGAGAGAGAGAGAGAGAGAGAGAGAGAGAGAGAGAGAGAGAGAGAGAGAGAGAGAGAGACATTTATTTCAGTGATCCCAAAATATATTGCCGCCAAACGTATCCACGAAAATCCTTCACTGTTTCATTCCCCCTAACTCACCGAAACATCTATCTGAAGCGCGTCACTGCTTCACTTTAACCCCTTCAATTCTGGTGGCGAATTTCTGTCTTATTTCACCCCTTGTCGACTCCAGACGATTTTCCTCAGCTTAGAAAAGTGCTCAAGTAGTGGAGGGAGGGGTTGATGATGGTGAGGGCTGCTTCGAACCCCCTCCCTCTCCATCCGGTTCGAAAAATCTGAGCCATCTTTTAGGGAATCGGATCCTTCAACCATAAGGGCGTATTTCACTTCTATTATTCATTTTTATTCTTGCTACCACCAGACAATTTAGCTCAGGCATTATTTTACATGGTGGAGAAGTATTAAGGGAAAAATCGTTTCTAATCTCTTCACTCTTTACAGGCTTCCTTAAAGTTGAATGAAATCGTCTGAAGGCAGGAAGAATATTGGCTACTCGCAAAGGGCATCAGTGGGTTCAAAGGGTAAACACTTCACTCCGGGGACGTGTTTTTGCCTTATTCTTGCCCCCTTTATCTCGGGACAAGTTTGGGGAGGCAGAGGCACAACTTACACCCTTCCTCAACCCTTCCAGTAAGAGGAGGGTCGTTCTTAAGGATGAAGAAAATCGTCTGGAGGTAGCTTGCATGAACCACCTTTAAGAGACATCACAGGGGTCATAGGTTTTTAAAAAGACGTCATCGTACTGAAAGGGTTTACTGAGATAATTTTGTAAGGGATACTCCTAGAAATCCTATCGGTACTAAACGCTTCTCTTAACCTCTTCAGAAACATTTTTATATTTTATTATTGCAACAGCGAAACAACTTTATTCAACTTACGGAATACCTCTAGCTATGAAGGGATTACTGACGGCTATACTGTTAATTCCCCCGCTTCGAAAACCATCTGGGGCTGAATATTACCATCTGCAGGTGGCAAGAACTTCAGTAAGTCGCCGGACTGAAGGGGTATGCTAAAATAAAGTCGTTCTAATTCTTTTCTTCAATTCCTTTCCTCCTGAAAAATATCTCCATAACAGAATGAAGTCACTTTGCAAGATGAAAAATAAAAACTCACTGAAACGGTGGATAAAATATTTATCTACTCTCTTAACGAAATCATTTAAGGAGAATAAAGTCATTCGTCAGTGGCAATAATAAGGTACAGTCGTCAGCATAAATTCGCTGCAGTCTACTCGTGTGAGGTGAGTCCTTTTGTCCGGCAACAGTGTAAGGGGACTAGTTGCCACATAGAATTTTATACACTTTAAAGACGTGTTTTTAAGAAGTAGTACTAAGAGACTGCCTAGAGTACAATATTCTGTATATCGCATTTAATTAGTATAAAAAATGTGCAAGAGTTGACAGAAAAATGTTACGGAACGACGTACGCGGGTAATATTCTGACATTCCTCATTATACCAGTGTCTAAACTCCCATCTCCTCTCTCCCTCTTTCTCCTCCTGATGTCCCCCACCTTTCCCTCTCTCTCCTATCCCCCACTCACTTTCATGCCTCTCCACTTTCTCCTCTCCCCACCCTCTCTACCTTCATTCATTTATCCACGGCACTTAACCTGACTGGTGCATCGCAATTCTCTTTTGTTTGTTTACTAAACCCGCCCGCCCGGTTCTCAATTGCTTGCAGTTCATTAATAAAACTAACTGTATCCAAGGCTAATTATCAGTATTCCCACCCGTTCTAGTCCCATTCTCACCCTCTCCGTCTCCTTCCCACTCCTTTTATTCTATTGTCATTCTCTTCTCCACCCCTTGTCACTACCAACAGCCGCTAGATACAGGAACGTTTTTGGTCTCGTTCTTGTGATGTATTCCTTCCTCTGTGTGTGTGTGTGTGTGTGTGTGTGTGTGTGTGTGTGTGTGTGTGTGTGTGTGTGTGTGTGTGTGTGTGTGTGTGTGTGTGTGTGTGTGTTTTAGTGAGCCTGGCAGTCGGTGGCTATTATTTCAGTAGGCGAAACAGTGCTCATTCCTCCTACTTGTCTCTCGCTCGTTCCAAGGAAAATGTTCCCATCCTCCTCATATTGTTCACTGATTCATGAGGAAGGATCTGAACCAGTAATGCTTCGAATTGCTGCATCATGTTTGGAGTAGAAAGTGGAAGAAAAAGGCTGTGGCACGGCAAGATACTCTCGAATGCTGTGGGGCTAAAAGGTTACAGGAATAGACCACAAATGGAGAAGAGTGCGGTTCATTACGCAGATCTGCGCCGTGGACAAGGTAGACAGGGTGCGGAGAGAGGGGAATGGAAATGAAGGAAAGAAGGGGAGGGGGGAGAGGCGAGGTGAGTGGAAGGAGGGGGAGGTGACATGGGATGGGTACGAGGGAGAGAGCAGAAGTTTTATAATTCCACAACACTCTTCTGTCGTCTTTTGCACATTTTTATGCTAATCTGATATAAAGAATATTGCACTGTGGGCGACTTATAGTGCTAATTCTTACAAACAAGTCTTTAAAGCGTATAAAAGCTTGTGTGGCAACTAGTTCCCATACACTCTTGCCAGATAAAACCACCACATCACACTAGCAGGCTTACAGAGAATTTGTGCTGACGATTGTACATGAATGAAAAACTAGACGAGCTTGTGAATGCGTCCCCAACTAACTCCTATCATGCCGTGGTACAAAGAACAACACAAATACCACGAAAAACACCACTATCACGAGCTTGCTATAAAAATAAAAAATAAAAAAAAGCTTGAGTAACGAGAACGGTCTGTGGTAAGAAATTGGCTTCCGAAACGAAACGAGCTGACGAAAGGAAACGGCCTTCATAACGAAAAAGATCTGTAAAAAGAAACCAAACGAAACTGATGTGGGAAACGAAACGACCTTGTGAAACGGAAAAAAAAAAAACTGATTTAGTAAACGAAACGGGCTTGTGATACGATGCTTGAGAAATAAAACGGATTTACGAACGACCTTACGAAACAGACTTGCACTTCAAACCAGCTTACTATACGGGCAAATGAAACAAACTCCGGAAAAGGGCTAACAAAACGAAATGAACCAACTAAACGAGCTTCTGAAACAGGCTTCGAAAAGCGTCCCGAGCCGAGGCGTTTCCCAGGTATCCGTCTGCCTATGCATCCCCCCTCCCTTCCCCCCCAAACCATGACGACAGCGCTACCCGGAAACTAACTTTTGGAGTGGGGTGGTCAGACACGGGAGAGTGATGAAGTGTGCACCAATGTCAATATTACCCTGCTCTCTCTCTCTCTCTCTCTCTCTCTCTCTCTCTCTCTCTCTCTCTCTCTCTCCGTTGTACACACTCTGAACATATTCACTGTTCACTGTCTCACTTTCACTGTCTTTTACTACCTTTCATTTTCAGCGCTTCTCATTCACTCTTTCACAATGCCTACCTTATTCACTGTTTTCCCTGTCTCTCGCATTCACTCTCTCATTCGGTATATCCATGTCACTCACTGTCTCTCATTCACTTTCACACCAACTAACTCATTCACTGTTTTCACTTACACACAGTTAAACTCATGGTTCATATTCAGTCTTTTTTATCACTTTCTCACGGTTTTATTCACACTCAATTATCCTTCTCCCCCCTCTCACATTCTCTCTCTCTCTCTGTCCCTCGGATATTCCACTATTTTATCTCCCACTTTGTCTGTGACTGTCCGAGTAGTCCGTGCCTCTCTCTCTCTCTCTCTCTCTCTCTCTCTCTCTCTCTCTCTCTCTCTCTCTCTCCAAAGCACAAAACACGAGCCAGACATTGATACCTTAGAGTCTACCATATGATTTAATTTCAGTTAAGTTAGTTATTAAAAGAAATCCGGTCCTTCAGATTAAAAAAAAAGGCAGCACACCACAATAATGACGATAACGATGTATACAGGGCTGGCCAGGCAAAAGGACAAGGCTGGTCATTTTATCACACCAGAATGCCTGTAGGAGTAAATAACGAAGGCATTGTGAGGTTCGAGAGTGGTGATACCATGAGAGGAAGGGGGAAGAAAGGACGTCGATTCTTGTATCCCCAAGTGTCTCGTCAAAGCTGAATAACATTGTCTGGAAGTAGCATGAGTGAAAGCTAAGACGTTATAGTGAATGGGTTAACATTTCCCCAATTTTCCACTTCAGTCGTAAGTTTTTCTCCCGCACGTACTCCAGCAAGACACTCCGGTACTCTAAAAACTGTGAGTGTAAGCAAACCTCCACACCCTGAAGGCAGTTTATGGAAAAGTTATAAGCCTGATGTCATTATAGTTTCCATGCCACCTTATACAGCGCATTCAGCAGCGGGCCTGTGAACCCAAACGCGCTTGACTCTCATCATGCTCTTTACTATTCATACTGTCTGAAGTCAGAGGCTTATCTACGACTTAGCAATCACTGTCTTCCTCTCACAACCATTTCTGATTTCCTCTCCCCTCATTTTCTCACATTTTCTCATATCTTTATTCTTCCATTTTCCTTCGATTATGCTTTTTCACCAAGACTTCTAAATCCAAAGATTATCCCTTTATCTTTATTCCTTACGGTGTTATTCGACTATCCATTTCCCTTTTAAATTTCTCTTACTTCCAATCCTTCTAACCGATTTTCGTATTCCTCTGTCTATTTGTATACCGATATAATCTTTACTCTGGTCCTTTTACTTTTCTTCCTTTCATTCTCTTCCTACTTACTTTTTTCCCTTCTATTCCCCTTTCTGGGATCCCTTCCTTTCATTCCTGCCTCGTGCCTCCTACCTTCCTATTCCTCCGTTTCTCCGGCGTGTTTCAATTTTCTTACACACACACACACACACACACACACACACACACACACACACACACACACACACAGAAATACATAAATAATCTCCCCTTTCATCAATCCTTTGCCCACTGAAGTATATTGCTCTCATTTTTTAAAATCCATTATTCCTTCATCTGCCTGTTTCTCTCCCATCTTCCGTCTCCCCCATCAGTACATTCTTCCCCTTAATCAATAATTTTTCTCCTTCAATGCTTCACCTGCATTTTTCTCTCCTTACTCCATCCATTCCTTCTTTTCAAATCCTAATTTCTTTATCGCCCACATTTCGTTTCCCTTCCTTCACTTGCCTTTTCCTCTCCTCTCCTCCCTTTCTTCCCGCCCGTCAGCTTTCTCCTTCCCTCCCGCTCTTCCTCCCTCATTACCTCCCGGATTATCTCTCCCAAGCACCCGCCATAACTGAAGCAATTTAGTGCATTTAATCTAGAGATAACTGGGAGAGAGAGAGAGAGAGAGAGAGAGAGAGAGAGAGAGAGAGAGAGAGAGAGAGAGAGGGAGGCTGCCGCGGAACGAGACGTTGGGCTCAATGTAAACAAACTCGACGCGCTGCCAGAACCACGATCCCTTGTTGCTGGGGTGAGTTTTATTCTATGCAAACGCTACGGGTATTTAAAAATGGCGATCGTATAGGCCGGATTAAATGTTTGGGAGTGCATCAGGGTTCAGTGAGGAGAGGGGGTAGAAAGGGGATGAGGGAGGGAGGGTGAGTGGTGAGGCAGGGAGATGGGAGAGATGTGGGGAGGGAGAATGAGTGATGGTGATGAGGTGTTGTGTATGATAAATGACCATATATGAAGGAGGTGAGGAAATGGGGAGAAATGAGAAGGTGAGGAGGAAAAGGGAAGGGGATGAACAGGGGAAGAGGAGTGAGAGGAAACAGGAAGGACAAAAAGAGGATGGGGAATATGAAAAAGGGAAAATAATAAGATGATGAAGATGGGGGGGACAGAAGATAAGGAGGCTGTGAAAGAGGAAGAGAGGGAGTATGAGAGAGGAAGAAATGAGGAATGAATCAATTAATGGCGGAGTATCAAGAAACAGGTAAATAAGGAATGAAGTATACCTGTAAAGGATTTATTAAGCATCATAATAGGTAAAAAATTCCTGACCAGAGAGAGAGAGAGAGAGAGAGAGAGAGAGACTAACCAGCCGCCCAAACAAAAAAACAAACAAAACCACAAAAACCGGCCCCAACAGTTGTCAGAGCCATGAAAAAAAAAAAAAAAAAAAGTTGGGGGTTAATTTGGCGGTGATAAAAGTTGGCGCTGGCGTTAAATTTGCTCGCCAAAAAATGACCCACGCGAAAAATAATACCCTGGTCGAATTATCCGGCAATTAAGTTCGCGTGGTGGGAGACAGAAAAATGAAAATAAAAGAATGCAAAAAT
>NC_137010.1:35083152-35093152 GCF_032717465.1 Coenobita brevimanus
AAACTCCCAAACAGCTAAAACTCCCACAAACACAGCAAAAACTCCCACAAACTGCTAAAACTCCCATAAATACAGCTAAAGCCCCCACAAACAGCTAAAACTCCCACAAACACAGCTAAAACCCCCACAAACAGCAAAAACTCCCAAACACAGCTAAAACTCCCACAAACACTGTTAAAACTCCCACAAACACAGCCAAAATTCCCAAACAGCTAAAACTCCCACACACAGCTAAAACCCAAACACGGCTAAAACTCCCACAAACAGCTAAAACTCCCACAAACACAGCTAAAACTCCCACAAACAGCTAAAACTCCCACAAACACAGCTAAAACTCCCACAAACACAGCTAAAACTCCCACAAACACAGCTAAAACTCCCAGAAAGCTAAAACTCCGACAAACACCTAAAACTCCCACACAAACAGCTAATACTCCCACAGACAAAAACTCACATAACATGGCTAAAACTCCCAAACAGCTAAAACTCCCTCAAACAGCTAAAACTCCCTCAAACAGCTAACACTTCCAAACACAGCTAACACTCCCACAAACACACCTAAAACTCCCACAAACAGCTAAAACACACCCAGATCTACCAAATGTTTAAAGCTAAAACCCAGCTAAACGCAGCAAAAGCACTGCGCCACAGCTAAAGGGGCCCGAGAGGCAGCCCCAGACCACAGCTACGCAATATAGTGAGGGCGGTGTGGCGGTGGTGTAGGGGGGGAGGGTGTGCTGGTGTAGGGAAGAGGGCAGCAAGGGGGTGGTATGGTGGTGGTGGAGGGCGTGTGGTGGTGTAGGAGGAAGGAGAGTGGTGGTGGCGTTAGGGGGAGTGTGGTGGTGCAGGAGGGGGGAGATGTGGTAGAGGTGTGGTAGTGGTGTGCAGGGGAGGGGAGGATAGTGTGGTGCTAATGTAAAGGTGCGGCAGTGGTGTGAGAAGGAAGGGTGAAGGAAAGATGGTGTGGTGGCTGTGTGGGAGGAAGGGTGAAGGAAAGATGGTGTGGTGGCTGTGTGGGAGGAAGGGTGAAGGAAAGATGGTGTGGTGGCTGTGTGGGAGGAAGGGTGAAGGAAAGATGGTGTGGTGGCTGTGTGGGGGCAGTGTGGTGACGTGGCAGTGCTGTAGGGAAGAGGAGGCAGTGTGGTAGAGGTGTAGAAATGGTGTCGTGTAAGTGTGATGGTGTGGCAGTGATGCTGAGAATGGAGGGAGAAGGCAGAGGTAGTGTGCTGGTAGTGTGAGTATGGTGGTAGAATATGGTGTAAGGGGAAGGGAGGCAGATTGGTGATGGTGGTGAGCTGCAGAGGTGATGAGGTAATGGTGTAGGACAGAGGTGGGAGAGGGAGGGTGTGTGGGGGGGGGGTCAGTATTGTGGTGTGGTAATGGTGGAGTGGGATGGAAGGTATCGTGGTAGTACTGTGGATGAAGATGCAGTGTGGTGTACTGGTGTAGGGGGACTGGGGAACTAGTATAATGGTTCGGTGGTGTGGATGTGCTACGGTGTGGTGATGCGGTAGTGTAAGGGCAGGTGAATTAGTGTGGTAGTGCGGGGGGTGGGCGGTGTGGTGGTGGTGATGGTGTAGGGGGGGGACGTTGCTATGACGACCAAGGGGGACGCGCGGATCAGCTGATGGCCAGGGCTGATCTTGTGTACCTGCCTCTCTTTCTCTCTCTCTGTAGGCGAAATATATATATATATATATATATATATACAAAATGCCTGTGTGTGTGTGTGTGTGTGTGTGTGTGTGTGTGTGTGGAGAGAGAGAGAGAGAGAAAGAGAGAGAGAGAGAGAGAGAGAGAGAGAGAGAGCATATCTTGCGTTTCATTTACTTCCGTTAAATTTTCCCTTGAATTTTTTCGTTGATGGACTCATATAGCTGGTTCTTATTAGCTCTTCATGCCCCCCCTTTCTCTCTATCCCTCTCTCTGATTGAGCTTTTACGCCCAAAATTGTCTCATCATGGCTTATATTTTCTTTCCTTTCTATTTGCTTTCCTCAATCTCCTGATATAAGCTCTCCTACATCTCCTAATATTAGCTTTCCTAAATCTCTTAATATTAGCTTTCCTAATCTACTTATATTCATTGCGATATTCACCTCATTCAGTTGATTCTTACCATATTCAATTCTCTCTCTCTCTCTCTCTCCGGCCTGGTTGATTTCTTTACGAGGGACAGAAGGTACCATCGGGAAGATAAGGGTGGCTCTGTGTGGGTGGGAGAGTGGATATAAGACTGGGAGGGTGGGTGGATCTAGAAGTGGATGGGCGGGTGGGTGGGAGAACCGCACCTTACATTACCGGTGTGTCAGAGAGAAATTTTCGTGGGAGACAGAAAGCAGTACTGAGAGAGAGAGAGAGAGAGAGAGAGAGAGAGAGAGAGAGAGAGAGAGAGAGAGAGAGAGAGGAACAAGGAGGGCTGGTGAAATGAAGTGAATGAGAAAATATCTGAGAGAATTAATAATAAAAAATGCAATATAAAAAATAAAGGTTAGCTCAACAGGAAAAATGAAAGCATGAAAAACCAGAGGGGCACTCAGTGGAGCGCATCTCTCCGACAAGGGCAACGTAATTTTTAAACCACGCCTCATAATGGGTTTGGTTTTCTCATCATTGATCAGGGTTTTTCAAAAAGCGTTTTCTGGATCCTGCATTACGATACGGACCGGTCCCAAACGTTATTCGATTGTTCCCTGGGACATGAGCTATCTACCCACCAAATTTGGTCCACATCTCTCTTTTAGTTTTGAGTACCGTAATCCTGCTAACAAACACACAAACAAACAGGGGTGAAAAGATACTCCCCTTGTCGAAGAGAATAAGCTTCAGAAAACAAACAAGCGTGATCTGTTTTAAATAGGAGTACTAAAACAGCCTAAACCATCAAACAAGGCAAACAAACACAGCACCAAGAGAGGCTAAAGCTATCAGACAACCACTCAAATCACCACCACCACCACCACCACCATCATCATCATCAACAACATCGTCATCATTATCACTGTCATCATCGTCGTCATCATCATCATCACCATCATCACTATTTTTCCTTCTATAAACTGGGTGGGTAGTATCAAAAAAATCTCATTATAAAAAGAAAAACAACTAAAACAAGGAAACAAGCAAACAAAGGCTACAGAGGATGGGAGATGCTCTAAACAAGAAAATAAATGAAAGCAAAGAAACAAATTTATGACGTATCAAAACAAATCACAAGTAAAACACAAACAAATCACACAAACAAAACACCTACCAAGAAAGTCACTATCGTACAAGTAAAACAAAAAACAAAAACAACACCCAAGAAAATCAAACAAACAAGTAAGCAAGTAATGGTCAGGTAAGCAACACCTTCACAAGCAAACAAATTACAAACAAAAGCCACAAAGCAAGACCTAATCAAGCAATCAAGCAAACAATGTAAACAAACAGGGGCCCGTATTCTCGTAAAGGGTAAGAAAGCACCATAGCACCTCTTCCCGAGCGATTTATTTTTGGATACAGCAGGTTAACATCCTTCCGCGCGTTATTTATGCAAAGTGTGACGATGCTGGAAGGAATAGGCTAAGGTAACACAGCACAAGACAGCAACTTATAATGAGGAAAATAACTCGCTCAGGAAAAGGTGTTAGGGAGCATCCTTAGCCAAAAAGAATACGGGCCAAAGAGACGTAATATGAACCCGAATTACAAACAAAAAGTACTAGAGATCCAATGCACAAACAATCAAGGCAAAAACAATGCAAATGAACAAGACAACAAACAATAAGACAAACAAGTTAAAACACAAAACAGGCAAAACAAATAAAAGTCCGCTACACAAGACAGCAAGAAAATAAGAAAATAAAGGAGAATGGACGAAAAACAATAAACAATTCAAGGAGTGACAAAGAAAATAAACAGTAGTAAAAGTGCCACAAACACAAACATTAAAACAAAGAAGTAGAGGAAGACTAACAAACAAAAAATGGGCGACAAAAAAAAAAAGGAAAAGAGAGAAACAAACAAAAATACAGAACAAGGAAGGAGGGCTAGAAACAAGTAAAGCAAAGACTGGGAACAAACAAGGAAACAGAATAAGGAAAGACGAGGATAAAACATGCAAAGAAAGAACGTAAACAACAAAACGTAAAGAATGAGCATGACACACAAGTAAAAACACAAGGACACAAACATTAACATAAGGCAAGGAAAGAGGGAGCAATAAAAAAGAAATAAACAAAGAAAAACAAGACTGAAAACAAGTAAACAATATAGGGGGAGGGAAAAATCAAAACAAGAAAAGGTAAAGAAATGAGTAAAGCAAGCAAGAGTACGACAAACAGGCCCACAAAGAGATGACAAAAGGAAACAAGAAACAAGCAAACAAAACAAGGATACAGGAAGATAAACAAGTCAACAACACAAGGAAAGAGGGCCATACGAGTAAATAAAACAAGAAGGGCGAGGAAAACAAACAAGAGGGAAATAAACAAGCAAACACATGGGCGAGGTAAACAAACAAAAGAGGAAGAGAGAAATAAGCAAGGAGAGGAAAGTAAACAAGCAACCAAAGCAAGGAAAGAGAAACAAGCAACCAAAGCAACAACGGTGGGACAAACAATAAACAAAACAAGCGGGGCGGGGCAAACAATAAACAAAGCAAGCCGGGATGACGGGGCAAACAGAAAAACAAAGCAAGCGGAGGGTAAATAAATAAGCTGGGCGGGGCAAACAATAAACAAAGCAAGCGGGGCGGGGCAAACAATAAACAAAGCAAGCGGGGCGGGGCAAACAATAAACAAGGTGTGGGAGGTCCCCAAACAGCACACTACCCACAGACCAATTTCTGCCACAGTCGTAAACAGTAGGATTGAACCTGCCCCTCTCGCTCTCTCTCTTATTCTTCCTTTCTATCATTTCCTCTTTCTATCCTTCCCCTCCCTCTCTCTCTCTCTCTGAATTCTTCTCGTCCCCTCTCCCCCCTCCTCTCATACCGGTAGTTATTTTTTCTATCATTTCCTAATCTCTCTCTCTCTCTCATTCTATTATTCCATTCGTTCATCTCTCTCTCTCTCTATTATTCCATTCCTTCATCTCTCTCTCTCTCTCTCTATTATTCCTTTCCTTCATCTCTCTCTCTCTCTCTCTGAATTCTTCTTTTCCGTTCTCATTCTCTCTCTGAATTCTTCTTTTCCGGTCTCTCTCTCTCTCTCTCTCTCTCTCTCTCTCAGCTATTAATGTCATATAAATTTCCTACCATAAACACGATAAAAATCCTTTCCCGTTAAAACTCAAGTTAGTGCTTAAATTAATGATTATTTTCCTTGATAACTTACTGACCTAACCACAAGCAAGAATTTTGATGAGGGAAAAAAGTGTAAGTAAAAAAAAAAAAAAAGTGGAAGAAAAACCAAAATGAAGAGGAAATAAAAGATGTGGAAAGCTGCGAAAAGAAAATGGGAAGTGAAGGAACGGGGGATATGAGTGTAAGAGAAAGGAAAGGAAAATGAGAGGAACAATTAAATTCACAATGAATGCAACGGGAGATTGAGGTTGAAGGATATGTAAGATTAATACCTGTCTGAAACGTGTACAGGTGAGAGAGAGAGAGAGAGAGAGAGAGAGAGAGAGAAAGAGAGAGAGAGAGAGAGAATTACTGTAAAGATTTTTTTTATCAATGAAGGAACTGAGAAAACAAGGAACCTCTCTCTCTCTCTCTCTCTCTCTCTCTCTCACAAACACACACACGCAAACAGCTTAAGTTGTCTAAAAATACAATTATGTATGAATGTACCGTATACTTGCATGTGTACAGTATGTGTATCGAACAGAAGAAACAACTCTGTGTGTGTGTGTGTGTGTGTGTGTGTGTGTGTGTGTGTGTGTGTGTGTGTGTGTGTGTGTGTGTGTGTGTGTGTGTGTGGAATAAGTGGATGTGTATGCGTGTGACTATGTACGTATTTGCGTGTACGTTTGAGTGTGTGTGTGAGATATGACACCAAAACACCATTACACTTGGGGAGGAGAGAGAGAGAGAGAGAGAGAGAGAGAGAGAGAGAGAGAGAGAGAGAGGGAGAGAGAGAGAGAGACTTTCTCCTCCCGTCTCTCTCTCCCCTTTTAACCCTGCCTCATTCTCTCTCCTTCCTTTCTTTTTCCTCCCCTCCTCTTTCTCTTCGTTGTTTATGTATTTATGTAAATTATCTATCATCCCTTTTACTTTCTCCACTTCCTCCTTCACTCCCGCCTTCCCTCTTCCCTCCCTCTCCTCACCATCAACTCCCTCCTCCCTCCTTTCCTCCCTCTTCTCCAGTCCTTCCCTCCATCCATTCTATCTACCTTCTCTCTCTTCTTCCCCCCCCCCTCAAGTTCCTCCTCTCGAATTTTCCTCTCTCTCTCTTTCCATTTCATCCTTGCTGCCTTCCTCCTCTTCTACTTACTACCCTCTCTTCTATCCTTCCTCCCCTTCCATCTCCTTTATTTTCTTCTCTCACTTGCCGTCATTTTTATTCTTTCTCTCACTTCTTATTTATCTTTCTCAATTATCTACCTTTCTCCCTTTATGTATAGTTTCTTTTCCATACACTATCTTCCCTGGAGTCTACTTCTCTTCGATAGTTCTTTTTATTTTGTCATTTTTACCCCTTCACTTCCTCCTCCTCCTCTCCATCCTATCAAATGTCTCTTCTCATTTCCTACTTCGCTTATCCTGCCAACTCTCTCTCTCTCCCTCTCTCTCTCTCTCTCTAATACTTCCTTACTGTTTCATACACCTTCTTCCGTTACTGCAGTTCCTTCCCTACTCAGTAACGACTCCCTCCCTCATAAATCCCTCTCAGTTCTTCATAATACTCATGTCCCTACTCAGTAACGTGACCTCAAGAACGACACTACCATCTTCCCTCGTACAATTCACTCCATTACCACACTTTATTTCCATCCCTACTCAGTAACGATCCTTCCTACCACGACTCACCTGGCTCCCTCATATACTCTCCCTCCTTTTCATACTCCATAAGAGCTCGCCTGTCCCTGCTCATTAACGCCCATCAAGACTTACCCCTCTGCCCCTCACACCAGACACCACATACCTGTAAAGAAAAAAGAAAGTTAATTAAAAATGCTGAATGTATGTCAAATTTTGTGAAAACAGGTGAAATTTATGAAAAACGACCAAAGATTTACCGGAAGTTAAAATGTAGTTGAGACACCGGTACGAATTTTTAAAAAAAAAAAAGTTCATAATTTTAGCCTGAAAGACGACAAGGCCGCTGAAGAAAAATTGGATGATAGATGAATGACAAGTTAAATAAAAATAAATAAATGAAAACTTACCTAACGGATATAAATAACGCATAGAGAATAAAAAATAATTTGGTTAAGAATATAAATCTAGACATAAAATACTTCACAACAGAAATGTCAAGTGGGTGAAAATAATTAACGAAGATCAGTGTGGTGGGCATAAACACAAATAACACAGATACAATAAACCGTGACAATACCAGACTAATTACAAGGCCGTACTAACAATCCATCAGATAACAGAACTACGGTATATTGTTTTGACCCTACCCTGGCCTAGATTTTCGCCCTTTTGCAGCTTATTTCACGTAGCTCAGTGGCAGACAATACTGTGGTTCTATATCTTACCTACAGCACTTCTTCTTGTCTAGCATCATATTCTAGTGTTAGTCCACTGCTAAAACAGCATTTCAAGATGGAGGGATGGCAATTTTAGGCCAAGTTAGAGTAAAAAGGGTATTGTATGAATGGTATTGGTACATAGGCACAAAATTCAAAACTACCCCCATTCCCGCTTACATAATAGGGCAGCTAGGATACTGACAGAGGAATAAGTACAAAATATTACATGCGGGAGCTTCAGGGCACCTTGGCAATTGGCACTGTAGTGTGGTGTAGGAAGGTGATATTGAGTGGTGTGGTGTGAAAGTTGTGTGGTGTGTGTGCCGTGATAAAGTGATGTGGTTTGGGATGGTGATACTGTGTGGTGTGGTGTGGTGTGGGATGGTGCTATTATGTGATGTGATGTGAAAAAGTGGTATGGTGTGGTGTAGGAAAGTGATATTGTGGCGTGATGAAGTGGTGTGGTGTGGTATGGTGGTGTAGGAAAGTGATATTGTGGCGTGATGAAGTGGTGTGGTGTGGTGTGCTGTGGGAAGGTGATACTGTGCCGTGTGGTGTGGGAAGATGATAGTGTCGTGTGGCGTGAAAGAGCGGTGTGGTGTGCGAAGGTGATATTGTGTAGCATGGTGCGAGAGGTGTGGTGTGGTGTGGCGTGGCGTGGGAAGGTGATAGTGAGGCGTGAAATAGGGGTGTGGTGTGGTGTGGCGTGGGAAGGTGATAGTGAGGCGTGAAATAGTGTGGTGTGGTGTGGTGTGGGGAGGTGATATTGTTTAGTGTGAAAGAGTTGTATGACGTGGCTTCGGTAGTCACTAAATTCTGAGTGATGCATTTTAAGTCCGAAAATTGTTGGTGAGAGACAGGGGTACACAGCCGCTCCAAGATGCTCTCGTACCTACCAACAAATGTAAGAAACTGAATGCAAACGAAAAAATATAACGCGAATGTATATTAAATGCAAAAGATGATAATAACCTTCCTAAAGTGCACATAAGCGAGTTTTCCCCAGGAAATTGAAATGCCACCTTTAAACTACGTTGCAAGACTCAAATTATATAAATTTCGCGAAAGTAATTTTACTCACATAGCCGGCACATTCATATTGCCTTAGTGATACTAAATTTTAAAAAATGTAACATACGAGGTAAAGCTTTGTTTGTTGATCTTGTTCATGAAAAAAAAAGTTAATTAAACTGCAGCTCCAGTAAAACTGACACATGAAAAATATCTATCTATCTATCTATTGCCAGACGCCATAATCCCGTAAGGGGTGGCCATTTGATTTTGAGTTATTCGTTTTACGGGGAGGGGCTACCCTCCACTAACCCACTTGTTGACACGTAGGGAGCACGTATGGTTTGGTTATATGGTTACCACCCAGCGTTGTAAATGGTTTCTTGGCTTACAGGAAACCATTTGAAAAATATATTACCTACAATACTACATAAATAATGACAGGTACGGTATTTACACAAGTAGTATTAGCAGCCGCCTCAATGTGTGTGTGTGTGTGTGTGTGTGTGTGTGTGTGTGCACATTGCTGATGAGAGCAAGTAGACGGTCTCGCAGCAATAATCGGAGTTTGCACCATTACAAGGGCAATGTTTGGTAACCACGCCTAACTCAGCAGAGAAGATGCCGCGCTCTAAAGAGCCATAAAACAAATTCAATAAATGATCATACTGTACAGCTCAACATAGGTAGGTCTCACTCAGCGGGAGGGTTCAGAATGCTTATTATGTGGATTAGGGTTCAATTTGTTGACTGATAAAAAAAAAAAAAAAAAGCGTATGTGAAACTGTGGGTAAGCCTAACTTACATTACGAGGCTGCGACAGGCTTGTTTAGCCTTTAACCATCAAATAAAACAATGACATTCAATCACGCTTGAGTTGGATTGGAGTTGAACTTGTTGTCGTTCATTCCTCTTATATTTACAAAAAGTAATTAGTACATCCACAGCTAACTAAAATTTCAAGATGAACAGCCACCATTTCATCCACATCTAAACGGCATGCAAACTCTGCTCGGAATTTCGAAGTTCCATGTACCGTATTTTCACACGCTCATATTTACGTTTCCGTCACATATTTTTACCCATCTCACTGCAGCCACTAACCTTCCCATCCTTTACTTATCCTTGTGCTTGCTCCTTCGTCCTGAACATCGCAGGAAAATAGAGAAACGCCACAAACAACTGATAAACACAACACACTACTACGTCCACAAATCGCCACGTTTACTTCCCGCGCATTCGAGTACGCGTCCGCTAATTAATTTTTCATTCGGTACTTGCTTCATCAAATGTTTAATTATTTGAATCTTTAACGTGAAGTGTGATCATTATAAAATATGAATGATTGATTTGATGTGCGTGAC
>NC_137010.1:35098152-35115652 GCF_032717465.1 Coenobita brevimanus
AACTCATACCAGTGAAAGGGCTAAACAAATAAACAAGAAGGAGTAAAACAAGAAAGAGTAAAACAAGGAGTAATCAAAGAGCGCACCCCCCCACGCCCTGCAACTAGTCCAAGAGCTAAATATTTGACTCTTCCTTGTGACCCTGACCTTTAAGTGACTGCCCTCAAAATCATGTTACTTCACCCTTGCCTGACCCTCAACATTTCCGCCAAGTTTAGTTCACAGCGGATCAGATTTTTTTAGAGTTAGCCTTGATTTTTGACGTCTTCTTCTCAGAGTCAAAATCTTCGTCCAAGCCTGGCCATCAACCCTTCCACTATATTTGTTTTTAACTCAATCCAAACTACTGAAATTATAGGGGATGAACTTTTGACCTTCCCAAACAATCTTGACCCTTGACCTATAATACTCATCTCAAAATTTAATATCCTCATCCTTGCCTAACCTTCAACCTTTCCACCACG
Organism: Coenobita brevimanus; assembly: GCF_032717465.1. Lineage (NCBI taxonomy): Eukaryota > Metazoa > Arthropoda > Malacostraca > Decapoda > Coenobitidae > Coenobita > Coenobita brevimanus. The sequence goes on from NC_137010.1 coordinate 35,098,617, forward strand.
TCTGGTCCAAATCGAATTAAAACTGAGTTTTTTTTTTTTTGCCTCTCTCTCTCTCTCTCTCTCTCTCTCTCTTCTTCATCTTCTTCATCTTCTTCTTTCCTCTCTTCTCTCCTTTCCCTCCATTCTTTCCTTTGACGGTTGTCCCGAAAGCCGAAACCTTCCATAAAGATTGCCTTAAATTGAATTAAAACTTTTTCATTTGACCGTGCCACGTGCCCCTGACCTTTGATCTATTTTTCCAAACATAGGTCAACCCGTTCAACACACACACACACACACACACACACACACACACACACACACACACACACACCGAGGAAAACATTAGCATGCTCTCGGGACTGCAAACGCGGGTGTAATAAAAGATGAAGTAAAATAAACAAAAAAGAACTCCATATAATTAAGGTACAAACAGAACTCCATACCAAGAGAAAAAACAAACTCATACACTGTCTCAAACAACAGGTGTGTGTGTGTGTGTGTGTGTGTGTGTGTGTGTGTGTGTGTGTGTGTGTGTGTGTGTGTGTGTGTGTGTGTGTGTGTGTGTGAGAGAGAGAGAGAGAGAGAGAGAGAGAGACTGATGCGGCAGACTTGAACCCGTGTATGTATGAGACGTACTGTGTGTGTGTGTGTGTGTGTGTGTGTGTGTGTGTGTGTGTGTGTGTGTGTGTGTGTGTGTGTGTGTGTGTGTGTGTGTGAGAGAGAGAGAGAGAGAGAGAGAGAGAGAGAGAGAGAAAGAGAGAGAGAATATGATGCGGCAGACTTAAACCCGTGTATGTATGAGACGTACTCTGTGTGTGTGTGTGTGTGTGTGTGTGTGTGTGTGTGTGTGTGTGTGTGTGTGTGTGTGTGTGTGTGTGTGTGTGTGTGTGTGTGTGTGTGTGTGTGTGGGCGGGTGCTTGTGATGTGTGCGTGTGTGTGTTTGTTTGCGCTTGTCTGGGGCTCGTCTCGTGTCTTGTTTGTTTGTTCGTCCCCTGCCTTTTCTCTCTCTCTCTCTGACCTTCCTTCGTCTCTCTATAGCCCTCCTTCTCTCCCCTCTATTTCCACCTACCTTCATTCTTCCGATTACGCTCCCTCTCCCTTCTCTCTCTCTCTCTCTCTCTCTCTCTCTCTCTCTCTCTCTCTCTCTCTCTCTCTCTCCTTCACTTAAACAAAATCCTCCTTCATGTCTACTCAGAATTACGTTCATGAAGGAGTTTTTGTACCCATCTGTGTCTGGACAGAGGGAGGGAGGGAGGGAGGAAGGAAGGAAGGAGGGAAGATAGAAAGGAAGGAAGGAAGGTTGGGAAGATAGGGAGGAATGAAGGAAAGGAAAGCATGAATGACTGAATAAACGAAGGAAGGAAGGAGGAAAAGAATTAAGGAAGGAAGGGATGAGGAAGGGAGAGAGTAGAGGAGAAAGGAAGCCAAGACAAGGAGTAAAGAATGAATTAAGGAACGCAGGAAGACAGGCAGGAAAGAAGGAAGGAAGAAAGGAAGAGGATAGGCAGAGAGAAAACCAGGGAGGAAGGGAAGGTCTGGAGTAATGGAGGAATGGAGTGAATGGATGAAAGGTGAATGAATGAATGGAGGAAGGAAAGGAAGGAGGAAAAGAATTATGGAAGGTAGGGAGTAGAGGAGGAAGGAAGGCAAGAGAGTAAAGAAAGAAGGAAGAAAGGAAGGAAAGAAAGACAGTAGGAAGGAAGGAAGGAAGGAAGGATAGATGGAGGGAAGAAAGGAAGGATGGAGGGAAGAAAGGAAGGATGGAGGGAAGAAAGGAAGGATGGAGGCGAGCAGAGATATAAAAAAAAAAGATGAAGAAATGAATGAATGAAAAAAGGAAAGAAATTAGAAAGAAAGGAGGGCAAAAGCAGTGAATAAAAGAATGAATAATCGAATGAATGAAGGAGAGACGAAAAATGGAAGGAGAAAGGGAGAAGAGAGACGGAAGATGGAAAGAAGGAAGCGTAGCTGAGAGAGAGAGAGAGAGAGAGAGAGAGAGAGAATTAAGAAAGGGTTAGTTTAAAGGAAGAGTGAGAGAGAGGGGGTAAACATCACAGAAACTTGTACACAAAAGAGGCTCTGTGCTCTCTCTCTCTCGCTCTCTCTCTCTCTCTCTCTCTCTCTCTCTCTCTCTCTCTCTCTCTGAATAAACTAACCCTTTCTCTTAATCACTTTACTGGCGTCCTCTCTCTCTCTCTCTCTCTCTCTCTCTCTCTCTCTCTCTCTCTCTCTCTCTCTCTCTCTCTCTCCTCCCTGGTTTTGCATCTCTCTAACCGTTCTCTCCCTCTCCCCTCCTCTCTCCCTCTCTCACTTTTTCTCTCCCGCTGACGAACTGAGCTAACTTGGAATTTAGTACTGTTCTCTCTCTCCCTCCCTCCCTCTCTCTCACTTTCTCTTTTCTATTTTCTTTAATGCCTTTTCTCGCTCTTTTTCGTCTACTTTTTCATACTTTCATTCGATTTATCTATTTTCACTTTTCTATCTATCGTCTATTATATTCTCTTCCCTCACTTTCTCACTTTTTGTTTTCTTTCCTTCACTGAGTCACTTCTCTCTCTCTCTCTCTCTCTCTCTCTCTCTCTCTCTCTCTCTCTCTCTCTCTCTCTCTCTCGCAAAATCCTTTCCTCTCTCTTTTTCTCCTCCTTCCCTCCCCTCTCCATCACTTCACCCCTCCTTCTCTCCAAACTTTCTTTTTTCTTCTTCCTCTCCTTCCCATCACTCACTGCCTGCCTGTCTGCTCCTTCCCCCCCCCTTCTCTCTCTCTCTCTCTCTCTCTCTCTCTCTCTCTCTCTCTCTCTCTCTCCATTACAATTACCGGTACTGTATATGTAAAGAAGAGGGAGGAGGAGGAGGAGGAGGACTGGAGATAAAAAAGAAGGAATGAAGGAAGGAGCAGCATAAAAGGAAAGGAAAATGACAAAGATAAGCAGGCAAGGAAGGATGGAAGGAAGGAAGGAAGGAAGGAAAATAGGAAAGAAAGGAAGGAAGGAAGGAACGAAGGAAGGAAGGAAGGAAGGAAGGAAAATAGGAAAGAAAGGAAGGAAGGAAGGAACGAACGAACGAAGGAAGGAAGGAAGGAAGGAAAGGCAGAAAAGTAAAGGAATAAAACTGGAAATGAAAAAAATGAAAATATATCGTAAACAAAGAAGGAAAGAAGAAAGTGAAGCTGGGAGGGAAAGAGAGAGAGAAGAAAAAAGAAAATGAAAGAAAGATGGAAGTAAAGCAAGAAGGAAGAAATGAAAAGAAAAATGCAGAAGGAAGCAAATGAGGAGATAAGGGGACGAGTAGGAAAAAAGTATAGAAGAGATGGAAGGAAGGAAGGAAAGATAGAATAACGGAAGAATGGAAGGTAGGATTGAAGGGAGAAGCAATGGAGGGGAATGAAGGAAGGATGGATGAAAGGTAGGACTGAAGGAAGGAAGGACTGAAGGGATGGAAGGAAGGAAGGTAGGACTGAAGGAAGGAAGGAAGGTAGGACTGAAGGAAGGAAGGTAGGACTGAAGGAAGGAAGGTAGGACTGAAGGAAGGAAGGTAGGACTGAAGGAAGGAAGGAAGGTAGGGCTGCTGTCAATATCCATTCCCTACAAAGACACCTCCATCACTTCCTCAAACACCTCCCTCCCTCCCCCCTTGCTTTCCCCTAACCCCCCACCCAACCCTCTCAGAATTGCAGCCATTATTATCATCATCATCATCATCATCATCATTATTATCATCATTTTTTCCTACTTTAAATGGGGTAAAATAGGGGAAAAAAGAGGAAATAGGGAACCACAGCAGTGAGAATTAATCCACAACCCCATTCGATCATCATCATCATCATCACCCTAAACCTACCATTACCTCAGTGTTCAACGTAAATGAGATCCAATTGCAATTACTCTTAAGCCTTCGAAAATCGGCACGGATTTTCGTGGACGTATGTAGGCCCTATGTATGTACTGACGAATGGACAGATAGATAGACAGATAGACAGAAATATGGATGAATGGATGTGTAATTGTTTTTTCTTCACACACATTTTCTCCTGCTCTACTTTTAGCCGCACTGTTGCCTCACTCCCTCACCACTAGTAAACCACACACTGCATACCCTGCTTGCTCTCCCTTGAAGGCGGGCACGCATCACCCCGGCCTACCCACACCCCCTCATCCCTCTTCCCCCCAAAAATGCATCCTTACCCACGTGATCGATGGCTTTACAATGACACCTGTTGATATTTTCGTCTTTTTTCTTTTTCCTTTTTTTTCCGTGACAAAAAATTCTTAATATATAGTAGTGTGTTTATATGTTGTGTAAAGCTTCTCTCTCTCTCTCAAAATCCTTTCCTGTCTCTTCTCCCTTCTTCCTCTCCCTCTTCATCACTCCACCCCTCCTCTTCAAACGTTATTTTTTTCCTTCCTTCCCATCACTCACTACTTGCCTGCCCCCCCCCCTTCTCTCTCTCTCTCTCTCTCTCTCTCTGCCTGTTCCTCTCTTATTCCTTTCCATTATTCATTTGTCCCTTCAGTCTGATTATTTTCTTTCTATCACATTCCCGCAATTAACACACGATTTTATTCAGCTTAGAAGTGCAGCGTGGTAGTGAAGGGCTAAGTGAAGGCTGCAGCTAACCCCTCTAACTCGGCGCCTCTCCCAAGCTGAGTAAAATCGTCCGGAGAGCGAGAATAACAACTAAAATACACGTTACTGTATTAAGAAGGTGACTAATAACCTCACACCAGCCCAGATTGACATATCCCTAGCATATTACAATTTTCGTGGTGTGTGTGTGTGTGTGTGTGTAATTCCCCGTGTCGGTCAGGATCACTTGATGGTCATGATCGTCAGCATTTTACCCTCCCGGAAGGGAGCTGAGAATAGTCCGATCGAAGGGCAAGGCTGTGACCTTCACACACCCACACACCCGTCCCCTTGCTCAAGGGGGACAGTAACCACCCACTTCGTCAGTGAAACTTTTCGCAACCTGAGCGAGGCGCGAACTCCCGTCTACCAGATGGGAAGCGAGAACGTTACCACTGCGCCAGCGAGCGGTGTGTGTGTGTGTGTGTGTGTGTGTGTGATGCCATGTGTGCGTGGGAGAAATGCTGGGCCACAAGGAACACACTGCCTTGCCTATACACACACACATACAAAAACCATAACATAATCCTTCACAAGTACATACATGGAATATACCGTAAATGCATGAGGGGAAAAAAAATCAAAGAAATAATGTACAGTCGCGGTCATAAATATCGCTCCACTTTTTTGATCGAAGAATTACGACACCCTTACGCAATATTCTGAAAAGTGTGTTGGATTCCGCAGATGAGATTACCGCGTTTCAAAAATCAATGTTCACTGTTTCGTTATTTTTCGTAGTGGATTGATAGCACTCTGTAATAATACCTGAAAACCAAAAATATATTACACGATGAAATTATGGAAACAAAGCGTGCGTTACCCTCAAATTTTTACTGATGGCTTAATTATATCAGAAAATGACACAATTAAGGGCTTAAGTACCCCTCATTAACCCTTTCAGTGCGATGATCTTATTTATCTTCTGTCCAGCTGATTAATGACGAATATTGGAAGATGCCTTGACATCCTCTTCACTGCGATTTGTTCCCTACCCTAAATAAACCATTCAGTAATAAAGGAGAATGAAAGACTAAGTGGGTGTATGTACGTGAAGTGGAGGGAGGGAGAGGGAGAGGGAGAGGGAGAGGGAGGGAGAGGGAGAGGGAGAGGGAGGAGGAGACCGAGGATGAGGTGGAGGGATGGAGTTGAGAGGTATACGAGGGAGGGGGGAGCGAGCTGGGGGGAGGGCAGTCAAATGGTGGGTGACAGAGCGACTTGGAGGCGCTTTGTCTGCGTCCACCCTTTGCGGGATTGGGGCGTCGGGCTATAGATAGATAGAAAGAATAAAGGAACGTCATTATACTCTTGTTAAAAATGAAAATGAATCTAATTAACATGTGAAAAAATATCTGTAGTAAAAATTCTCCCCCCGGCCTTCCCTACCATCATTCCTTGTCCTCTCATTACGCTGTTTTTTTTCCCGTTATTTTCCTAATTAATTCCAACAGGTTTTTTTCCCCTTTGGTCAAATTTATATATGTAACATAAAAAAAATCTAGGAAAACGGAAAACAGAATTATGGTATTATATTTTACCGTCTGTATGAAAAAGGGAAAAAAAATGCGTGCCATCAGAAATTTTGACTTTTCCTGTATTGAAAAAAATCGAAAAAAAATTGAAAAGGGTACTAGATTTTTTTTTCCATTAATTTTTACGAGAAAATTTTTGTTTCTCAGATTTTTTTTACTTTTTCGTCTTTCTTAAAATATACAGAAAATTTTTGAAGATCAGGATGAAATAATATATATATATACGTATTTCCTTTATTTCCTTTTAAAATTATAACTTTATTAGTAACAAGAGAAATTTTGGAGATTACCCGGAACCTTTTCAGCCCAACGACGTGTTTTGTTTTAGTGTTGCTACCTCCAGACGCTTTTATTTAGCTTAAGATTCACTCACTCACTCTCTCTCTCTCTCTCTCTCTCTCTCTCTCTCTCTCTCTCTCTCTCCAAACGTTATTTTTTCCCCTCCTTCCCATCATTCACAATCTTCCCCCCCTTCTCTCTCTCTCTCTCTCTCTCTCTCTCTCTCTCTCTCTTCCAGGTTGAAAAGTCTCTCCAAAGCTGAGGAAAATCGTCTGTTGGAAGCATAAATACAGAAATATCAATAAATATAGATAGGCAAAAAATAAAAGGGCGAGGAAAGATAAAATGTAGTAATAATAATAATAATAATAATAATAATAATAATAATAGTAGTAGTAGTAGCAGTAGTATTAGTAGTAGTAGTAGTAGTAGTAAAAATAAAAACAATAACAATAATAAATCATTATAATAATAATAATAATAATAAAGGCGGACGACAAAAAACAGAGTACGAAAAAACAAGGAAAATGACAAAGAAAAAAAGGAACAGAGGAAAGACGACTATGACAAGAAGGAAAAAGGAAGAAAGTCAGGGAAAGTGAAGGAAGGAAAAATAAAGACAGGAAAGGAAGTAAGAGAATAAAGAGTGAGATAGGGCGAAATCAGAGTAGATGGGAGAAAGAAAGAAAAGAAAAAAGAGAGGCGAAAGAATGTGAGGGACGGAAGAAGACTGGAGGAGGAGGAGGAGGAGGAGAAAATTGAAAGATATGTAAATAATTTTTTGTCGTTGTAATCTAATACATCTTCATCTTCGTTCCCCTCCATCCCCTTCCCTCTCCTCCTACCCTATTCCTCTTCTTCCTTCCTTCTCTTCCTTCCTTACAATCTCTTCTCTTCTGTCTATATATTTCTCTTTACTATATTATCCTGCTTTCAATCCCAGAGTTTACTTATTCTCGTCATGTAGAGTTTTCCCTTCCTCTCGGCTCCTTCATCTTCCTTCAGCACCTTCCTTGTTTCCCTTCCTTCTTCCCAGGCTCTTCCCTTCCTAATTACTTTGAGAATTTCCTCTATAAATATCCTTCCTTCTTCCACTTCCTTCTTTCCAATATTTCCACATTCTGTCTACTCCCTTCTTCCCTCCCCTCCCTTTCCTTTCCTTTCCCTCCCTCCCTTTCCCTTCCCTTCTCTTCCCTCTCCTTCCATCTCGTCCCTCCTGTTGCTGTCTCCTGCTTCCTTACAATCACTCGTCTTCCTGTCTACAATTCTTTTCCATACTTTTTCTTTCCCCCTCCTCTCTCTCTCTCTCTCTCTCTTACTTTTTCATCCCTCCTTCCCTCCCTCTCCCTCCCTTCTTCCTCTCCTCTGCATGCCATCTTTTATTCAGCTTTCAGTTTTTTCTCTCCCTCTTTCTTTTCTTCCCTCCAACGTTACACTTTTTCCTCTTTCCCTCCTCTTCTTCTCTCTCTTCTTTCCAGTTAATCTCGACTCTTTCTTCCCTCCTTCCTTTCCTCCTCCTCCTCTCTTTCTGGTCTTTCCTTAATTCCTCTCTTTCTTTCCCCTTTCTCTCTTATTCATCCCTTCCTTCCTTCTTCTCTTCCCCTCTCCCATCTTCTCTTCGTTCCTTTCCTTCTCCTCTTCCTCCTCTCCCCTTTCCTCCTATTCATCCCTTCCTCCCCTCTTCTCTTCCCTTCTCCCATCTCTTCCCTCCTCATTTCTCTTCTCCCTTTCCTCCCCTTCTTTCCCTCAAGTTCTTCTCCTCCACATACCTTGTCAAACTTGAGGAGCATTCAGTGGAGCATATACATCGACAAACCTATACGAAACTCTACGGAATTCAAACTCCACATTTCAAAGGTCGATCGAAAACACCCTGTACAGTCTAAGAGAGAGAGAGAGAGAGAGAGAGAGAGAGAGAGAGAGAGAGAGAGAGAGAGAGACCTTGACCTTTCTCCCACGTTTACCAAAATTTCGTCACTTCATCCTTAGGTCATCTGAAATAATTCCCCCCCTAAAAAAAAAAAAAAAAAAAAAAAATCTTCCAAAATTTCACTGTGATCTTTTCTACCCTCTTTTCACACCTTGTTATGGGTCAAGTTTCCATGTTCTGTATTCCTATGTACTACTATTACTTCTTTAAAACACACACACACACATACACACACACACACACACAGATACACAGCTTACCGCCCCTCCTTTCTACTCCTTTCTCTCCTTCCCTCCTCCTCCTCTTTTCCCTCCCCTCCCTCTTCTACCTACTTCCATTCACTCTCTCCCTCCCTCCTGCCTCTCCAAACAGAGCCTTCCAGTCCCTCCCTCCTTACTCTTTCCTTCTCTCCCTGCTTTATTATCTTTTCCCCTCCCCCCCATCCCTCTCCTTCCCTCCCTCTCTCTCTTTCCCTCCCTCTCCCTTTCCCTCTACCTCCACGTTCAATCTTTCTCCTTCCCTCACTCTCTCCTCCCTCCTCCATCCTCCTCCCCTCCCTATCCTCTCGCCCTCACATCTGCTTTATTTCTCCCCTCTCTCCTTCCCTCCCTCCTCAAAAATTCCCTTTGCCTCCTATCCCTCCAAATAAATCCCTCTCTCTCCCTCCCTCCCTCCTTCACTAAAATACTTAATCCTTCCTTCCTCTAGCCTAAATTCAACTAGATAATAGGAGGAGGAGGAGGAGGAGGAGGAATGAAAGGAGGGGAGAGAAAAGAAACACAGAAATGGGAGAAGAGAGGAAAAAGAAGAGAGGAGTGGGAGGAGAAGAGAATAAGGAAGAAAGCAAAAGGAGTTGAAGGAAGAAGGAACAGAAGGCATATAAAGGAGACAGAAGGAGAGAGAGAGAGAGAGAGAGAGAGAGAGAGAACGAAAGGGAAAGACGGACATGACAGAATAAGTGGGAACGAAAGAAAGAAGGAAAAGAAGGGAAACCAGAAGGAAAGAAGGAAGGAGAAAAGTAAAGAACCAGAATGAGGAAAGACGAAGAAGGAGAGAAGAAAGGAGTTTAAAAAAAATGAAGGAAATATGAAGCAACAAACACATCCAGGAAGAATTATATAAAAGTTATCAATATTTCCTTTCCTTAAAAATTAGGTCTTTCTTTCCATCAATCCTTTTTTTTTTCTTACTTTTTCCTGCCGGTAAAAATACAGGAAGGAGAGGAGGGTGGGGGGAGAGCCTTTTTATAGTCCCCCTCTCTTCTGACTAATTCACCAGCCTAGCCCCGGGTCCCTACGCTTCTGACGGGGTAGTAATGGAGTAGATAGAGAAGAGATGCAGTGTAAATCCGCAACACCTTTATTTCAGCGATTTACTTTACTATATTCTTGCTTCCTTCAGACGATTTTATTTAGTATGGGTGGGATTTATGCTACCTGGGAGGGATTAGGTAGAGTCTTCAGTAATCCCTCCAATACAATAAATCCACCTGTAGCTTAATAAAATCGTCTGGCGAGAATAATAAGGTAAAATAATAAAGACATCATCGTACTGAAAGGGTTGATGGAAATAGTACACCACGGCGGATAATATCACAATTTTCTTTTTCTTTACTCTCTCTCTCTAACTTTTCCCTCCACCCACATTCCTTCCCTCCTGTCTTTAAAACTGCTAATCTTTCCTTTCCTCCGTTCAGCATTTTCACACAACTCTTTACTCTCTCTCTCTCTCTCTCTCTCTCCTTCCTTCCTTATACTCCCTCCCCCTCTCTCGCCACTTCTTCCCTCTCTCTCCCTTTATTCCCATTCTCCCTTTCTCATTCCCTCCTCACTCCTCTCTCTCTTCCTCCCTCCATCCCCAATACGTTCCCCTCCCTTCCGCCCTCCTCATCTCACAGTATCTCCCTTCCCTTCAACTTATTTGCTCCCTACTCCTTTCCTTCCCACCACTCCTCTCACTCTCCCTCCCTCCATTCCCACTCCCTCTCTTTTTCTCCCTCAATTCACACTCACTCTCCCTCTCGCTTTCCTTCCTAATCTCTCCCTCCTCCCTCTGCCTCCCTCCCTCCCTCCCTCCCACCTTCTGCCTCCTTAGTACGCCCCCACTTGGAGTATTGTGTTCAGTTTTGGTCACCGTATTATAAAAAGGATATGGAAAAGCTTGAAAGAGTGCAGCGACGGATGACAAAGATGATACCTAGATTGAGAAATATGCCGTACGAGGAACGTTTAGAAGCCCTGAATCTCTTTACCCTAACTAAACGGAGGATACGAGGAGATTTAATTCAAGTATTCAAAATATTCAAAAGACATGATAACATGGCTGTCGATAAATACTTCACAGTTGATCACTCGAATTACACTAGAGGCAATGGGCATAAAATAATTGGCAAACGATTCCAGTCGCATGAAGCTAAGCATTTCTTCTTCAGTAGTTGTAAATATATGGAATAAATTGCCCTCCAATGTAAGAAACTGTAATACAGTACAAACCTGTAAAGGTCGCCTGGATAAGTATTTGGCATCCAACCCCCAGCTTAATATGTTTACCCCTGAATAAAACACTTGTGTATGTATAATTATGTTTTATTTTATTTTAGTTTTTTAGAGCCTGGATCAATTTATGAATGCAAATATAGTATATGCACAGATAGCCCTGAGTTAACGGTCACTACTCATACTTTCGACCTGTGATGGGCTGTGGATCACTGAGGGTCCCTGTTGGTTACGCGGCCACCATCGAGATTTTTTTAATGTACCAGGGGTCACTGCTTCAGGAGGTGTCTTGTTTGCTTGTCCCGCATGGGAAAGTTCTTAGTCTCAGTGGAATGAATGGAGCTGGGGCCTGACTGACTGCTGCCTACCTTAATAGCGCCAGGCAAGGCTGCCACACCTCCCCTGAATATCCTCACTGTGCACTGTGCAATTTCCACACTGTGTCCGCAGACGTCCCATCAACTCAACGTACCCGTACAGCGACATGCATTAGTTATTTATTTATTCAATTACTCATTGTACTTTACTACTTTCTCTTTCTGGGGTAGCTTATAGATAATGTATTATAGAATGTAGTTTTCCTTTTCAGTCTTTCCTATGAAATTTTCATGTCAGTTTTTCCATGCTGCGTGGTGGTTTTTCTCACTTTTTCTTGCCAGTTTTGGCTGGAGGGTTTGGAGGTGGGGGGAGCCTTCTTGCTTTACTATCCTTATCCTTCAGCATGTAGAGTTAGCTCTTGTAGTCATAGTCTACTCTGTATCAAACGGCCTCGAAAGGACCATAAGGTCTGTTGCTGTTTGCTTTCCTTTGTACTCCTTTATAACCACTCATTCTCCCTCTCTCTGCCTCTCTCCTTCCTTCTTTCTCCCTTCCTACTCCCTCTGCCTCTCTCCCTCCCTCTCACCTTCTCCCTCCATAACCACTCATTCTCCCTCTCCCTGCCTCTCTCCTTCCTTCTTTCTCCCGTCCTACTCCCTCTGCCTCTCTCCCTCCCTACCTCCCTTCCCTCCCTTAATCCCTCCTTCTCTCCCTGCCTCCCTCTCTCCCTGTCTAGTAGCCTGTGTTTTGAGCTCCCTTGTAATTGGATGTCTAGCCTCAACAGACAACATTAAAAATTATTCTCCCTCACTCGATCAAAGGAGGGAGGGAGGGAGGAGAGGGAAGAGGAAGACGGATGAAAGAGAATGAGGGAGAGAAGTGGGGATAGAGGAAGGGAGAGAGGGCAGGGAGGGAGGGAGGGAAGAGGAAGACGGATGAAAGAGAATGAGGGAGAGAAGAGGGGAGGGAGGAAGGGAGAGACGGCAGGGAGGAAGAGAGGGAAGAGATATGAGAGGAAGACGGATGAAAGAGGAAAGGAGTGAGGAGTGGGGAGGGATGGAGGGTTGCGAGAGAGAGAGAGAGAGAGAGAGAGAGAGAGAGAGAGAGAGAGAGAGAGAGAGAGAGAGAGAGAGAGAGAGAGAGAGAGAGAGAGAGAGAGAGAGAGAGAGAGAGAGAGACGGATTAAAAAAAAAACTCCTGATATAAAAACGGAAAAGAGAAAAGCAAAGGATAACCAAGCCAAGCCCAAGCCATTCATCCTTCCAGCTCAAACCAGCAGGAAAAAGGAAACAGGAACAAAGAAAAAGCAAACAGGGAACATGTATGTGACATAAACAAATCCCTTTCACTACGATGACTTTACTTTTTTTTTAGGGAGGTCAGATACAGCCGTCATTACCCACTTCAGAACAAGGTCGCTGCTAAATTGAACAGAATCGTTTGGAGGCTGCATAATTAAGCTATAACGTCACCTCACCGTTAAAGTTATAGACACACACACACACACACACACACACACACACACACACACACACACACACATATATATATATATATATATATATATATATATATATATATATATATATATATATATATATACACACACACACAGAGAGAGAGAGAGAGAGAGATTTCTCTCTCTCTCTCTCTCTCTCTCTCTCTCTCTATATATATATTGTGGGTCGGTGGGGGCGTTCACCATCCACTCACTCGATATAGTGCTGCTCTCGGATGTTTGCCTTTTCCTTTTCTCCATCCTTCTTCCCTTCCATCCTCGTCTGTCATCTTTCCTTCATTCTTTCCTCGTCCTTCTGCCTACGGGTGACTATACACTCCCTCTTTCCTTCCTTCAATCTTTCCTCTTCCTTCTGCCTGTAGGTGACTCTACTGTACACTGAGTGACAAGCCAAATGGTTTCCTGTACACCAGGAAACCATTTACTATGCTGGGTGGAACCCATATAACCAAATTTTGGCGCCTGGTGCTTTAGTGGGTAATTATTGCACTCCAGTCGATTTGAGCCGGTGAAGGTTTATATCCAAGGGATGGTTGAGGTTTATTACTCATGTAATGCCACGCAGGGATGAGTGAGGATGGTCACTCTCATCTTAAAAGTCAGGACTAACTGCCTAGCCCCAGGCTCCTACGCTCCTCATGGGGCAACGTAGGATTGGATGATGGATGGATGGATGGAATATATATATATATATATATATATATATATATATATATATATATATATATACATATACACTCTGTCTCTCTCTATATATATGGATGTATATATTTTGAGAGAGATAGCCTAGTCACACAACCGTGCTATAACACACGGCCTCGAATGGATCAATAGGTGTGGTGGTGTTTGCTGGCCTTTGTACTCCTTTGTACTCTGTACCCAGGCAGGGAGAGTAGCTGGCAGGGTGAGAGGCAGGGAGAAGAGGAAAACACAGGGAGAATGACAGAAAGGGCAAGAGGTGACAGTAAAGAGATAGGTAGGTAGGGAGAGAGAGAGAGAGAGAGAGAGAGAGAGAGAGATGGGTGGCAAGAAGAGTGTGAGGGAGATTGAGGGTGAGTGAATGATGTGACTGTGACTGAGCGCAAAAGAGAGAGAGAGAGAGAAAGAGAGAGAGAGAGAATGCTGGGTACTGGAATGAGAGTGAGAGTGAGTGAGGGAGGGAGGGACGAAGACAGAGAGTGAGAGGGAGAGTGAGGGAGAGAGAATGATGGATGACAGGAAGAGAGTGACAGCAAAATGTTAGCAGGATTGACAGCTCTGACGATATTGAGGGAGAGCCGGTAGGGAGAGAGGGAGAAAGGGAGAGAGTTGAGGAGAAACAGATAGGGAAACAGACGAGAGAGAGAGAGAGAGAGAGAGAGAGAGAGAGAGAGAGAGAGAGAGAGAGAGAGAGAGAGAATGGAGGACAGAAAATACGAGAAAAGTTTGAAAGGAGGAAGAAGGAGAGGAAAAAGAAGGCAAAGAACTGAGAAAAACACAAACTGGATGCGAGAGAGAGAGAGAGAGAGAGAGAGAGAGAGAGAGAGAGATTTAACGTTGCTTAGTCTTTATGCAATTATAACACTATGTACAATGAAAAGACTATCGCTAACAGTGAGATAACAACAAAAATGTAATTAGACGAACAGGTAAATTATCAGTACTTGTCATTAATTTGCTTTAATTTTCCTTATATAAATGACAGCGCTTACTTCTTTAAATTCGAGAGATGATATTTTACTTAATTCTCGTTTTCTCTCACCGATTTCATTCAGCTTAGGGTAGTCTTTTGTAACTGGAGAGGGTAAATAGAGTCTTGATAAATCCATTCAGTTGGACAATATCCTCTGGCGGCAGCAAAAAAAGAAACTATAAATAACGTAAGCCGGATTAATGGGGTGAAGAGAGTGTAAAAACGCGACACTCCAACCCTGTATTTTGCACTAAGACAAAAGATTATTTTACGTTTTACGCTCACAAACAATTAATAAACCTTAACTACAGCTGGTGTAATAATCAGAGGCATACAGGCCACCCTTCTGCTGTGTTCGGCTGGCTAATACCCTAATGTACAGTACAGGAGGGTACTGGAGGAACCACTCTGATGTACTCCACGTAGTATCATACACACAGGTACTGATATCATCTCGTATATATGTCTGTCTATTACTTGCCACCACTGGATCTCTTTCAGCATGGGAGATACGTGGTCAACCGTACTCAAACCATACACTACGCCTTTTCCAGCATAAATGTGGAAGCTTTGTGTTGACTGTAAGAGGGTAAACTGGATAATTTTCAGTATTCTCTGCCAACAGCTAATCACTCAGTTATCCAAAATCTGAACAATCATGATCCTTGTTGCTAATTCAGATCTGCCTTTGATCCACTGAGATATATTAGGATGCCAGCGATGTTCTTACCAAATTCACGTACATAAATCATAAGACATGAATTTCAAAATAAAGTCCTTGTTTTGAAAATGGCTACTCGGATGAATGATGATACACTCGATCTGAAGAGACGGGTCATCAGGTATATGACACAAGAAATGGAGGTACGATAGGAGAGAGAGAGAGAGAGAGAGAGAGAGAGAGAGCGGGGAGGGAAGGGAAGAGGAAGTGGGAGGGTGTGAGGGAGGAAATGGGAGGCAGGAAGACTGAACAGATGCGGGTATTTAACAAGTGCTAATTTATGAAGAGGGACATGTTACACAGGCCTAATGTGTGTGTGTGTGTGTGTGTGTGTGTGTGTGTGTGTGTGTGTGTGTGTGTGTGTGTGTGTGTGTGTGTGTGTGTGATAATTTCCTCCGTATTTTGGTCACCCTCACTCGAATTTGTTTCAAAGTAAGGAGTCTCTCGTAGTGAAAGCTTCAAAATTGTACACTCATTCACTTAGATGACGATTCCCCCCCCCCCTCTCTCTCTCTCAAGGAACGGTCGCTGTGATGGGTTGGGAATCCTTTTGCCGAGATTGGAATTCTCAGATTCGAATCGAACTCGCGACCTTGTGATCTGCAGTAGTACGCTCGAGAGAGAGAGAGAGAGAGAGAGAGAGAGAGAGAGAGAGAGAGAGAGAGGGGGGGGGCAGAACATGGAAAAATATTACGAAAAATATTGAGACTGGGCGTGTGGGCTATGGAGGGGAAAAAAGAGGAAGAGAAGAGAGGAAGAGAAGAAGAGGAGAAGAACAGAGGAAGAGGAGGCGAGGAAGAGAAGGAAGAGAGGAAGAGGGGTAGGAATAAATGAGAAGCGGAAAACTAATGAAAACGATATAAAGACGTGAGGAAAAGAATAAGATAACTATTGAGAAAGGAAGAAAAGGATGAAGAAGAGGAAGAAAATATAGAAAACGAGGACAGAGCGAGGAAAAGAGGGAAAAATGTGAGGGAAATGTGGGGAACTGAAAAAGAGAGAGAAAAAAAAACATGGTCAGAAAAGAGGGGTAAACAGGGAGGGCGAAAAAGACGATGAGAGAGGAGGAAAAAAGGAGGATGAGAGAAGGAGAAGAGAAAAAAGTGGAGAGAATAGGATTAACCGTGAAAGAGGGAGGAGGGCGGAACAGGAGACGAGGAAAAGGAGAAAAAAGATTGAATGAGGAAGAATAAGAAGAGAAAAGACAGTAAAGAGAATAACAAAAAGAAATCTTGTTCAAATCACATCACAGCTGTTTGAACTTTGCCAGATGACCTTGACCTCTGACCTTTCCATATTACGTTGACCTTGGACTGCCTGTTCTAATAATCAAACCTCTTTATCCTTATTATAATCCTATTCCTTCCACAAAATTTAGTCTACATCAAATAAAAACTGTTTAAGCTGACCTTGACATGTGACCTTGAATTCTGACCCCACTGTCCTAAACAACAACAGGTCAATCTCTTGGGTGATCCTCAACTCATCCACCAACTTTCACCCAAATCAGATTAAAACTGTTTTCGTTATTTTCGTCACACACAGACATATGGGTTGAATCTTGTCCTTGTCCTGTGACCCTGACCTTTGAGTAGTTGTTCTTAAAACTGAATCCTTTCGTTTTGCCTGACTCTTAACCTTTCCACCAACCCCGGTTCAGATCAGATGAAAACTTTTTGAGCAGACCTTGCCCTCTAGCTTTGGCTTTTGACCTTTCCCTGTGACCTTGACATTTCACCTACTGTTCTCCAAAACAAATGGTATACTCCTTGGCTGATCCTCAACCCTTCCACCAAATTTGGGTAACTCTGGATGAAGAAAGAGTATATTTCTTAACAAACATATGCGTCTAATTCTGATCGTGACCTCTGGCCTTGACCTATGACTGATTCTTCTCAAAACTGAATTACTCTGTTCTTGCCTTACCGCCAACATTTCCCTCAAGTTTGGTCAAAATTGGTAACA
>NC_137010.1:35118152-35133152 GCF_032717465.1 Coenobita brevimanus
TTTCTTCCACCATTTGACGATTTTTTTTATGAAGACCCCTGGTGGTGGGGGAGGGGTTAAAAAAATCGCTCTCCACTAACCCCTTCACCACGACGATTTTATTCAGCTTAGGAGGGATTTTTATTCAGCTTAGGAGGGATTTTTATTCAGCTTAGGAGGGATTTTTATTCAGCTTAGTGGGATTTTTATTCAGCTTAGTGGGATTTTTATTCAGCTTAGGGGGATTTTTATTCACCTTAGGGGGATTTTTATTCAGCTTAGGGGGATTTATAGGGGATTGTTATTCAGCTTAGGGGGATTTTTTGGACCTGGAAGGGTTAGATCTGGCCTTCCTTAACCCCTTCAGCACGAGGGGTTTTTATTCACTCTCTCTCTCTCTCTCTCTCTCTCTCTCTCTCTCTCTCTCTCTCTCTCTCTCTCTCCATACTTGTCCCCATCGCCTCCACTTGACACTCGACACTATCTTATCACGAAAGAGAGAGAGAGAGAGAGAGAGAGAGAGAGAGAGAGAGAGAGAGAGAGAGAGAGAGAGAGAGAGATAAGGAGACAGGTGACGGAGAGAATGAAGAAGTCAGGAAGGAAGAGATAAGGGGGACAGGTGTGTGTGTGTGTGTGTGTGTGTGTGTGTGTGTGTGTGTGTGTGTGTGTGTGTGTGTGTGTGTGTGTGTGTGTGTGTGTGTGTGCAGATAGCCAGGGAGGTAACTAGCCTAGGTGTGAGGGAAGAATAATGATGATGATGATGATGATGATAAAATTCTTAATATTATTACGGTATTATTATTATTATTATTATTATTATTATTATTAAGTGAAATCCTCTAGAGGGCTTCAGTTGGAGATGCGGCTTTGTCATACGCCCGAGATCGAGCCCTGAGAGGCGAATGGAGGGGTGAGAAGCAGGTAACGTCGTGGAGGGGAGAGAGGAGGTGGATAACACTGCCTCGCCTCGCCACACCCACGGGGGGTAATATGCTGAGGGGAAAAATAAGTGTGGAGGAAATGATTGTTACTGTTTCTTACTATTACTACTTATGCTACTACTACTACTATTACTACTAATAACACTACAAGTTCTAGCACTACTATTGCTACCACCACCACCACCACCACCATTTCTACTACTACTACTACTACTACTACTACTACTCTACCACTACCACCACCACTACTACAACTACTACTACTACTACTACTACCACTACTACAATTTCCATCACTACTATTACTATCACCACCACCACCACCACTACTACTACTACTACTCTACACTCATCATTTTCCAGTCACTACCACCACAGTCATACTAGCTACCACAATCACTACCATCTCAACCACAACTACCACACTCCATCAACATCTATATCAAAACCACGACCACAGAACCACAACAATCTCTACCACTACCATACCTACCACCACCATCAAAACTACCACAGCTACCACCACAACTACCACACCCACCACCACATACAAATACCATGACAACAACTTCAACTACCACCACCACCACCACCACTACCACCACCACAGTCACTACCACCACCCCTACCACCGCCACTACCACCACCACCACCACACCTACCACAACCACAATTCCCTGCCAGCTGCCGATATATGAGGAGAGGGTTCGATAGATTTGTAGGTCTGTACCCCTTTCTATCTATCGGGAAGTGAGGAGAAAGCTGTCTATCTACCTACTCTATCTCCTTGACTATCTATCAATTAATCTATCTATCTATCTGTATATCTATCTATCTATCTATTGTATATCTCTGTCATTTATCTGCCTTCATATTTAAACATCTATTTCTCTCTCTCTCTCTCTCTCTCTCTCTCTCTCTCTTTAAGCATCCACTCTATCTATCTATCTATACGCTAATGACATCTATCTATCGGGCTCTATCAATACCTAATTACCAATATCTTATCTACCACTTCAATATGCCAATTCTACTCTCTCTCTCTCTCTCTCTCTCTCTCTCTCCGGACTTGTCTCCTTCGTTCTCCCTTAAGCTCTCTCTTCCTCCCTTCTCCCTCCCCTCCCCTCCTCCTCCCTGGATTTGCCTCCCTCCATCTCCCTTAAGTCTTCACTCCCTCCATGCCTCCTTTTCTTCCTCCATGCATTCCTATTCTCTCTCTCTCTCCTATCTTCCTTAATTTCACTTACTATCGCCCGCTTTTACAAGGAGAGAGAATGTTTTTGCCCGCCTGTGTGTGTGTGTGTGTGTGTGTGTGTGTGTGTGTGTGTGTGTGTGTGTGTGTGTGTGTGTGTGTGTGTGTGTGTGTGTGTGTGTGTGTGTGTGTGTGTCTGTGTCTGTGTGTTCCCATTATATCTCATGAACGGCTTGAACTATCAACATGAAACCTTCAGGGTATCAAGATATGGCCAAAATCTAGGACTTGGCCAACAGCATATTCTGGCGGGCGATTAGCATTCGGCTCTCAAATGCTTTTCTCTTATTTTCCTTCTTCCCTTCCTCCCACTGCTTTAATTTTCTTCTTTCTTACATGTTAGTCATTCTCTTTTCTTCCTTCTCTCCTTTCTTCTGTTCTTTTTCTTTCTTTTATATCTTTTCTTCCTTCACTTCTTCACTTTCCACCCCCCCCCTCTCTCTCTCTCTCTCTCTCTCTCTCTCTCTCTCTCTCTCCCTCTCTCTCTCTCAGAAATATCAATATCACTATATTGTATTGAATAGCCTGGCTTAATTCTGTTCCATCATCCTCTCTCTCTCTCTCTCTCTCTCTCTCTCTCTCCCCCCCCTTCTCTCTTTCTCCATATATATATCTATCTATCTATCTATATATATATATATACAAAATCCATCTCACCGATATCATAATCATATCTCTCTCTTTTTCTCTTTCCCTCTCCTCCTCCTCCTCCTTTTCCCTCTCCTTTTCCCTCCCTTCCCTCCCTCTTCTTCACGTTAGGCTTAAGACTGAGTTGAACATTTTCCGTTCATCCTTTCCTATAAAATTTCCCTGATCTTTTTTAAACGTCTTGGTAGTCCTTCTTACTTTTTCCTACCGAACTGGATAGAAGGAACTGGTGATGTGGGAGCTTCTTGCTTTACTATTCTCTCTCTCTCTCTCTCTCTCTCTCTCTCTCACCCTGCCTAGTAAGATTCAGTGCGTCTTATGCTGCTTTCTTGCCTTTGTATTCATTTGAACTCATTTGTACTCACTCCTTCCCTTCCTCTACCTCTCTTCCCTTGATCTCCCTTCCCTTCTCTCGTCTGTCTTCTTTTCCTCCCCTTCCCTTCCTTCCTATTCCTTCCCTCTCGTTCGTTCCCTCCTTCCCTCGCCTTTCCTCTTCCCTTACATTATGTTCCTTACCATTTTCTTCCATTTCCTTCCTCGTCTCTACCACTTCCTTCTTCCTGTTCTTTCCTCTCTCCTGCTCTTCCTTCCTTTTCTTTCTTCTCTCTCTCTCTCTTCTCTCTCTCCTCCCCTTCCATTCCTTCTCCCCATTCCTCTATTTTCGTCATTTCCTTCTTTCTTTCTTTCTCTCTTTTCTCTCATATTCCCTCACGTCCTCTTTTCCCCTCCCCTCCCCTCCCCTCCCAGATACCACTTTACAAGCCTATAGGGAGGGAGGGGAGGGGGGAGGGGAGGGAGGGGGAGGGGAAGGGGACGTTACCAGATCCAGTTCAATTTGCCCCCTGGATAGTGAGAGGGAGAGGGGGGAGGTGTGTGTGTGTGTGTGTGTGTGTGTGTGTGTGTGTGTGTGTGTGTGTGTGTGTGTGTGTGTGTGTGTGTGTGTGAGCGCTTGAAAACAGACTGAGAGAAAGAAAGGGAGAGGGGAGAAACTGTGAGTGAGAGAAAGGAAGCACGTGTGACAAATTGATGATGATAATGGTGTGTGTGTGTGTGTGTGTGTGTGTGTGTGTGTGTGTGTGTGTGTGTGTGTGTGTGTGTGTGTGTGTGTGTGTGTGTGTGTGTGTGTGTGTGTGTGTGTGAGAGAGAGAGAGAGAGATGAAGGAGCAGTCTTTGGAGGAGCTTAGGAGGGAGGGAGGGGGAAGAGGGGAGGGAGGGGGAAGAGGGGAGGGAGGGAGGGAGGGGGAGGAGAAATTGGAAGGCACTTACGGAAAATAAGGGAGAGAGAGAGAGAGAGAGAGAGAGAGAGAGAGAGAATGAATGAAGGAACAAGGCAGGAAGGAAGGAAGGGGAGATGGGTAAGGAGAAAGAAATATAATTAAACTGTCTGTCAAAGTGAATGGGGAATTAAGGAAGAAACGAAGGACGAGGAGGAGGAGAGAGAGAGAGAGAGAGAGAGAGAGAGAGAGAGAGAGAGAGAAAAAAAAATATTATGAGCACAGGAAAAATAATAAGGAAATGAAAACAAGGAAGGAAAAAAGCTGACAGAAAAAAAAAAAATAAGAGCGAAATAAAGAGCAAGTAAAATTGACGTCTGGGACTTTACTTTCTTCCGTAACATCTTCTACGTGGTGATTTATTTTTATACTTTTTTCTGTTGCTTCCTCACGACTTAATTCAACCAAAGACGTAAACCTGATAACGAAGAAGCTGATTTAAGAATATATGAAGCTTCTACATTTCGAAAACTTTGTCCTTTCTGAAACAATATGAAAAAAGGAAGAATTAAATATAAAGGATGTTGTCAGATTGAAAGGGTTAATATTAATGGGGAAAAAAAAATCCCACAGAAAAATAAAAGATAGGATTAAGAAGTAGCCAGCCCCTTCCCCCCCATCACCCCATCCTCCCAACACCCCCCTTCACCCCATCCTCCCAACACCCCCCTTCACCCCATCCTCCCAACACCCCCCTTCACCCCATCCTCCAAACACTCCCCTTCACCCCATCCTCCAAACATCCCCCTTCACCCCATCCTTCAAACACTCCCCTTCACCCCATCCCCCAAACACTCCCAGCATTCACCTGTACGGGCAATTAGGAAGACGACTCACCTGGCGGGAATGAAAAGCCAGCAGTATATTTTTACGAGCCGGAAGGTAGTGCAAAAATAAAGTTATTAATAAGAAAATAAAGTTAATAAAGTCAAGAATAATGAAGGCTCTTTACTCTGTTTCCTTTTTATAAATTGCTAACAGTTAATAAAGAGAATAATAAATCTCTTGTGCACCTGTGTTAAGACTCCTTGCATATAGTTAGCCTCCTATATGTATTTTATGGGAAAGACTGATACGTGGAAATCAAACACACATATATATTAGCCAATCTGTGCTTATAAATCCATATCACTCTTAGATGTATATCGCGTGTGTGGTGTATAGCTGACCTTGTATTTATCGCTACTCGTGAGCAAGAGGCGCTAGCGACAAATAAAACAATCAAAACACAAAGGAACTCCCCATATGTAAGCCAGTAAAGGATCCCACAGCATTCCCTTTGTTTATCCTCGTCTCATATATTTTAGTGGACATGAACGAAGATAATGCCGCCTTTCTTCTCACGGCTTTCCATCTAAGAAGGGGAATTAAGTTGTTTGCTACTCCACTAAGACGTGACTGATTTCTTGACAAGTTTATTCTAGTATGGATTGGAAATTGGATAAGATTTTTTTTTCTATTGAGATCTTATAAGGCTAGATAGATAGACAGATAGATAGATAGACAGATAGACAGAGATAGATGGATGGATGGTTGGATGGATACGGAGAGAGAGAGAGAGAGAGAGAGAAAGTGCTGACGTGTTGAGAACCCAAACATATTAAGTCATAACACAGATGATGGAAGGAAGGAAGGAAGGAAAGGTGAGGAAGGTAAGAGAGAAGGAAGGAATAAAGGAAGGAAAGGTGAGGAAAATATGGATGAAAATGAGGAAGAAGAAGAAGGAGAAGAAGAGGAAGCAGAAGAAAATGAAGATGAAGATGAAGATGATGATGATAATGAAGAAGAAGAAGAAGATGATGATGATGAAGAAAGGAAGAGGAGGAGGAAAATGAATGATGCAAGAAAGAGTATGAGAGAAAGGAAGGAAAGTAAGGTGGGGAAGGAAAATATGAAGAAAGGGAATGGACGACCAAAGGATTAAAAAAAAAAACAGCAATAAGAAAGGAGTGAAAGTACGGAAAGAAAAGGTGGAAAAAAGAAGGAAATGAAATAAAACAAGAAGGAGAGGAGAAGGAAGCAGGAACGAGAGGTGTGAAAGAAATGAAGGAGGAAACATCAGGAACTGAGGGAGAAAATGAGGAAGAAGGAAGTAATGTAAAGAAATTAATGGCAGTATGGCAAGGAAGAATGGAGAGAGATAGAGATAGATAGATAGAGAGAGAGAGAGAGAGAGAGAGAGAGAGTAGTGGTGTGTGTATAAGAACAAATTGGTGGCCTATTCTTTCTATTTTATTCCTCTTTCTCTCTCTCTCTCTCTCAACTAATGTCTTTAAATAACACAAACCACCTAAAACCATCCTATCATATGCCAACAACCTATTGTACACACACACACACACACACACACACACACACACACACACACACACACACACACACACACACACACACACACACACACGGCCTTCACCATACACAAACATTTAAGTCTCCTACACACACACACACACACACACACACACACACACACACACACACACACGTCCTTCACTGGCCACACAAACATAGCAAAGGCCAGGGGTACATCCAAACAGAACGCACTGAAAAACACACAACAAAAACACCCTTTACTCCTCTTTACTATTACCCTTTATACTCCTCCTCAACACCACATCCTCTTTACTTTATTCTCGCTACTGACAGACGCTTTTATAAATCCTAGACCACCAAAAAATCCTTATATGACATGGATTACAGAATTACTTCCTTCCCTTCGACGATATTTTTTCCTAGTTTATATTTGCCGTCGTTAGTTTTCTCTTTTTCTTATTATTTTCTTTAAAGCCTACGAAAGCCCCTTAGTATACTATTTATATTTTAACTAGGCCCAAAATTGCAGTCTCTTCATACTCAATACTAAGTTGTAACAATAGCTTAGCACGAGAATATGGCGGTAATCACGAAGAAGTGCTATGGAAAGGATGTAGGGCTGTAGTATTATCTTTCTCTGCCACTGAGCTACGTGAAATAAGCTGCAAAAGGGGCTAACAATCTGGGCCAAATGTGTGTGTGTGTGTGTGTGTGTGTGTGTGTGTGTGTGTGTGTGTGTGTGTGTGTGTGTGTGTGAATAAAGACGCTTGTCAGTTGCAACAATAAAATAAACTGAATAAAATCGTCTGGAGGTATCAGGAATAGAAAATAAAGCAGATCATCGTACAGAAGGGGTTAAGAAGGGGTAAAAATAATCTCTTCAGCGATTTATTCTTGTTATTTTTGCTTTCTGTTATTTTTCTTTGTTTTCCTTTTTTTTTTTTTTTTTTTTACATATCTAGAGGCATGAGCTCGATTTTTGGAGGGAGATCTTGTACTGACGGGGTTAAGGAAGGCTGTATGCCCCCCCCCCACAAACTCGAAAACTCTCTCTCCTCAGAAATAAAAAATACGATACGCGTCATCGGAGTGAAGTGGTTTGGGTAAGGTGAAGTCATTGTTATTTTTTCTACTGATTTGAGTTTCATCGAGTGAAGGGACGGTCATCGGTACTGAAGGGGGCTTTTATCGGCTCTCTTATCGGCTCTTATCACCCGCCTTATCGTAGCGAGCGCCGATGGAGTGACAGCGCCCTCTAATTCCCTCCTATCATCCTCAACCTTTTCACTACGATACTGTCCTCTTTCATCCTTGCCATCTCCAGACTAGACAGGGTAACACCAAGGGGGGTAACTGTGGTAACCGGGAAAGTAACCCTGCGTCCCTGAACAGTGGGTAACTAAACCGCCAGTGTGTCAAACTTACGGATATGAGCACCTTGGCTAGGCGTCCCACGGTGTCTTATCCCCTTCATTGCCTTTACCTTTATTTTTAGGTGACAGGAGATAATTTTCGAAGTGGAGGGGCCAGATATAGACTTAAGGAAGGAAGGAAAGAAGGAAGGAAGGAAGGAAGAACAGCCAAAGTAAGACAGCAAGTGCAAGAAGGAACAGAAAAAGAAACAAAGGAAGGAAAGAAAAGGCTAGAGTGAATGAAATAATATAATAAAGGATATAAAGTCAGGAAAATAATAAGGCAAGGCTATCACTCTTACCCTCCTCTGTGCTATTTACTGCTGCTGTTACGTAAAGGAGTGGATGTGTGCTAAGTATATCCCCTGAACTGCCTGAGGACACACACACACACACACACACACACACACACACACACACACACACACACACACACACACACACACTGGTAGCACCTCCACACTTCCCTAACAAAACACACACACACGCACAAATCACTCAGCTCACACACAACAAGGCTCCTCACTCTCACTCCCCCCCCTCTCTCTCTCTCCACACACACACACACACACACACACACACACACACACACACACACACACACACACACACACACACACACGTCGTACCTTAAGCACTTCTCTTAAAAAAAAACACACACACACACAACTCACATCACTCACCACAGTCTCTCTCTCTCTCTCTCTCTCTCTCTCTAACACACAGACAATCCTCCACGTCAGGCATGACAATCGACGTCTGTGATATGAAAGGCTCCATTTAGTTTCCTTATCTCTTATCAACATTCTCTCTCTCCTCTCTCTCTCTCTCTCTCCTCTTTAGTTCCTGGTCTATTCTTCGCAATATTTGTCTTCATTCTTCATCTATTTTCATTTATTTTCCTCCCATTCCGTTTGTCTGTTTGTTCTCTCATACATTTTCCTTACTTATACACTGACATTATCTCCTCTCTTCGATTTCCTGTTCTGTTTTTCAGTTTATCGCTTTTATTTCATCCCCACCTTCCCCTTTTCTCTCTCTCCTTACTTCCGTCTTCCCCTTCCTTCACTTCCATCCTCCTTCATTTCTCCCACCTGTGCATTTCCGTTTTCAGTTCTTTCCTCTCATTATCTTCTTTTATTTACTATCATTATTTCCGCTTCACCTGTTTTCTCTTTGTTTTTATTCTCTACTGTTTCTTCCCAGTCAGTTTGTTTATCTCTTTCTTAACTCTCTTTCCTCCCCTTCACTTCCTGTTTACCTTAAGTATGTTCCTCCTTTCTTGTCATTCTTTTCTCACAGTTCCCGTTCTCCCTTTCATCTGTTTTTCATTTTTTTCTGTCTTTCTCACAGTCAATTTCATCCCCTCCTCTCGTCTCATCCACTTTTTTTTTTTAAGTTCCCCCCTTTCACACCTTCTTTTCTGCCTCTTTTTCTATGATTTCCTCGTTTTCTTTATTATTTCTTTTTCTTCTTTCATCTGACCTCGGCTTTGTATTTTCCTTTATTCCTTCTATTTCATTTCCTCAGTCTTCCTCTTCCTCCTCCTCCTCCTCTTCCTCCTCTCCCTCCTCCTCCTCTTCTTCTAATTTCTCTATAGTCCATCCATTTCCTTCCTTTATTTCATTTGTTTTCTTCTATTTCCATCTCCCTCCTCGTCTCCCTTTCCTCCTCCTCTCCTACTGCTTCTTTCTCCTCTCTCATAGCTTCATTCTTCTCTCCTCCCTCCTCCTCCTCATAGATTTCCTCCTTCCCTCACTTCCTCCTCCTTATCGCTTTCCACCCTCTCCCCCTCCCTCTCAAGGTAAGGAGGGAGGGAGGGAGGGAGGGAAGGAGGTATCCAACTGGCAGAGTCGTCAAATGCAGGCTGGAGGGAGGGTGACAGGGAGGGAGGTTGACAGGGAGGGAGGGAGGGAGGGAGAGGGATGAAGAGAGGAGAGGGGAAGGGAGGGAGGGAGGGCGGGAGAGAATGAGGAAGGGAAAGAAAAAAAAAGTAGGGATGAGAAGGATGGGATGGGGATGGAAAGAGGAAGGGAAATAGGGTAAATAGGGCGGAAGGGAGGGAAGACTGGAGACAGGGAGGAATGGAGAGGCAATGAAAAAAGAAAAGAGGGAAGGGAATAAGCGAGGGGAGGGGGAAAGGGGAAGGGAAAAAGAAAGAATGGGATAAAAGAGAGGAAGAGCAAAAAAGGGAAGGGAAAAAAAGGGGTAAGAGAAGCAAGGGGAAAGGAAGGGAGGGAGGGAGAGAGAAAAGAAGGAAGGAAGGAAGAAAACAGAAGTCAAGGAAGGGAAGAAGCAGGGAGGGAGGGAGAGAGAATGGAAGGAAAGAAGGAAAGAAAAAGAAAAGTCAAGGAAGGAAGGAAGGGAGAGAGAGAGAGAGAGAGAGTAGAAGAGAAGGATGCAATATTCAGGAGAGGAGAGAAAGAAGGGAGGAAACAGAGACGTATATACGAAGGAAAAAGAACGGAGGGAGAGAGGGAGGGGAAAAAAAAAAAAGGAGGGGAAAAAGGGCTGAGAGAGAGAGAGAGAAAGAGAAAAGTGGAGGGAGGGAGGAAAACAAAGAGGGAGGAGGGAAGAAGAAAAACTGAGGGAGGGAAGAATGCAAGCAGTCTATTTTTAATTCGACATCTTAAGAGAGAGAGAGAGAGAGAGAGAGAGAGAAAATGGAAACACAATGGAAAAAAGTGACAGGAAGGAAGGAAGGAAGGAAAGATGAAGGAACAGCCTAAGCAAGACAGCAAGTGAAAGAAGGAGGTGAATAAAGGAACGAAGGAAGAGAAAGAAAATTTTGAAGGAGTGAATGAAACAGTGAATAAAGACAGAAAAGACAGGGAAACAAAACAAATGAATAAGACAAAGAAAAAAGGAAAAAGAGGAAATACAAAAGGGAGGGTTGAAAAAAGTGAAGGAAAGGAAGGAAGGAAGAAAGGAAAGAGTGTAACTGAAGGAAGAAAAGAAAGACTGAAAATGACAGAAAATGAAGGAGACGATGAGAAAGAAAGAAGAGACAGGAAAAAGACAGCTAGGAATGAAAGAAAGTTAAGAAAGAAGAGAAAGATGGACCGAAGAAAGAAAGAAAAAAAGAAAGAAAGAAGGAATTAAGACCTGAATGAGGGAAAAAAATGAAGGAAGAAATGAAGGGCGCGAGAGAAAGGAAGGAGTAGAGAGCTGACTGAAGGAAGAACTGAAAGCCAATAGTGAAACAGAGAGAGAATGAAGGGCCAAAAAGATCTGAGAATGAATGATGAAAAGAGGAGAGAGAAAAAACGATACTAAATGGAGGAAAGGAAAAAAGAGTGAAAGAGAGGGGAAGAAAGTGGAAAGATGGAAGAGAAAGAAAGTGGACAGATAGAAAAGAGGGAAAGAAAGTGGACAGATAGAAAAGAGGGAAAGAAAGTGGACAGATAGAAAAGAGGGAAAGACACGACGCAAGGCAATGAAGGAAGGGGTGAAGGAAAGACGGAAGGAGGTCAAAGCAATAAATAACTACATGACTTGAAGGGAAAAAAAGGAAAGGAAGGAAAGATGTGGAAAATAAAGGAAAGGAATAAAGGACTGAAGGAGGAAAGGATTCAAAGGGAGAAACGAGGAAATGAAATAAAAAGAAATGGAGAGTAAAATGACTGAATGAGAAGGAGAAAACACGAAAGAAAAAAGAAAGAGACGGAATAAAATAAAAATAAGATAAATGAGTAAAGAAAATAAAGTAAAGGAATGAAGGAATGAAGGAAGAGGAAAGAATAAGAACTGAGTGAGTGAAGGAAGGAAGGAAGGAAGGGGAGAGAGGAGGGAAGGAAAGAAAAAAATTGGACTGTCGGAATCAATGAAGTAATGGAGGGAGGAAGGAAGGAAGGGGAGGAAGGAAGAAAAAATGGATTGTTGCAAAGTATGACGTAGTGAAGGAGGGAAGGAAGGAAGGAAGGGGAGGAAGGAGAGAAGGAAAAAAAACTGATTGTTATAAAGTATGAAGTAGTGAAGGAAAGAAGAAAAAGGGAGAAGAAGGAGGGAAGAGGAAAGGAAAGAAAGATCTGAAGTGTAGGAAAGAATGAAGGAGTGAAGGAAGGGAGGGATGGAGGGAAGTGCATGTCTCCTTCTCTCCCTCATTACCTCCCTCACCTCAGTTCCCTCCACTGATCCCGTCTCTCTCACCTGTTTCTCTCCAACCATCCTTTTTCCAGCAGTTCTCTCTCTCTCTCTCTCTCTCTCTCTCTCTCTCTCTCTCCTTCATTTAATCGTTTCCACTTGTCTCTCTCCCTTCATATTCTAAATTCTTTTCTCTTTTCTTCTCTCTCTCTCTCTCTCTCTCTCTCTCTCTCTCTCTCTCATGCACACACACGCACTCCAATCCCTCTCCCTCTCCCCTCGCATACACAAATATACACACGCACACAAACGCACACGCGCTCAGGCATTTATTCACACACACACACACACACACACACACACACACACACACACACACACACACACACATACGAAAAAGGGGAAGAGAAGGATAAAAAGGAAGGAGGGGGCAAAGGGAAGTGAAGAACGGAAATGAAGGAAGGTAGGCGGGAAGGAAGGAGAGAAGGAAAGAGTGGAAGGAAGTAACAGAAGAAAGACAATTGAAAGAAGGAAAGGAAAAGAAAATGAATAAGGAAGGAAAAGAAAAACTGAAGCAAAGACCGAAGGACGGAAGAAAAAAGGAAGGAAGGAAGGAAGAAAAAAGGAAGGAAGGAAGGAAGAAAAAGGAAGGAAGGAAGAAAAAAGGAAGGAAGGAAGGAAGAAAAAAGGAAGGAAGGAAGGAAGAAAAAAGGAAGGAAGAAAAAAGGAAGGAAGGAAGGAAGAAAAAAGGAAGGAAGAAGGAAGAAAAAAGGAAGGAAGAAGGAAGGAAGGAAGGATGGAAGGAAGAAATCTGAAAATGAAAGGAACAAAAGAAACCTACTGAAGGATGGAGGATAAGAAATGAGGGAAGGAAGAGGAAGGACAGATGAAGGAAGGCAGAGAGAAGCAAAAAAGAAGACAATGAGAAGGAGAATAGAAGGAAGGAAGGAAGGAAGGAGGGAAGGAGAATGGAAGAAAAAAAGGAAAAATCTGGGTATGCATGGTGAGACAAAAACACATTTTAAAAATTAAAGGAAAATATGAAATGAAGGAAAATGAAGGAAAAAGCTGAACAAATGAAGGTAAGAGGCAATGAGAGAGAGAGAGAGAGAGAGAGAGAGAGAGAGAGAGAGAGAAGCTGATGTAAGAATGAAACAAATGAATAAAGGAGTGAAAGTACGGAATATACGAAAGAAGTAAAGGAACTCAAGCAAGAAAAAATAAAGTAATTTTATAAAAATAAATTACATAAAAAAAATGATTACCAATGAAGAATGAAAGAAGAAAAATGCAGGAATGAAAGAAGAAAAATGCAGGAATGAAAGAAGAAAAATGCAGGAATGAAAGAAGTGAATAGAGGAATGAAAGAAAGGAACAGAAGAATGAAACTATGAAAAAAGTTGATGTAGGAATGAAGGAATTTTGGAAAGTGAATGAAATGAATGCAGGATGAAGGAAGTCAAATGAAGGAATCGGAAAAAAAATGAATGGCAACTTTACACGACTGAATGAGGTGAAAAATGAATGAAGAGAGAATACAAAATGAATGCAAGATATAAGTGAACAAAAGAAATGAAAGAATGAATGAAAGAAGGACTGAAAGAATGAAGGCAGGGCGGCAGTAGCAATATTACCAGGCCACATGCTATCCCCTTCAACACTCTACCCTCTCGCTACACTACACCGCCGATATTGGCAACACTGCACCCACCTACCTAACCCATCTACACTCCCACCTAACCCACCTACACCTTCACTTAACCCACCTACGCTCCCATCTAACCTAAACTTCCACCTACATCCCATCTACATTCCCGTCTTACCCACCTACATACCCATCTAACCCATCTACACTCCCACCTAACCCACTACACCCCCCACCTAACCCAACTACACCTATTACCCACGTACACTCACCTAACTGACTTAAATCCACTGAATCCGACTATTCCCCATTGTACATCCACTCCACCCATATTTTATCCACGTACACCCACTTAACCCATGTACAAACACTCCAACCATCTATTACCCACTCCACCCACCTACATCAGACTCCACCCACCTGCATCTATTACCCACCTCATCCACTCAACCCATGTACATTCTCCCCACCCACCAATACCCCATTCCACCCACCTACCCACCTACACCCCACCCACCTAACCCACGTACAGAGCCCCGTACATAGTAGTAGTGATACAACAGAGCCACATACAGCGATACTCACTACTCTGATCTGCATACACACTGCCCACTCGTTGTTGTTGTTGTTGTGGGGGGTAGGGGGGTGTGGGTGTGGGTGTTGTTTGGTGTGGTGTAGTGATTGTTGTTGTTGTAGTAGTGATTGTTGTTGCTGTTGTTGTATTTTGTTCTTGTGTTCTTGTTGTATCGTGAATCTCGTTGCTCTTGTGGGATTGCAGCAGCGTGTTGTTGTTGATGTTGTTGTTGTTGTTGTTGTTGTTGTTGGTGGTGGTGGTGGTGGTGATGGTGGTGCAGTAGTGGATGTGTAGGGTTGTTGTTGTTGTTGTTGTTGTTGTTGTTGTTGTTGTTGTTGCTGCTGTCCTTGTTGCTGATGTTGCAGTGGTGTTGCGTAAGGTTGGTGTGGCTGTCGTTTGTGGCGCAATGATTTTTTTTTGTTAGACTGTAAGGGATGCTGTTGTTATTGCTTGTTGTTTTTGTTTTGTGGTTTTCTTGTTGTCGTTGGTATGTGGGGTGTTACTGTTGCTGGGTCATAGGGCTTTTGTTGTTGTCGTTGTCGTTGTTGCTATGATGTTGCTGTGGCCGCTCTCGTGAGGATACAGGGGGTGTGGTGTGTTGCTAATGTTTGTGTTGTTGGTGTTGCGATTCAACAGGTGCAGGAGTGTCGTTGTTTGGCAGGCTAGAAGGGTGTTGTTCTTGTTATTATTCTTGCTATTGTTTTGTTGTCTACTGTTGTTGTTTACTGGGGTTACTGTAAATGAAATGGTGAGTGACTGTATTTTTGTTTTTGTTACTGTTGTTACCTCGCCAAGTTGGGGGAGGTAATATATTCACCCATGTTTGTCTGTTTCTTTGTTTGTGCACATAATATCACCAAAAGTTTTCAATGAATTTCA
>NC_137010.1:35138152-35315652 GCF_032717465.1 Coenobita brevimanus
TCCGGATGATGATGATGATGTTAATAATAATAATAATAATAATAATAATCTTTAATATGAAAAAAAAAATCGCTGCATAACTTTTGGTCTAATGTCAATAGAAATATGCAGCCTTGGTCAGTGTAGAGGATTGGGGGAAAGAAGGAGGTAGGGAAAGAAGGAAGAAGGATGGAAGGACGGAGGAAGGGAGATGGGAGGGAAGGGAAGGAGTGGGAGGGAAGAAGCAACAGTGTAATGAGAGGAAGAGAGGGAGGAGATTCTGAGAAAGGGGAGAGGGGTTAGGAGGGAGAGGTGGAGGGAGGGAGAGGTGGAGGGGAAGGAAGGAGAGAGGAAGGGAAGAACTATGAGAGAGTTAGGAAAAGGGGAAGCAGGGAAGAGAGAGAGAGAGAGAGAGAGAGAGAGAGAAGAAGGAAAAGGGAAGGGAGAGATGGAGGGAAGAAGGAGAGAGGTAGGGAGGAAGAAGGGAAGGGAGGGGAGAGAGGGGAGGAAGGGAGGGGAGGAAGGGAGGGGAGAGAGGGGAGGATGGGAGGAAGACTTTGGAAAGGAGAGGGGAAGAGAAGGACAGGAAGGGAGAGGGAGGGAAAAAGGGAGGGGGAGGGAGGGGGAGGGAAGGAGGAAGAAGTGAGGAGAAGGGAGAAAGGGGGAAGGGAGGAAGACGTTGGAAGGGTGAGGGGAGGGGGAGGGAGTGAAGAAGGGAGAGGGGAGGGGGAAGGAGGGAAGAAGGGAGAGGGGAGGGGGAGGAAGAGGAGAGGGAGGAAGGGATGGATGAATCAAAGGTGGGTTGCCTTGAAATTCATCTTAAGTCAATCTCCTTCATTCATTCTTTCTTTATTACTCATTCTCTTCTTCCTTAATACTCAACTCTTCCTTCTTCCTTATTTCTTATCATCTTGTGCTCCCCCCTCCTCCCCTCTCTCTCTCTCTCTCAGGTGTGTAGGTGTGAGCGGACAGGTGAGAAACAGCTGTGTGTACGGAATGCCAGACGGCCAGCCCAGACGGTCACAAAAACGCACACACCAAGCACACACACACGCACGCACACACATACACATAGCTGACCACCACGGACTTATTTGGTCACAACCACGCACACGCACACAGATCGTACACACACGCCCACGCACACAAATTCCTAGACGCACACAAATTCCTAGACGCACACAAACGGAGTATTCACAAACAAATGCACACAATACACACACAAAGAACCTACACAGTCGTTAATGTAGCTATATTAATGCACACACACACACACACACACACACACACACACACACACACACACACACAAACTATACATACTGAGATAAATATTTATACTAATTATCACGTTCAGACAAACATTCTCACACCACACACACACACACACACACACACACACACACACACACGAGCTTTGAACACACGTACAAACAAACCCGTACATACATATATAATTATATTATAGGTTACACAAAAACACTTGAAGCAAAAAATTAAACACAAACGTACTCAATCCCTAAACACACACACACACACACACACACACACACACACACACACACACACACACACTAACAATAATATACAGTCTGCATTCAGATATGCTTAAAAACACAATCCTGCTGTCACCAGTCCATTCATCCATCCACACACACACACACACACACACACACACACACATATACATTCATACATACCTACATACACACAGGCCTTTTCAAGCAGACACACAGGCTACGCACATATATTGTAAATATGCACATAAGCAGTCATAGTCATACTGTATATATACAGGATATATACACATCTACTGTATACTTACATATATACATGCACACAGACAAACAGGCATTGGCTATTATAAGCTTCACACACACACACACACACACACACACACACACACACACACTGCTGTAACTCTCTCTCTCTCTCATTATCTCACAATCATAGCTCCTTCCCTCTCTTTAGTGGGTGGAGTCTTGAGTTAGCAATTTCTCTCTCTCTCTCTCTCTCTCTCTCCTTCCTTGTTTTTCTTTCTTCCAAGGTTCTTCCCTCTCTCTCTTCCCCCCCTCCATATTTCTTCTCTCTCTTTCCATTTTGTTTCTTTCATATATCGTTCTCTCTCTCTCTCTCTCTCTCTCTCTCTCTCTCTCTCTCTCTCTCTCTCTCTCTCTCTCTCTCTCTCTCTCCCAGCAGCAATTACAGCCAAAACTCCCAATCCACTGCAGTGTTGGTGGTAATGGTGGTAGTTGTGGTAGTAGTAGTAGTTGTGGTAGATGTACTGTTACAACTGTGGCCATTTATTATAATAGTGGTAGCTGAGAATTGTGGTAGTTGTGGTTGAATGTTTATAGTTGTAAGGGCAATTGTGGTAGACAGAGTGAGGATGATGCTGACTGTGGTAGTTGTGGTTACGGTGAGATGAGTAAGGTAGTTGTGGTTGTGGTAGGAATGTGAAGATAGTAGTGGTGGTAATGTTGGCAGCTATGGTAGGAATGTTGAGATGGTTGTGGTGGTAATGTTGATAGCTGTGGTAGGAATGTTGAGATGATTGTGGTGGTAATGTTGGCAGCTGTGGTAGGAATGTTAAAATGGTCGTGGTGGTAATGTTGGTAGCTGTGGTAGGAATGTTAAGATGGTTGTGGTGGTAATGTTGGCAGCTGTGGTAGGAATGTTAAGATGGTTGTGGTGGTAATGTTGGTAGCTGTGGTAGGAATGTTAAAATGGTCGTGGTGGTAATGTTGGTAGCTGTGGCAGGAGTGTGAAGATGGTATGTGGTGATTGTGTTGGTAGTTGCGGTAGAAAATAAATGATATGAGTGTATGTATTTATTTGCATTAATGTACATATAAATTACTTAATAATACCCAGTCTATGTAAACTTTAGGTCACCATGGCAACCAATTACCACGCCTAGACCACAGGGAGGAGACCAAATGCGTAGAAATTACCTGGACCCACCGCCAGACCTTTAAACATTTTTTTTCTTTCCTTTTCTGGTTCATTTTTCTTTACTTTTATCTGTTTGTTCGCACCTTCAAAATTATTTAGGAACCTGGAGTTTTAAGCTGACGGTTGTGTCGTTGTCAGGGGTGTTTTCTGAAGTATTTTCCTTGTCTTTTACTCTTATGAGTTATACCTTTCCCTGTGGCGAAAAATCATAATTTCCTGAATCACTTTAAGACATATTTTCATCTCCCTTTTCTCTAACTTTATCTATACGTACGATTACCTGTCCTCCTCTAAGCCTAAATTTTCTGATGGTACTGATACCGACCCCCTTTTTTGTCTCCTACTTTCTCTATACTCATTTTCAAGACAAAAGGTGGCTGCTGCGTAAGCTTTTAATTTTCTTCTTCACCCCCCCCCTCTCTCTCTCTCTCTCTCTCTCTCTCTCTTGTACAATGATCATGACTCTCCTGAACTCTCTCCTTGCATCTCTTCCCCATTACGTCGGACAAGTCACCACTCCCCTAGCCACACACACTCTCCCCCTTATCGGCCCAGCTCTCTAATGTAAGAGTTAATGGGTAATCAATGGCTTTTACGTACACAACTGCTCAACTTTGACGATGTTTTCCTCAATCTTTCTTTCCTTCTGCCTATGACCTCCAGCCTTTTAAACGTTGTGTGTCCAGGCATCGAGATATGAATGGATCTTGAATTTGACTTTTTTTTTTCTTTTTAGTTTAAACATCAAGTTCTGGTAGAGGATTAATTTAGATTATGTTGGTAGTAATGTTCTGACGCTCGTGAAAATAGTAGTAATGTTGGTAGTGGTTGTAGTAATGTTGGTAGTGATCGTAAAGCTGGTAGTGGTTGTAGTAATGTTGGTAGTAATCGTAAAGCTGGTGGTGGTAGTAAGGCGGTTAGTTGTGGTAGTCATGTTGGTAGTGGTAATAATGTTGGCAGTGGTGGTAGTAGTGTTGGCAGTGGTGGTAGCAGGGGCGGGTGGAGGGGCATTATCAGCTAACCAATCATATTTGGTCACACCATGTCCGACTCCCGCTCACCTAGGCCACATCCCCACACACCCGCACCCACACCCACACTCATACCATCACTCTCTACACCCACACCCATTACCATCACTCTCTACACCCACACCCATTACCACACACACACACACACACACACACACACACACACACACACATTTCATATATACAGTATAAATATATATATATATAATCATTTTTATATTATACAATATTGTTTTAATCACCAAAAGGGGTAGGTGTGGCGTAAAATTATCTGATTTTCTTAGCGTACACTACTGCAAAAAGAGAAAAAGAGAAAAAAAAGACTGAAAACCACTAAAATACTCCCCTAAACACCTACATTCATACTCACGTCCACACCCATACCCCCCACACACACACACAGATTGCAGGCATTACAACAACTGGCCTCTACTCTATCTAATGGCTTTAATCTCGGCTGGCTTAAGTAATAGCTACAGGTGTGTCGGGGCAATTATTATTATTATTATTATTATTATTATTATTATCATTATTATTGTGGTAGGTGGGGGCGCTCACCAACCACTCACTCGATGTAGTGCTGCCCTCGGGTGTCTGCCCTCTCCTCTCCTCCATTCTTCTTTCCTTCCATCCTCTTCTGTCTTTCTTTCCTTCACTCTTTCCTCGTCCATCTGCCTACGGGTGACTTTACACTCTATCTTCTGTCTGTGTTTCCTTCATTCTTTCCTCTTCTTTCTGTCTCTGGGTGACTCTACACTGAGTGACAAGCCAAATGGTTTCCTGTACACCAGGAAACCATTTACTATGCTGAGTGGTAACCATATAACCAAATTTTGGCGCCTGGTGGTTTAGTGGGTAATTGAGGCGCTCCAATCGGATTGAGCCGGTGAAGGTTTATATCCAAGGAGTGGTTGGGGTTTATTGCTCACGTAATGCCACTCAGGGATGAGTGAGGTTGGTCACTCTCATCTTAAATATCAGGACCAACTTGCCTAGCCCTGGGCTCCTGCCCTCCTCATGGGGCAATGTAGGATTGGATATTGGATGGATGGATGATTTATTATTATTACTATTATTATTATTATTATTATTGTTATTATTATTATCATTATTATTATTATTATTATTATTATTGTTATTATTATTATTATTATCATCATCATCATTATTATCCCATATCTAGGTGGAATACAGGATATGATGATGATGACGATGACGATAATGATAATGATGATAATGATGACGATGACGATGATGATGCCAGGCGCCTAACAAAACCTTCACTAGGTCCACGGTAGGCCCTGAACCCTTGAGATATTTACGGTTCTTGGCGGGTTCACTTCAGCAAGGTAATTCCCTGCCTAATTACCCTACAATTACCCTGGATTACCTGTTCATGGCGGCAATACTACATAATGAACGACCTACCATTACATAACACTGGCTGCCTTGCTTCGCGTCTTAGGGTTTATTGCGTTGCGATTTAGTTTCATTCTAATATTTTTTTTTTTAATCTACACAGCTGCTTTTCTCCTTAATATTTAGAAGCGTGGCTCACTAACGAACTCACCACTTCAGCCCAAGGACGCACTTTTTCTGCTGTCACGACCATACGATTCCATAAAAAAAGAACCCAAGGCGTGACTGATGGGGTTTACGAAAGTGTTTATCTAACCTCTTCACGCGAAAAATCTCTCCATCTGACTTATCTCGACTCCCAGGACTTTCAATCTCCCGGACGTCACCGTACTGAAGGGGTTGATTGGGGGGGGGGTGGCCGAGTGGATGGAGGACTGTTCGGCAATGTGTTCTCCCCCGGGGGTTAGAGAGAACAGCTTATGGATTTGACTCTGATATTGGAGTGTTCAGTGTTCTCCAGGGTTCTTCCGTATGGCACCTCCGATTTGTCAAACACACACACACACACACACACACACACACACACACACACACACACACACACACACACTGACACTTGTAGATGCAGAGAAGTATGAAAAACCATGACCACCATACTAGGACAAACCTCTAATTTTACTGTACTTTGGTGCGTAATATACTCGTACTGTTAATACGGCCACAAATCAGAGAAATAAATAAGGAAAGAGCTGTAGTCGTAGTTTATATTATGATGTCAAGTAAACTATCTATTCAGTACCTAACAAAATAAGTTTCTGTTTTCTATTAAATCTAAATAATAAAGTCAAGCTGTGTCTGTGTGTGTCTGTCTGTGCGTTTGTACGTCTCTTTCATGAGAACGGTAATAGATATCGACCAATTTATGCTTACATTAGGTCGGGGCAAGTCTAGGGAGTGTTAGAAAAATACCTAATAACAATTTTAATGATCGCACGCGACGCGACGGGGCGAAATTGTCGGAAATAGCGACGTGAAAATACACGAAATTAATTTTTTCCACTTTTGGGGTAAGAATTGGTCATTATGGACTCAATAACGGCAGGGAATAAAAGATAATGGTATTTGCAAACATTATATGGTGGAAAGGCTATTAGTCCTGCAAATTTGGGAAGCAAGCACTACCCGGCAATTTTACTATATAAGGTTAAAAAGTCATCTCTGAATACAGTATTTAACCAAACTCTCTTGCTAGGGGTGAGGTCAATCCTGCACTCCTCCCGTTTTTGGTTTTGTAATCTCTCGTTCAACCCCCCCTCCCCCTCTAAGAAAAAAAAAATCCGCCCCTGCCCATTACAACCCTATCCCCAGATCTAAATGACACACCCCAGCCTGCCACTACACTGATGGCGGGTAATTGTACACAAGTACCGAGTAATGTGTGAGGCCTGCAGAGAACCAGCCCTCTGTTGGTGTGTCGTGGGTGGAGTAGTGGATTTATGGGGCAGAGTCCCCCCCCCAAAAAAAAAAAAATAATAATAATAATAATGATAGTAATAATAATAATAATAATAATAATCATAATAATAATAATAATAATAATAATAATAATAATAATCATAATAATAATAATAATAATAATAATAATAACAAAAATAATAATAGGTGGTAGCTGGGGGCGCTCACCATCCACTCACTCGATGTAGTGCTGCTCTCGGATGTCTGCCCTTTCCTCTCCTCCATTCTTTTTTCCTTCCATCCTCTTCTGTCTTTCTTTCCTTCATTCTTTCCTCGTCCTTCTGCCTACGGGTGACTTTACACTCCCTTTTCTGTCTTTCATTCCTTCATTCTTTCCTCTTCCTTCTGCCTGTGGGTGACTCTACACTGAGTGACAAGCCAAATGGTTTCCTGTACACCAGGAAACCATTTACTATACTGGGTGGTAACCATATAACCAAATTT
This sequence comes from Coenobita brevimanus, assembly GCF_032717465.1. Lineage (NCBI taxonomy): Eukaryota > Metazoa > Arthropoda > Malacostraca > Decapoda > Coenobitidae > Coenobita > Coenobita brevimanus. The sequence goes on from NC_137010.1 coordinate 35,145,436, forward strand.
TGGTGCCTGATGGTTTAGAGGGTAATTACGGCGCTCCAATCGGATTGAGTCGGTGAAGATTTATATCCTAGAAGTGGTTGGAGTTTATTGCTCACGTAATGCCACTCAGGGATGAGTGAGGACCAACTTGTCAAGCCCCGGTCTCCTACGCTTCTCATGGGGCAACGTAGAATTGGATGATGAATCAATGAATGACAATAATAATAATACACATAAATACGTACACAATACTCGTGTGTGGTGAGGGTCTTCCTATATTCCATGACCCTAACCTTGACGCCGAGTGCCTATTTTCGAACTCGTCCAAGATTCTGGCCATATCCTGATACCCTGAAGGTTTCATGTGGATAGCCCAAACCGTTCCTGAGATATTATGGAAACACACACACACACACACACACACACACACACACACACACACACACACACACACACACACACACACACACACACCACACACCGACGGACACACAGAAGCGGGCAAAAACATTATCGCTTCGCATAGTAAAGGCGGAGCGATAATAAGTTACTGGTTTGAAGGGGTTACGGCATCATGATTTTTTTTTTTAATTTGGCTTTTTACTGGACGATTTTCAGCAGGTTTTCATCCATCGGTAAATTCTGATTATAGAATTTGTTTTGCATTCACATCGCCTTATCTAATACTAATACCACTATCAGCGTCACTACCACGACTATCACTATTACTACCACAACTACCAACACTGATGCCAACACTATCAGCGTTACTACCACCACTACCACTATTACTATCACAACTACCAACACTGCTGCCACCACTACCACAATTACTACCACAACTACCAACACTGCTGCCACCACTACCACAATTACTACCACAACTACCAACACTGCTGCCATCACTATCAACGTTACTACCACCACTACCACTATTACTATCACAACTACCAATACCTTTGCCACCACTCTCAACGTTACTACAACCACTACTACTATTACTACCACAACTACCAACACTGCTGCCACCACTATCAACGTTACTACCACCACTACCACTATTACTACCACAACTACCAACACTACTGCCACCACTATCAACGTTACTACCACCACTACCACTATTACTACCACAACTACCAACATTGCTGCCACCACCATCAGTATTACCACCACCAGCGTTTATTACCACCACTACCACCAACACTACCAACAAGAGCAAATACGTAGGCCTTCCATATTTCCACCAGCAGCTACCACCATCACCACAACTACCAACACTACCACAACTACCATTACCACCACAATTACCACCAGCTTCATAACCATCACCTTCATCACAACTACCACCACCACTACAACTACCACCATCACCACAACTACCACCACCACTACAACTACCACCATCACCACAACTACCACCATCACCACAACTACCACCATCACCACAACCACCACCATCACCAAAACTACCACCATCACCACAACTACAAACCATTATTTCCTAAACCACCATCGCCTCCACACCTACCAAAATCCGCGGCACTATTAAAATCAACCACACACCTACCACAACTACCAACATTGGCTTACATGGGAGGCAGTTGTGCTTGTTAGCTGAATGTTTATGAGCGGGGAGGAGATAGGGAGAGAGGGGGAGAGAGGGGGAGGGAGGGGGAGAGAGAGAGGGAGAGAAAGGAAGTGGGAGAGAGAGAGAGGGAGAGAAAGGAAGTGGGAGAGAGAGAGAGAGAGAGAGAGAGTGCAAAAAACAATGAAAGAGGAATGAAAGGGAAAAGAATATATAAAGAGAGGGAGGAAGACGGTTCTATACCCAAAAGAGGAAAAAAAAAAAAAAAAAAAAGGAAAGGGAAGGGCCTGGAGGAGAAGACGGAGGAGGAAGAGGAGGAGGAGGAGGAGGAGGAGGAGGAGGAGGAAAGTTTACACACACAATAACTGAAAGGAGAAAAAAAAAAAAAAGGAAGAAAGGAGAAAGAAAAGAAAAGAATGAGAGAGTACGCGGAAGAGGGAGAGGGTGATGCAAAGGGTGAGTGCAAAAAGTAGGGCGAAAGGGTGAATATTGAAGAGGGGAGGAGACACGACAGAGGGAGAGAAAAGAGGGGAAGGAAAAATGTAAGATTAAAGAGGAAGGGGTGAGAGAGAAGGATGAAAGAAGAGGAAGAAGAGGAGGAGGAGGAGAGGATGCGTGAAAGGTGCTGATGAGAGGGTGTGAGGAAAGGTGAGAGAGAGAGAGAGAGAGAGAGAGAGAGAGAGAGAGGGGGGCACATTGAGATAATTAATTTTCGATATATGCATTCGAACATTTAAAAAAAATCCTTGTCACACACACACACACACAAACACACACACACACACACACACACACACACACACACACACAATATACAACTTCATCCTTCTTCCGATCAATAAAATGTCAAAAAAATATGGAAATAAAAGCAATATAAAGAAAATCAACACAACACAATTACGTAAAACAATATACAAAATGTCCATCATCATCATCATCAACAGTCCACTTCAAAACCGGATCTTTCCACTAAGGAGGAGTACACCGCCTTAGAACGAGTCGCAGTTTATTTTCCTGCAATTTTTTTTACTTCCCCCAAACTAAAAAAAAATCTCGTACGGAAGCGAATGACCGTCGTATTTAATCTCTCTCATTGAAAAAAAAAAAAATCCTGGAAGCAGAATAAAATGCCAAGGAATTAACAGGAATACATTACAACAGAGAGGTCATTGTACTGAAAAGGCTATCGTCAGAAAGCTAATGTCTCCCAGTGTCTCCCAGGTAAATAGGAGATTCGAAAGAGCGCCCATATTATTAAAAAAACAATCGCTCTTCCTAGTATATATATATATATATATATATATATATATATATATATATATATATATATATATATATATATATATATATATATATATATACATATATAAACTTGCTAGAAACTAAATACTTGAGCAGCTGTACTTACATCTAAACCATCTAAGTTCCCCGTCACACTTACCTGCAAAGAAAAAAAAAAGTTAGAAATATGAAGAGGGATTTTAATATGTCAAATAAACAGGAAGATATTGTCAGTATTCACACTACACTCATTAACAGTCATTTGACGAAGTGTTCTGTGTGTGTGTGTGTGTGTGTGTGTGTGTGTGTGTGTGTGTGTGTGTGTGTGTGTGTGTGTGTGTGTGTGTGTGTGTGTGTGTGTGTGTGTGTGTGTGTGTGTGTGTGTGTGTGTGTGTGTGTGTGTGTGTGTGTGTGTGTGTGTGTGTGTTTGTTTTAAAGCCTTATATTAAAAACAAATGAAAACCACACACAAATACTTACCCCCCATGAGTAGGAACACGGCACGCAAACACCTCCTTACGACAACACTGATTAATATTTCCATTACACCTTTATCTTCATCATCTCATCACACACCATCCCTTCACCCGATGCACTATTTCCTGCCTGTCCACCCATTGTTACAAAAATACCAAGCCATACAATCAAATACACTTTTTCAGCAATACACTGGTACTAGATATATAAGAATAAAGAACAGAAAATATACACTCAATAAATACAATAAATGAATACGAGGAAATAAAAATAAATATGATAATTGCTAGCACACCTGTGAATTGTAAACTGATAAATAATCACACTGTAAATTTCTTAACTGTAAATAGGTAAGTGATTTATTAAAGAGAATGATATATAAATAGTAGGATTAATTTTACCCTATCATTAATGGTAAATAACATTGCTGGTTTAAGAGTGAGGCCTAGGTTGGGTTGCTACACTTTGCAGGATATATTAAAACATTTGCGTCTCTCTGTCTTTCAATTTCTTATTTTTGCCTCTCTCTCTCTCTCTCTCTCTCTCTCTCTCTCTCTCTCTCTCTCTCTCTCACAATCACTCACTCCATTAAAAAACTCCACCAAACATCAACCCTTTCAATCCAACGACGTATTATATCCTTTTCACTCTAACTTGCTCAAAATTTCCTTCCCTCCAAACAGAACATTTAAATACGACGCTAGTCACGACGAAGTGCTACGGATTGGACGTAGGGCCATAGTGCTGCCGGTTTATGCCACTGAGCTACTTGAAATAAACTGAAAGAGGACGAAAATCTAGGCCAAGTTAAGGTGAAAACGGTATAGTTAATAATTTGCTACCTCAAGGAAATTTTCTTAAACTTAGAAATGACCCCTCGTACAGAAAGGGTTAATGAAATCTATATCTAACCCCTCCAGTAAAAAAAATAAATAAATAAGAAAAAGAAAACATGGTGTCTCCGAAGATGATTAAAAGTGTCTTGAAAGAAAAAGAAAGAAAATTAAGCTAAAAATAAAGTCATCGAATTAATGGGTCAAGAGACATCCTCGTACTGAAGGGGATAACCAGAGATAATTGAAGCCTGTTGGAAGGGCTCAAATCCCGGTTCATTTGTTCGGAACCTCCTCAAGTGTGTGTGTGTGTGTGTGTGTGTGTGTGTGTGTGTGTGTGTGTGTGTGTGTGTGTGTGTGTGTGTGTGTGTGTGTGTGTGTGTGTGTGTTTGTGTGTGTGTGTGTGTGTGTAATATATATGCAACTACGTCACAGGGTCTTTATAACCCCTTCACTACGATGATTTTTTTACGGTGAATACACACACACACACACACACACACACACACACACACACACACAAATGGACACTGGAATAACAGAAGTAAATGCAAGTATAAATAACTCCTTCACTACCATTTTTTTTCATTCCTGTTACCTCCAAACGATTTTATTCAGCTCAGGGGGGAATTACCGAGCTGGAGGGGTTAGACACAGCCTTCCTTAACCCTTCCAGTACCACAGACGCCCTAGAACAGCTTAAGAAAATTGTCTGGTGATACAGCAAGAATAATGAATAAGATTAGAAGAAAAATATTATCGTGGTAAAGATAAAAAAGGATTAGCATTATTTTTCTTGTTTACTTTTCGTGTCTTTTTTTCTTATCTTATTCTTGCTTTATTATTTTATTTCCTATTTTATTATGGTTTACGAAAGGTGATTGTATTTAACTTCGGAATGATGTCCTCGGGCGGAATGGGTTAGGTCTACGAGAGGAACTGCAAGAACATCATCATCATCATCAACAGCAACATCATCAATCATCATTATCATCATCATAAACATCATCAGTCATCATCATCATTATCATCATCATCAACAACAACAGCAACATCAATCATCATCATCATCATCAACAGCAACATCATCATTAACATCATCAACAACAACAAATCAAATAACTACACAGCAAACAAATCAACAACAAAAACAACAAAAAAGAAGCAACATCACAAAAAAAACAAAGAAAAAAAAAACGACAGCAACATTAACACGAACAACACTCTTAAGAAAACAAGGATAAACCAAACAATCAAAACAACAACATAAACAAGTCCCAAAATAAACGAAGCAAAAAGTAAACAAATGCAAAAACAGCAAAAACAAAACAAAAAAAAATCAACACAAACAAGAGTAACCCAAAGACAACAAAAGACAAGGCCAAAACAAAGAGGAAGAGGAAGGGGAAGACGAAGAGATAAATGAGAGGGAGCAGCTGTCATGATGAAAGAGGGAGGAAGGGAAGGCGTGATGAAGGAGGGAAACAGAGGAGGAGGAGGAGGAGGAGGAGGAGGAGGAGGAGGAGGAGGAGGAGGAGGGAATGTAAATGAAGAGAGGTAGAAGGGACAAGGTGGAATACTGATGAAGAGTGAGATATGAAGGAAGAAGGAAGGAAGGATGAAAGGGAGACAAAGAAGAGGGAAGGACGTGAGGGAGAAGGGAAAGAAAAGAGAAGAGAATAAAACTGTAGAAGAAAAGGAGATGGAAATAAAGGACAAAGGAGGGAAAAGCAGGAAAGAAGAAAATGAGGAAATAGAGAATAAAATGAAAGTATAACAGAAGGAAAGAAGGAAAGACTGGAAAAGAAATCAGACGAAGAAGGGAAAAGATGAAATAGAGATGAACAGGTAGAGCAAGAAAGATGACATACGGGTGGAGGAGGAGGAGAGAAAATGAGGGTAAGATGAAGGAGGAAGAGATGGAAGAAAGATAATAAATGGGTTAGATTGAGAGGAAAGATAAAACTGTGGATGACAAGAAAATATAAAGATAGAAAGAGAGGGATAAGGAACAATGAGAGGGGGAAGAAAGAAGGAATTTTGAAGGAGGGGATGAAAGTATGACAGATGGGAGAAAGAAGGAAGGAAGGAGGAAAGAAAGAGGGTAGAAGAAAGAGGGAGGAAACGATGAAAAGGGTGAAGGGAGGAGGGAAGCATGAAATGAAACACACCCAGAATGAAGGAAAAAAGAATGAATACATAAAGATACTACAGAAAGGAGGAACTGAAGAAAGCACAGATTAACAAAAAAGTGACGAAAAAGGAAAAAGGAAAGGAAGAAGGAAGGAAAATGGGGAAGAAGGAAGGAAAGAAAGGAAAATAAAAAGGAAAGAAAAAGAAGAGGCAGGAGGAAAATGAGAAGAAATGCCACGAAGAGACAGGGAGAAATGATGATGTTAAGATGAACAGAATAGACGAAGGGATGAATGATGATCACCAGAGAAAGAGGGGAGAGAGAATGGAGGGAAGGAGAGAATGGAGGGCAGAAAGAGGTACGGGAGGAGGTGAGGATGAAGAGAGAGGTGGAGGGAGGGGGGAGGAAAAAGATGAACTGGAAGCATAACGAAGGAAGGAAGATACTGACACCAAAAAAAAAACATCGACATGGGAAGAAAAATGAGAGAGAGAGAGAGAGAGAGAGAGAGAGAGAGAGAGAGAGAGAGAGAGAGAGAGAGAGAGAGCATCCTACACAAACACACTTATACTTTGCACAAACGACACCTTAAGTGCTTCCTGGTGTGTATGTGTGTGTGTGTGTGTGTGTGTGTGTGTGTGTGTGTGTGTGTTGTGTTTTAATTCACACCTTTTTTCATCCTTCTCTTCATCATCATCATTTCCTCCTTCCTTACTTCTCCTTCCCTCCTTCCTTCATCTCTCTCCATCTCTTGCCCATTCTTTTTCCTCGACGTTCTCCTTCCTTTTCTTCCCTCTCCTCTTTCTCCCCTTCCTTCAACTCTCCCTTTCACCATTATCATTTTCACCCTCCTTCTCTACTTATCTCTCCTTTCTCTAATTTTATTTTCATCTTATCTAGAGTACACTCCTTCTTTCCTTCTTCTCCTGCCCTCCATCTCCTTCCTTCTGCCTTTCTCTCCTTCCTCCCTCCCTTTCTTTTCTTTCTTTCTTTTTTAATCTATCTTTCTCTTTCATGCTTATCTACTCTGCCTGTTTTCCTTTCTTATTTCACCTCTCCTGTCTCTAAATTTCTTTCGCACATTTCCCACCCCTCTTCTTTCCATCATCCTTCTTTCTCTTTTCTTCCCTTTTTCTCCTTCCTTTAACTTTTTCATTACAATCCTATCTCTCGTCTTTTCTTTCCTTCCTCACTTTTCTTATATTCTGTCTTTCTTACATTTTTTTTCTTACCTACTTTTTTTTCTACTCTTTCCTTCACTCTCTATATATCCTTCTTTCCTTCATTTTCCTTCATTTATTCTTCTTTCTCGCCTCTTCCCTCTCTCTCTCTCTCTCTCTCTCCATACTTTCTTCTACTCATCCTTTATTTCTCCCCCCATCACTGCTCTCCTGCCTCCAACCACTCCCTTTCCCTCCCTCTCCTTTCCTCCCTCTAGGCCTATCTCTCCTTACCTTCCCCTTCCTTTTCTCCACAGTCCTTCCCTACCTCTCTTTCCCCCTTCCCTCTCCTCCTCTCCCTATCCTTTTCCCTCATCCCTCCCTCTCTTCCCTGCCCTCCTTCCCCCTTCCATCTCCCTCCCTCCCCAGTCCTTATCACAAACCAGGTCCAATTTCCATCAATCTTCCACCTTCCACCACCACCATCATCTGGGACAACAATACCTTCCACCACCAACCCCTCTCTTCCATCAATTCCACCCATCAACCCCAATCCCACCATCCTCATCTCCCGGGAACCCTACTCACAATTCCGTCATCAATTTCCATCACTCCTCAACCACAATCTTCTAAGACATTTCGCACCGTCTACCCCCGCCGCCTCCTCCTCCGCCACCACCACCCAGTCTTTTCTTCATCATTAATTTTCTTCACCAACTCTCTCTTTTCAGCTGTTTCAATCCCCCGCCTTCGACGCAACTCTGCTACATTTCTTTCACCATTTATTTTTTTTTTAACCATGTTCAGTCCGACAACCTTCATCTCACGTTAATCTTACCAACATTTTTCTACCTTTTTTCACTCATTCATTCATTCATTCTTTTTCAGCAGTTTCAAATCCAACAATCTTCAGCTGTTTGGGGACACACACACACGCACACACACACACACACACACACACACACACACACACACACACACACACACACACAAAGAAAATGCTTATAGTGTATCGCAGTAAGTTTGCACAAGAAAAAAGGTAATATCACTTTCTCCATTCAAACCACTAAATAATTAAATACATCCAATTATAACTAGTAACTACTTGTATACTTAAACAAGCCATTTGTATTTAAGCTACAGAAGAGTTTCTGAGACGAGGCAATTGAGAATGAAGGCAAGAAAGAGCAATAAAAGGAGGACAGATAGTAAGCCAACAAAAGAGAGAGTCTAAATGAGGAAGATCTGGAGGAAATGACGTGTCTTAGCGATCTGGAAGCTAACAAAACAGAAATAAATAAATAAAGAAAGACAGAGAGAAAGAAGAGACCTGAAGTAAGTCGTAAAATAGGAGAGGGAGGAAAAGGTACTAGATAAATTAAGAAGTGTGAGGAAGGAATGATTAGTGTGTGTCCAGGTGAAGATGCGTAGGTATGGTGGTGCTGACTGTAATGTATGGATGCGAGACGTATTTTTGGCCGGGGACTAGAAGGGTGGAAGTACTGGAAACGAAGTAATTAAAGTCTATGTGCAGGGTAAGATGGCTGGACGGGGTGAGAAATGGGTGGTGTGATGAGGTAGGTGTAATATGATGAAAAGGGCAGACCAGGTGTAGCCATAGGGAGGAAATGGGTGATGAGTGAAAATAAAATGTACAGATGAGGGGAAGACGGAGTGAGAAAGTGGGTAGCTGGGGAGAAGGCGAAAAGTGTGAAAGAAATTTTGAATAACTAAGGTCTAAGAATCCAAAGGTACAAGGGATGAGCCGCGCATGGAAGGGGGGAAATTGGAATGAAATGGTTTATAAGGGACTGGCGCGCCCTCAACGACCCACAACAGGCAAGAAGTGAGGCGACCGGGGTAAACCGTAAATCAGAAGAGCCTGGCTGTGGATAGTTCATACTTGCTTTAGTGCATACCTTTACAAACGACAGGTGAGAGACTGAATGTGAGTGAATGGCATTGCATCCTCCTGTTTTCGGGTGCAATCCCACTAGAGGAAGTAACAGTGAGCCTGTATCAAAAAAATCAAGACCGCATATTCCACATTTAACTACAATATCAATCAACAATAGGGCTACCTGTCTCCTACTTCCGGTGAGTGACACACCTGTACATTCATTCAGTCTGTGTGAAGCACGAATACCGTGCCCATCGATATCAGTGCGTGGTGTCTACGGGTTATTATTACTATTCTTTTTTAAGAGAATGAATAGAGAAAGGAAAAACAAAGGAAACAAAAAAAAGAAAAGAAAAACAAGTCAAATACAACAACACATTTTATCGTACTGAAATTAACCCTTCAGTATCAAGAGTCAGAAACAAGATGATGCCTAAATAACCCAGATGAAGGAAACTAGTGCAGGTCTTCCTAGTAAAATAAAACAAAAATAAATAAGTAAATAAAAATACAATCACACATCTCTGTACAGTCGCGGTCCATAATATCACTCCATTTATAAGTCCAACAATAATGAAACTCTCGCATAGCATTCTGAAAACTCTATTAAACTCCAAATACCATATCACTGGGTTTCAGAAGTTAATGCTCACCCTCTCGTAATTTATCGTCATGGAGGGGGATCTGAATTTTTGTCCCCAACTGTACCTCAAGGCAAACTTAAGCATTTCGCGAATTCCACAGGCAACGACAGTCTTAATAACATCGAAAAAATGAGAAATTCTTTTACCGAGGAAAAATCTGATGCAGTGAGAGGCAGACTGAATGAACTGGACATATAAGAAGCAAATAAGAACTGGCGAGGCATGTAAAAATAATAATAATAATAATAATAATAATAATAATAATAATAGTAATGATAGTAATGATTGTAGCAAGAATACCGGGTTTGCGGACGATGATGATACACACACACACACACACACACACACACACACACATACACACACACACGAACTTTCCTCGCCGCTCATCCACCATCATTCATTCTCTCTCTCTCTCTCTCTGGCTCCTCCTCATCTTTCTCTCCGTCTCCTAATCCTTCTCTTTAATTCCTTCATCTCCTTCGTAATCCTTCCTGGCAGGCAATTGGGAGAGCTTTCCTTCACTTCATTCCCTCCCTCTCTCCTTCCTTCATTTCCTCTCTCTCTCTCTCTCTCTCTCTCTCTCTCTCTCTCTCTCTCTCTCTCTCTCTCTTTTCTTTCATTTCCTTTATTTTCTTTCATTTTTGCTCTACAGAATTTTTATAATTTCCCCAATCCTTCTCTCTCTCTCTCTCTCTCTCTTCCTCCTCCTCTTCCATCTCTCTCCTCCTTGGTTCCTTCCCTCTCTCTCCCCTGCCCTCCTTCCCTCTTTCCCTCCCTCCCTCCCTCCCCTCCTTCTCTCCCTCCCTCCTTCATTTCATCTCCTCATTGTCTTGATTGCTTCTCTTTCTCCCCTAATCCTTCTCTCCTTCAATCTCCCTCCCCCCTCCCTTACTCACTGTTATATCAAGGAAGGAAGGAAGGTATGAAGGAAGGAAAGAAGGATGGATGGATGGATGAAAGGAAGGAAGGAAGGAAGGATGGAAAGAAGGAAAGATGGATGGAAGGAAGGAAGGGAGGAAAGAAGGAAGGAAGGATGATGATGATGATGATGATATTAAGGGCTGTCTGGAAAGAGAAGGAAGAAAACAGAGGGAAAAGCGAAATAAAAGGAAGTTGAAGAAAAAGAAGGAAGAAGGCAAAACGAGAAAAGGAGATACAAAGACGGAAGGAAGGAAGGAAGGAAGGAAGGATGGAAAGAAAGAAAGAAAGAAAGAAAGAAGGATGGAAAGAAGGAAGGAAGGAAACAAGGAAGGGAGGGAGGGAGGGAGGGAGGGTGGGAGGGAGGGAGGGAGGGAGGGAGGGAGGAAGGAAGGAAGGAAGGGAGGAAGATATCAAGTAGTTATTTTCTCCCACTTTAAAACTTGACGGGGAAACTAAAAATATCTCTACTCTCTCTCTCTCTCTCTCTCTCTCTCTCTCTCTCTCTCCTACTTATCACTGTCAACCTCCCTCCCCCTCCTCCCATCTCCCCTCTTTTTCCTCCCCCACGTCCCCTCAAATCACTGTCACTTCTCCTTCTCTCCCCTCCCTTTCCTAACCTCCCCTCTCCTCCCTTTTCTTCCCAGTCCTATCCTTCCATTTCCTCTCTCATTCCCTTTTGTCCTCCCTTTCTTCTCCACTTCTCCCCATCCCTCTCCCTTTCCTCTTCTCCTCTCTCCCCCTCTTCTTCCTTCACTTTCTTCTTCCCCCGTCTCCCCAACCCTCTCCCTTTACTCCTCTCCTTTCTTCTCCTGTTCCTCCTCTTCTCTCTCTCTCTCTCCTCCATCCGTTAACAGAGTACAAAGTCAAGTGATTCCCAGTGATCCCGTTCTGCTGTTTAATGGCGCCCTAACGAGGCAAATGGCACTTCATACTGCTACATACAAAGCGCTACACATTGGCTAAAAAAAAAAAGGAATAAAAGAAAATAAGAGGAAAAAAGGGGGGAAAAAGGGAAGAAAAATGCAGCCGTGTACTGTGAGTGGTGACACCCGACCCGGCAATTAACACCGTGACAAACAAAACAAAAACAAATTACAGGAGAGAATGATTTTAAACCCAGGAAGTAAATTATACAGGTTGCTATGAAAGGAAACATTAATTAGAGTCAAAGGTAAGGCATTTCAGTAAAGATAAATAAATAAAAATAAACCTAACGCAGTTCACTAGTAAGGCTGCACTTAGGGTACTGTGTCCAATTCTGGTTACCTTATTACAGAAACTATATACATATACGGGAAAGCTGGATAGATAAAAAAAGAGAGTCTATCTTACTTAAGGAACAAGAATAATCTGTTTAAACCAAGGAAAGTGCAGATTACGACTGCACCTATTCCGTATTTACAATATTTTCAAAGGACATGATAATAAGGATCAGTAATTCTCAGTATGCTGGTCGAATTATACTAAGGGCAATGGGTATCAAATTATCAGCAGATGTTTCCAGCATCATGAAGGTATGCACTTATATTACCTGTAATTAGAAGGAACCAATTATCAAGCAGTGAGGTAGACGGTGGTAAAGGATTAGCGCTGAAAAAGCCGCCTAGGTAATTATTTGACTTCTAATTCCCGGCTAAACACGTTGACTGATGAATGACACATCGCTGGCGTATAATGCTCCTCTCTAAAACTGGTGGGGAAAACGGAGAATAAGGCCACATATTAACATTTACCTGCGTCGTACCTAATGTTCATCAAATGTTTACCTTATGTTTATCGAATGTTTACTTAATGTTTACCCAATGTTCAGTTAATGTTCATCTATTTTTTATCTAAAGTGTGTCTGTTTACCTAATGTTTATCTAACGTTTACCCAATGTTTACTTAATGTTTACCTTATGTTTTTCTACTGTTTACCAACTTCCCCTGCCGTCTTCAGGTGGGGTGATTGGTGAGTGGGAGGAGAATAAGTGAGTTGGTATACTTTTGTCTTGGACTCAGAGAATGCATACCCCCGCCACAGCATACACTATAAAAAAGGCTTTGAAACAACCAATACATTTTTTTTTTTAATTCTCTCTCTCTACTTCACCCTACCCTACCTTGCCATACCCTCCCCATCCCCTTCCCTACCCTACCTTCCTCCCTATCACACTAACCTACCCAACTATTTCTTCATCATCCCTCCCCTCTCCCTTACCTCTTCTCCTATCCTCTACCCTCTGCTCCCTTTCCATCCTTCTCTGCCCATTCTCCTCTCCATCTCCATAAACTTCCTTCCTTGCTTCTTACTTTCCTTCATGTCTTCCTTCCTTACAGTTCCTTCCGTCCTTCTTACTTTTACTTCTTCCTTCCTTCTCTCTCCTCCCTTACAATTCCTTCATTCCTTCTTGGAGTGGTTTCCTTACTAATCTCCCTTTTTTTTCTCTTTTCCCTCCTCTCCTTCCCTCCCTTTTTTCCTTCTCTAACTTTCCTCTTTCCCCTCCCCAGCCCTTTTTTCTCCCCTCCCTCCCTCCCTTTCCTCCCATTTTATCTTCCCTCCCATCCTTCATTCTCTATTTTCCCTCCTTTCTCTCCCCTGCAGCATTATCTCTCCCTACCTACTTTGCCTCCCTTTCCCTCTCTCCCTCTCCCTCCATTCTGTCTTTCCTCTTCCCTTCCTCCCTCCCTCCCTGCCCTATCTCCTTCAGCCCATCATTTTTTCTCTCCATTCCTCCCTCCCCTCCCCTCTCCTCCCCTCCCCTTACCTCGTTACTGTCACCCCATCTCACCTCACTTCACCTGCTCTCTCTCTCTCTCTCTCTCTCTAGCTATGTCTGTCTATCTCTCTATCTATCCATCTGCCAGCCATTTTATCTATCGACTCATTCATCTACTAGAAACAGAGCGGACCGAAGGAAGATAGGAGGAGGAAAGAAAATGAAGAAAAAAGAAAATGGGGGATGAACGAAGGATGGAAGAAAGGAAACAAAAGAATAACTGAAAGAAGGAAAGAAATGACGTAGAAGAACGAAGAAAGGAAGGAAGAGGAGAAGGAAGGAAGGAAGGAAGGAAGGAGAGGAGTGAAAGGAAGGGAAAGAGAAGGAAAAATGAATGAAATAAAAAATGGACAAGAGAGAGGCAAGGAAAGACGAATGAATATGAGGAGAAATGGAAAGTGAAGAAAATGGTAGGAAGCGAAGGAGAGAATGGCAAGGGAAACGAGGGAAAGGAGGGGAAGGAGGAATACAAAGGAATACAAAGGAAAACAAACAGCAACAGACATATGGTCCTTTCGTGGCTGTTTGTAACAGAGCAGACTATGACTACAAGACCTAATTCTACATGCTGAAGGATAAGGATAGTAAAGCAAGAAGGTTCCCCCCGCCCCCAAACGCTCCAGTTAAAACTGGCAGGAAAAAGTGAGAAAAGCCACCATGGAGCACGGAAAAACTGACATGGAAATTTCATAGGAAAGGCTGAAAAGAAAAATTTACATTCTATGAAACTTTATCTATAAGCTACCAGTCTGAATAACCTGAAAGAGAAAGTAATAAGGTATAATGAATAATCAAATAAATAAATAACTAAGGAACTACATTATGTACGGGTACGTTGAGTTACGGCGCGTCTGTTGATACGGTGTGGAAATTGCACAGCGTGGATGTTCAGGGGTGGTGAGGCAACTTTGCCTGGCGCTTTTAAGGTAGGCAGCAGTCAATCAGGCCCCAGCTCCGTTCACTCCATTGAAATAAGGAACTCTCCCATGTGGGACAAGTACATAAGTTTCCTCCTGAAGCAGTGACCCCTGGTGCATTTAAAAAATCCCGATGGTGGTCACTTGGCTAACAGGGACCCTCAGTGATCCACAGCCCATCACAGGTCGAAAGTAAGAGTAGTGACCGTTAACTCAGGGCTATCTGTGCAAACCTTAGTCTGTGCTTATACCACTTCATTTGCATTTAACAAATTGATTAAGATATTATGACCTAACGCGATGTTATGTACGGGTACGTTAAGTTTACAGGGTGTCTTGTAGCCAGGAGGGGAATGAACTTTCACATATCTGGTAAAAGTAAGTCTGTTCCAGATATTTACGACTCTGTTGACGAAGAAGTATTTTGCTTCATGGGATTGGAAACGCTTTCCCATAATTTTGTAGCCATTACTTCACAGAAATGTGTTATTCAGGAGTGAACATACTTAGCCGGGGGTCAGATAACAGATACTTCACAAAGCGATTTTTGAAGGTTAGTATTGTATCACAGTTTACTACATTTGCGGGCAATTTGTTTCATTTATTAACAAATCTAGTAAAGAAAAATGCTTAGCTTCATGTGACAGAAATCGTTTACCAATAATTATATGACCATTACCTCTAGTGTAGTTTGAACGATCACTGTGAAATATTTACCGATGGCCATATTATCATGTCCTTTGAATATTCTGAATACCTGAATGAAATCTCCAGGTAGCCTGCGTTTAGTTAGGGTAAAGAGATTCAGGGCTTCTAAACGCTCCTCGTATGGTTTATTTCTCAATCTAGGTATGATCTTTGCTACTCTTCGCTGTACTCTCCCAAGTTTCTACATATCCTTTTTATAATACGGGAAGGAGAGGAAGGAAGATCAGAGAAAAGAGAAGGCGGGAAGAAGAAGAGAGAAGATGAGAGGAAAGAGAATGAAGGAAGGAGAGGAGAGATGGGGCAATGAAGAGAGAGGAAGATAGAAGAGAGAGAGAGAGAGAGAGAGAGAGAGAGAGAGAGAGAGAGAGACAGACAGACAGACAGACAGAAGGGAAGGAGGGAAGAGGAGGGAAGGAAATGAGAGAAGGAGGGAGGGAGTGGAGAGAAGGAGGGAAGGAGAAGCGAGGAGAAGGACGTACGCATTCTTCACGCTTGTAAGCATGAGAATGTTCCGAGGGAGGGAGGGAGGGAGGGAGGGAGAGAAGGAAGGAGAGGAAAGAACGAAAATGAAAGGAGTGAAGGAAGGAAGGAAAAAAAGGAAGGAATGTTGAGAAAAAATAACGTAAGAGGAAGAAGCAATGATAAGAGAATAACAAAAGGATTAAGGAAAGAAGGAACGAAGAAGGGAACGTGAAGGAGGAAAAGGAGGAAAGAAAGAAGCAAAGAAATCATATGGTAAAGAAAGAATGACGGAATGAATGAATGAATGAAGTAAGGCGGGATGGAAGAAAAGAATGAAGGAAGGAAGGAAGAGGCAGGAAGGAAGGAGTTTAAGGACAGGAAGAGCCTATACTCATGGACTTACGACAAAACTATTGCAGCCAATTGTAACCTGTTTCTCTCTTCGAAACTCACAGAACACGTGAAATGGTTTTATAACACAGCCATACAGCCAAGAGTCAACCTGGTGAGTCAGCTGATGCCACAGTTGACGAGCAGAATCAACTCAAAATTTCAAGCAGAGCAACTTTGTACTTCATAAGAAAGTCGCTAAAATGCCTCCTTATAGTCGAAACTGAAATTCGTCTTAGCGGTTAAATCACCTCAAAATTTCAACCTGAGCAACTTTGTACTAAATAAAAAAAAAAAAAAAATTGCCCAGAGCTCTTCAAGGGCAGGTATTCCGACTTTCCTACAATGAGAGGGAAAAAAAAAAAAAAGATCCGCCAGATGTGCCACTTATACACCTGTCGGCATCTTCGAAGGTCAAAAATGAGGCGTAATGGCCGTGAGTGATGTGACTGAGGCGAAGAAAGAAGGAAAGAAGAAGACACATACAAAAAGACGAGGAAAGGCGAGAAGGATGGACACTTATAAACAAAGGAATGGAAGGAAGGATATAAGAAAGATGAAGGAAGGCAAACGGGAAGAAAGAAAGGGAGGGAGGAGGAGGAGAGGAAAAGAAAAGGAAGAAAGGGAAGGAAGGAGGTAAAAGATAGATAGTAGGGAAGGAGAGAAAAGGAAACAAAGCGGAGAAGAGTGGGAAGGATAAAAAAACAATAATTACTGAGGGAATGAAGGAGGCAAGGAAGAATGACAAGGAAAATGGAGAAGGAATGAAGGAAGAAAGGAAAGGAGGACAAACAGTATGAGGTGACCAAACAGGTTGTGTGTAGCGGTATCACACACACACACACACACACACACACAAACATTCATTCATCTACAAATACACTAACACACACAAATCTTCAAACGAGTTATTTACATGTGATAATGCATACACACGCACGCATGCACACATATACTCTCTCTCTCTCTCTCTCTCTCTCTCTCTCTCTCTCACGTCACATGGGTTATTTACACGTAATTGTGTGTGCGCTCACACACACACACACACACACACACACACACACACACACACACACACACACACACACACACGCTTGAAGTTTACATCCACGAGAAACTTAACGCCCACAGACACACACACACACACACACACACACACACACACACACACACACACACACACACGCACACAAGCGCGCCCAAGCAAACACATTAACACAGACACGCTAAAATTTGCACCCAGACTCATAATCTCATACGCACACACACCTGACGCCCACACACACACACACACACCACACACACACACACACACACACACACACACGCTTGAAGTTTACATCCACATGAAATTTAACGCCCCTCCCCACCCCACCCGCGCGCGCACACACACACACACACACACACACACACACACACACACACACACACACACACACACACACACACACACACACACACACACACACGCTTGAAGTTTACATCCACCAGAAATTTAACGCCCCCCCCATACACACACACACACACACACACACACACACACACACACACGCAACCCCAAAACCCTCTCCCTCAGCCTGTCTCTCCCTCTGCCTATGACCTCCAGTATTTAACCAATTTTAATCCTAACATTAACTATTTTATTCAAGGCTTCTTAACACAATTTTCCTCATCTTTAGACAAACCTCTCGTAGTGAAGAGGTTTGTGAAGACGGTACCGACCCCCTCAAGGTGTTAAAAGTCTCTGCAAAGCTTAAATAGATCTTCAAGAAAGCTGTATTAATCTCCAAGTCTATCTGAAGCTGGATAAAATCGTCTGAAGGTAGTAATATAATCCAAAATGCGTCATCGGGGTGAAGTGACTATGTGAAATGTGCGTAGGTGTTTGGAAATGAGTAGATTTTTTTTTTCCCTTTTGAGGGGACAAGTATTACAAGTCTAGGCCTTGGGTTCATTCTTTTTTTCACTGCATAGAATGAAACACACACACACACACACACACACACACACACACACACACACACACACACACACACGATACACACACATTTTGAGACCTAGAGGTATGCAGAAAGGCAACACATGTACACACAGCTGCCGCCTACACACACAATGCACATACACACACACATGACGCCTACACACACACACGTGCAAACAAAGAGGCACAGACATAATCACACAAAATGCATAACTGAACAGTCCACACAAATCTCTCTCTCTCTCTCTCTCTCTCTCTCTCTCTCACACACACACACACACACAAACACACACACACACACACAAGGAAGCTGTGGGAAATCTTGCAGTGAGGGATGAATAATAATGAATGATACAGGAAGTGCTACAGGGAATATGTGGGCGGAGAGAAGGAGGAAGGAAGGAAAGAGAAGAAAGTAGGGAGGGAAGGAAGAAAGGAAAGAAGGAAGGAGGAGAGGAAGGAGACAGGGAAGGTAACAAGGAGAGGGAGGGAAGAGCAGTGAGGGAAGAGGGAATGAAGAAAAGAAAGAAGCGAAGAAGAGAATGAAGGACGAACGGAAAGAGGAAAGGAAGGAAGAAAGGAGGGAAGAAAAAAAGGAAGAAAGAAACAGTAAGGAGGAAGAGAAGACGAATGGAGGAGGTACATGAGAAATGAAGGAAAGAGAGCATAAGACAAGAGAAGAAAAAGAGAAGGAATGATGAAGGAAAGAAAGGTAAAGAAGAAGAGAACAGGAAGAGAAGAAAATGGAAAGCTGGAAGAAGAGGAGAGAAGGAGGAAGAAGAGGAGGGAAAGATGTAAAGAGGAGGAAAAGACAGATTCAGGAAGAGAGGGAGGAAAAAGAAAGAAGAGGGGAACAGAGTGAAGAGAAAAATAAAGTAAAATAGAAAGATATAAAGAAAGAAGAGGAAAACAGAAGTGAAAACAACGAGAAAGAGAGAGAGAGAGAGAGAGAGAGAGAGAGAGAGAGAGAGAGAGAGAGAGAGAGGAAGGAAGGGCTTAAAAAGTAGTTAGGAAGTAATGTGAGAAGGAAGCGAAGGATTAAGGCGGAAGGAAAAGGTAGCCAGGAACAAAGGAATAGCTGAAGGAGTGAAGGAAGGAAGGAAGAATTTGCGAGCGAAGGAAGGAATGAGTGAAGTGAATATATTAAGGTGTGTATGGATGGATGGATAGATGGTTGAGAGAGAGAGAGAGAGAGAGAGAGAGAGAGAGAGAGAGAGAGAGAGAGAGAGAGAATGATGGAGTGACTAAGGCTCATTTTCCCTTCGGTTAATGAAGCTCCCTAACACCTCTTCCTTACCGATTTATTTTTGACTAAGGCTGGCTAATATCGCTTTGCACGTCATTTATGCAGAGTGCGGTGACACTGGAATGATTTAAATAATACGGAGAGGAAGGCGAGGTGTAATAAGCAAAATAAATCGCCTAGGAAGAGGTGTTAGGGAAGAATGCGACCAACCTAAGATCTACGATGAAGGAAGGATGGATGGATGAGTAGATAGATGGAGGAAAGATGGAGGGATGAATAGACAGATGTAGCAATAATGGATGAATGAATAGGTAGATGGAGGAATGATGGATGGATGAATAGATAGATGGAGGAATGATGGATGGATGAATAGATAGATGCAGCAATGATGGATGGATGAATAGATGGATGGAGGAATGATGGATGAATGAATAGATGGATGAAGGAATGATGGATGGATGAATAGATGGATGGAGGAATGATGGATGAAGGAATGATGGATGGATGAATAGATGGATGGAGGAATGTTGGATGGATGAAGAGACAGATGGAGGAATGATGGATGGATGAATTGATGGAGGAATGGCAGATGGACGAATAAATGGATGGAGAAATGATGGATGGATGAATAGATAGATGGAGGAATGATGGATGGATGAATAGACAGATGGAGGAATGATGGATGGAGGAATAGACAGATGGAGGAATGATGGATGGAGGAATAGATGGATGGAGGAATGATGGATGGAGGAATAGATGGATGGAGGAATAGACAGATGGAGGAATGATGGACGGATGAATAGATAGATGGAGGAAAGATGGATGGATGAACAGACAGATGGAGGAATGATGGATGAATGAATATAGATGGAGGAATGATGGATGGATGAATAGATGACAAATTGAAAGAACAAGTGAATGAACGAGGATAGAGGTCAAATAATAAAAAAATAAACAGGTAACCCAACTACAGCAAAGTGTCCCCAAGTCACAACACCCCACCCCCAACCTTAATTTTGGGACCCCTTATTCCCACCCTTACCCCTGGCGGACTTTCCCCCAAATCGAATCACTTCCTCAGCTCCACATACCCAACACCTGTGCAAAGTTTGAAGGTGATCCGTTCGTTGGTTCAGGAGATAATCGATGCACAGACTCGCAAAAAAATAAATAAATAAATGAACGCCGACAATTACATACACTCCTTCTGCACTGAACTGTGGGCGGGGTGAATAAGTAAGTGAAACAGAAGATGTAGAGAAACTGGAAAAAAAATATTGAAAAAATTGAGTATGTGAATGGATGTATGGCTAAGTGAATAAGGAAATGAATGATCATGTAAATGAGTTAACGACATCTATCTATAAAAGCATGAATGAATGAATGAATGGCTCAGTTAAGTAAGTGAATGTTTGAGAAATATGTAAACAGATGAAACAATAAATAAATACTATCTCATTCTCAGTGTACCTCTTCTCCTCACCGCCACTCCATCCTCATACACTACTTCATATTCTCTTCACACTAACTTGGCCTGTAGTTGCTGTGCGTCCATCCTGACTGCTGAGTGTTAACAAAAGATAGAATGTGAAAGTAGTTAAAAGGAAGTAATGTGACAACGATGTGGAGTCGTGGCACTGTCTTCCTTCCACTCCATAGAGTACAGCAAATCACGTTATTCCTCCAAGGAGGAGGGGGAAGTAGGCTACTAGTCAGAGACAGCGTTTTTTTTTTTTTTTTTTTTTTTTTTTTTTTTTTTCAACCAGGAGCTCCTAGGAACGCCTCGAAAAATGGAATTTTGCACACTGGTAACGCTCCGCCCAGTCCAAGTGTTAGGGAGGGTGTAACTTCCCCGCCCTTACGGGGTGGGGGGTGGCGGTAATCCAATGGGAGACATTGCTAGATTTATACCTACGAACACAAAACTGTGCACTGATACACCTGAACCCGGATCAGGTTTTAGTCAGGGTGGGAACCCCGAAGGTCCACCCTCCTCGGAGGTGGGTGGGGAAGCATCCAAGGCTCCCAAGGAAGGCCGGTATGCATGCCCATTAATTTTTTTCCCCCTAAGAACACGAAATTTTCCACAGTGGTACACTTCCACCCAGACCTGGTTTTGGGTAGGATGGGACCACTGAAGGCTGTCCCCCACTCAAGTGGCAACTTCCTGTGGAGTGGCCTGCAGAGTTTTGCTGAGCTTATGTTACTGAGCTACGTTGAAGAAGCTGCAAAAAGGCGAAAATATGGACCAGGTAAACATGAAAGAACTATAGTCAGTCTCTCCTTTTACCTTGTTCTCGGCCGACCATTACGTCTCCCAGCCACTCCACTCATAAATCCTTCTAGTAAATCCCTCATTCTTCATTCCCTCTCTACGGCCACTCTCTCCCCTTCGTGTCTGATCTGGGCCTACCTCTTCTCCTCCAAGCCACCCTTCTCTCATAAAACCCTGTTACTTAATCTCTCTCTCCATTCTCTCCATAATGCCAATCCCTCTCCCCCGTTCTCAGCCTTCCTCTTCCTCTCCTCTAAGTCACCCCACCCTCATAAACACTCGTAGTTAATCTCCCCCTCCACCTCATTCTCGGCCTACTTCCCCTTCTCCTCCCCCTGCCACACCCCTCTCATAAAACCTTGCAAGTCTCTCTCTCTCTCTCTCTCTAGCATCTCGCCAAATCATTTATATTCATGTACGAAATGAAAAATCGATCGAGGAAATGAATGATGGAAGAAAGGTGCTAACTGGTAATGGAGAAATAAAGGAAGGAAGGAAGGAAGGAAGGAAGGAAGGAAAGAATAGAAAGGAATGAAGGATGGAAAGAAGGAATGAATGAATAGAATGGGAGGAAGGAAAACAAACGTGGGAAGAAAGGAAGGAAGGAAGGGCGTGAGGGAAGAACGAATGCACGAATGAATGAAAGAAGGAAGAAAATAAGGAAAGAACGGAGGGAGGAAATCGAAGGAAAGGAAGTAACATAAGGAAGAGAAGGAAAAAAGGAGGGACGAAAGGAGGAAAGAAAGAATGGATGCATGGAAGAATTAAATGAAAAACACAAGGAAGAGAAACAAGGAGAAAAGATGCAATAAAGAGGGCAAAGAAGGAGGGACGGAAGGATGGAAAGAAGGAGGGAAGGAAGGATGGAAAGAAGGAGGGAAGGAAGGATGGAAAGAAGGGGAGAAGGAAGGATGGTACAGAAGGACAGGAAGCATGGACTACATGTAAGGATGAAAGAAGGATGGAAATGAATGAATGAAGGAGTGAATGAAGGAAGAGAATAGAATAGTGAATGAGAAGGAAGGATGGAAGAACCAACGAGGAAAGACGGAATAATAAAGGAAGGAAGGAAGGAAGGAGGAGGAGGGGAACATATGGAGCCACATGTTAAAAGAGACAGGTGTGGAATCTGTTGACAGGGTGGGAAGGAAGGAAGGAAGGAAGGAAATGAGAGTGAGGAAGAAAGGAGGGTGGGCAGAAGGAAGAGAATGAATGAATGATTGAAGGATAGAAGAATAATGTTGGGAAGAAAGGAAGGAATGAGGGAGGAAGGAAACAAGAGGGGAATGAGAGAAAGAAGGACGGGAACTGGAAGAGAATGAATGAATGAGTGAAGGAAGCAAGGAAGGAAGGAAGGAGAGAGGGAAGAAGGGATGAAAGTTGGCATAGGGAAAAATGAATAAACGAACGAAGGACAGAAGGAATGTGAAAGGTAAGGAATGAATGAATGAAGGACGGAAGGAAGGAAGGAAGGAAGGAAAGGTTGGAAATGATATGGGTCTTTAAAGTGAACGAGGGAGAAAATATAACAGATAGAAGAAAAAGTAGAAGGAGATGAAGGAAAGAAGGAAGGAAGGTGGGAAACAGTGAGGATGGAGATTTGTGAAGGAAGAAGAAAAAGGAGGAAGAATGAAGGAATGAGTGGAATGAAGGGCAGAGAAGAAGAGGAAAAAATGCAAGGAAGAAGAGAGAGGGAGAATAAATGAAGGAATGAAAGAAAAGGGAGAGGAAGTAATAAGGGAGGAATGAATTGTTGGGAGGGAGAAAGAGAAGAGGATGAGAGGAAGGTATGGAAAGAAGGGATAGGAAAGAAGGAAGGGAAGGAAAGAAGGAAGGGAAGGAAAGAAGGAAGGGAAGGAAAGGAGGGAAGGAGGAAAGAAGGAGGGAAGGAAAGAAGGAGGGAAGGAGGAAGAAAGGGGGACAGAAAGAATGGAAAAAGAAAGGGAGGAATGATTAGAGGGAAAAAAGGGAGGAAGGAGGGTAGGTAAGGAGGAATGTAAATTTGGAAGAAACGAGGAAGCGAGATAAAGGGAGGGAGGGGGTGAGGGAGAAATGTAGGGGAGATAGGAAGGGAGAGGGAGGGAAGGGGTGAAGGGAGAGATAAGGGAGGAGAGGAATGCTGAGATGAGGAGGGAGGATGGGAGGGAGGGAAGAATGAAGGAGGGAAGGAAGGAAGGGAAGAAGGAATGATGGACAGGGGAGGAGGAAAGAAAAAAGGAAGGATCGAGAGGGGATGAAAGAAGGATGGAAGGAAGGGAGGAAAGAAGGATGGAAGGAAGGGAGGAAAGAAGGATGGAAGGAACGGAGGAAAGAAGGATGGAAGGAAGGGAGGAAAGAAGGATGGATAAAGAAACAAAAAGAACACACACACACACACACACACACACACACACACACACACACACACACACACACACACACACAGAGCACCATTCACCTCCCTCCCTCCCTTCCTCTCTCTCTCTCTCTCTCTCTCTCAATTTAACACCTTTTTATCCCCGGCCGAGAAAACTGCTGAGTCACGCCGAGGGGTTATTGTCTTTGTTTTTGTTTACCTTTGTTTTTTCCCCCATTTTCTTTCTTGCTTGCTCATTTTCTTTAATTTCTTACGGCACATTCTTCCCGCTAAGCAGACTTTCACACACAATTTTCTCACTATCTTCCTTTTTTCTTTCCTTCACTGCTTCCTTCATTGTAGTTTGTATTCTTAATTCTAAATGGCTTTCTTCCAAGATTTTCATTTTAGTCTCTTATATCAATTTTTTTCACGTATACTTTTTATCTACTTATCTATGTCTGTCTGTCTCTTTATCTATTTGTCTATATGTCTATCTGTCACTCTATATCCGTCTGTCTGTCTGTCATCTATCTATCTGTTAATCAGACATTCAGTCAACCGATCAATCAATCTATCTATCTGTCTATCTATCTATCTACCTACCTGTATTTATCTACCGTACCTGCCTATCTACCTCATCTATCTATTTACCTATCTATCTATCTATCTATCAACCACTCCTTTATGGTCCCATTATTAGCGTAGGGGTCTGGGGCTAGGTTACTTAGTCCCGGATGATGCACCTTGACCCACTAGACATCATGCGTCCATTTGGTTATGGGTACCACCCAGCGTAGTAAATATTTTTCTGGGCTACAAGACACCACCCAGCTTGTCATTCAGCGTAGAGTCACCTGAAGGCAGTACTACATCAAGTGAGTGGATGGTGGACGCCCCGGCCTACCACATACATAACCTATCATCATTCACTTCTATCCATCTATCTATATCTATCTGTCTGTCTATCTATCTATCGCCAGACGCCTCAATCCCGTAAGGGGTGGCCACAAACAAATCGCCTCCATGTCACCGTGTCACCCGCCATTTCGCTGCCCTCCCTCCAGCTCACACCCCCCTCTCTCAGCTACTTAAAGTATGCATACTTTCCTCTCTTCCTTCATCTCCTTTCACCTATTACTTTCTCTCTCTCCTTCATCATCATACACTTTCACTGCCTCTTATTCATTTCTCGTCCTTTTCTCTAATATCATTTTCCCTGACTTCCTGTTTTCTCCCTTCTTCCTTCCATAATTCCTTCATATCCTTCTTCCTTCCTTCAAGTCATTAATCTTCTCTTCCTTCCTTCATTTATATATCCAGTCGTATCCACTCTCCCTCCTTCCTCCCTTCCTTCCATCTTTCATCTTTCTCCTTCCTTACCTTTTCCCATTCCTTCCCACCTTCCCTCTTCCTTCCTTCCTTCCTTCTTTCCATCCTTACATCTTCCTCCCTCCCTACCCTATTTTCTCAGCCTCTCCGTCCCACCTTCCCTCCCCCTGACAGCCTTCTTCTTTCACTTTTCTTACCATCCACTCATAAAACAGATACCACAGTCAATGTCTTTTTTGTTCTAAATGGCCTCGAGTGGATTGTTAGGTGGGTTTGCTTCCTCCTTCCTTTCCTTCATTTCTGATTTTCCTTCCTCCTTCCCTTCCTTCATTTGTTTTCTTTCCTCCTTTTTTCCTTCATCTACTTTCTTTCCTCTTTCTTGTCCTTCATTACTTATTTTCCTTCCTCCTTCCTTTCCTTCACCTATCTTCCTTCCTCCTTCCTTTCTTATTTTCCTTCCTCCTTCCCTTCCTTCATCACCTATTTCCCTCCTTTCTTTCCTTCATGACTTATTTTCCTTCCTCCTTCCATTCCTTCATTATTTATTTCCCTTCTCCTTCCTTTCCTTCATCACCTATTTCCCTCCTTCCTTTCCTTCATGGCCTATTTCCTTTCTCCTTTCTTTCCTTCATTATTTATTTCCTTTCTCCTTCCTTTCCTTCATGACCTATTTCCCTCCTTTCTTTCCTTCATGACCTAATTCCTTCTTCCTTTCCTTCATCAACTACTTTCCTCCGTTTTTCCTTCTCTTCCTCATTTTTTCCATCCTTCCTCCTTCCTTTCCTTTGTTTTCATAGTTCCTCCCTAAATCCTTTCTCCCACTGTCATTTATTCTTCCTTCCTTCGTCCTTCCTCCTTCCTTTGGCCTTCCTTCATTTTTCATAATTCCCTTCCGTTATTTCACACTGTATCGTCCCTAATTATCTTTCCTTCCTCCTCCTTCCTTCTTCTTCCTTCTTTCCTGTTATATCTCTCCATTCTTCTTCCTTCGTGTTTATAATTTTCATCCCTCATTCATAGCTTCCTTCCTTCCATCATTTTCAATCTATTAATCTTCTTCTCTTCCTTCACTGTCTCCCTCCTTCCCTTACTTCATTTTCTTCCTTCCATCAGTTTTAGTCTGTTCATTGTCGCTCTTCCCTACCTTCAATTTTATCTCTCTCCCACGTTCTCTTCCTTCATTATCTCCCCCTCCCTCCTTCCTTTATTTCTTTCCTTCCATCATTTTCAATCAGTAATCTCCCTCTCCATTTTTTCTTCCTCTCTTCCGTCATTACCTATCTACCTTCCACCCTCCCTTCCTTCCATCATTTTCAGTCTGTTCATCCTCCCTCATCTCTTCCTTAACTTCCTATCTCCTTCCCTCCGTCCCTCCGTCCCTCTCTTCCTTAACATCCTATCTCCTTCCCTCCGTCCCTCCCTCCCTCTCTTGCTTCATTATATATCACCCTACCTCTCTTCCTTCAATCTCCCTCCCCCCTTCCTGCATGCTTCCTTCTTTCCTTCACAAATACACACCTTCAATTTCCCCTCTCCCTTCTCCCCCTCCCTTCCTTCAATTTTTATCTCCCTCCCTCTGCCCCTCCCTTCCTCCCTCTCTTCCTTCATTATATACCACCCTACCTCTCTTCCTTCAATCTCCCTCCCCATTTCCTTCATTTGCTTCCATCCTTCCTTCACAAACACACACCTTTAGTTTCCCTCTCCTCCCCTCCCTTCCTTCAATTTGTCTCCCTCCCTCCGTCCCTCCCTCCCTCTCTTCCTTCAGTATCTATCTCCATCCCTCCCTTCCTTCAATTTCTATCTCCCTCCTCCCTTCCTTCATTTGCTTCCTTCCTTCCTTCACAAACACAACATTTTCCCCTCTGCCTGCTCTCAATGCCATGTTTTTGTTACTGTTTTTTGTTTGGGCTGTAATTGCGAGCAGGAAATAGAGAGTGTTTGCATCCAGGTTACACAATTGAGAGAGAGAGAGAGAGAGAGAGAGAGAGAGAGAGAGAGAGAGAGAGAGAGAGAGAACAAATACGAACAAAGTTAAGGGAAAAAGAGGAATGGGAGAAGAAAGAAAACGAAGAGCAAAGGGGGTAAACTCTATGAAATATGAAAGAAAATAAGAGGGGTGAAAAAAAAAAGATGCATGAGAGGAAGAGAGACAGGAAGGAAAAGAACGAATTAAGAGGAGGGAAAGAAAAATTAAGACTGGATTATTGAGAAGGACGGGAGATGAGAAGGAAGAAAGTATGGAACGAAGGAAAATACTATGTGAGAGAAGGAAGGAACACAACATATTAAAAGAAAGGAAGAAAGACAGACGGAAAGAAGAAAGAAAGGAAGACGGATAGATGGAAAGAAGGAAGGAAGGATGGAAGATGAGAAAGAAAAGAACAGATTATGAGGAAGGAAGAAAGGAAGGAAGAAGAAAAGAGAGAGGACAGAGGGAAGAAAAATATCTGATTATTGCTATTCGCGTGGTATATGCTCCTTTTTGCTTGCAGAGGGTGATAATTCTGGCGATAATTGCGTTTTTTGCTTGTCGGGAGAGTATTGGAATGATAACTGTGTATTTTGCTTGTAAAGTTGTGGTAATTCTGGTGATAACTAAATATTTTGCTTGTAACTAGTGATAATTCCGGTGATAATTGCGTAGCTTGCACGTACAGGTGATATTTCTGGTGATGACTGAGTGTTTTGCTTGTAGAGGGCGATAATTCTGGTGGTAATTGCTTGTTTTGCTTGGAGAGGGTGATAACTCTGGTGATAATTGCTTGTTCTGCTCAAAGGGTGATAATTCTGGCTACTGCTTCTGCTTGTTTTTGCTTAGAGATAAAGCTTCTGGAGCCAACTGCTTGTTTTTGCTTGTAGGGAGATTAGTGTGGCGAGAATTGCCTGTGTTTGACTAGAGGCCGGTAATTCTGGGATAATTGCTTGTTTTTTTGCTTGCAAGGCGATCATTCTGGCGATAACTGCTTTCTCTCTCTCTCTCTCTCTCTCTCTCTCTCTCTCTCTCTCTCTCTCTCTCTCTCTCTCTCTCTCAGTGTGGGTTTAGAAGTGAGGTGGGAAATATTAACTGCTACTCGCCCTCCCTCCCCCCCTCTCTCTCTCTCTCTCTCTCAGTGTGGTTTTAGAAGTGAGGGGCGAAACATTGCAGCTGCTCTCTCTCTCTCTCTCTCTCTCTCTCTCTCTCTCTCTCTCTCTCCAATAATCCCATCTAATTAATGACATACAACTCTACGAACTAAATATTTCTATGTAGTTTAGTCCTGAATTTTGTAGCATCAGGAAAATACAATGATCATATTTCTTGCTGTTTGCTTATGCTTGTAGATGGTAGTAAATCTGATGGTATTGATATTATGGTTGGAGAGAGAAAGAGAGAGAGAGAGATGGAGTGACGATATTTGGCGGCCGACGAATTTGGTGATTTAAGTACCAGTGAGCCTCCTAAGCCCACAAGGACACGGCCAATGGTACCATCTAAGAAATACTCAAGACGCCATTAAGGAAGATCAGAAAAAATTATAAACTCCTTCAGTACGATAACACACACACACACACACACACACACACATACACTTTCCTTCAACAGCTTGGATCGAACCCGCGACCATCACTCACTCTACAAACAACTCCCCCCCGTCCACTATCCACTCGGCCCCCCCCCTCCACGATAACTGAAATAATTATCCACCGCTGAATTATTGGTCTAGTAATGCTGTGGGTAAGCATAATTATAATCGCTAAGTTATTATTATTATCAGTTATCAGGGTCGATTATTATAACGGTAGGGTACGAAGGCATTTGTGATTATACTTGGGGCCTTCGTCGTCAATTATTCACGGTGAGAGAGAGAGAGAGAGAGAGAGAGAGAGAGAGAGAGAGACGAATTGATAATACTTTAGACAGGTATTTAGGCGAAGGTACGGCAGGTGTTAGTCAGGTGTGGAGGTGAGGAAGGTGTGAGTGATCTGTGTGAAGGGGGAGGCAGGTGCAAGGCAGGTGTGATGATGTGATGCAGGGGTGTGAGCTAGATGTGGTCAGGTAATTAGTTGATGCAGGTGAACGCACAGATGTGTGAAAATGAGGCAGGTGTGAGGGACAGGTGTGAAGTCAGGCAATCGTGTGAGGCAGGTGTAAGAGAGATGTGTGAAAGAAGGGATGGCTGTGTGAGGCAAGCAGTTGTGTAAAGCAGGCAACTGTGAGGCAGGTGAAAGAGACAGCTGTGTGATAGGTGAGACAGGTGTGTGAAGACTGATGTGTTTGAGGTGAGACAGGCGTGTAAGTCATATCTACGGATCGTAAAGTGACAGGTGTGTGTGTGTGTGTGTGTGTGTGTGTGTGTGTGTGTGTGTGTGTGTGTGTGTGTGTGTGTGTGTGTGTGAAAGTAGGTATGTGAACCGCTAGCGACATATAAGATAGGTGCAAGAGGCGTTCCAATCAGGTGAGATGGCAGGTGTGTATAACAAGATCAATACCTACTAGAAACAGCTGATTAAAGGTAAGGCAGGTGTCACAGGTGTATGAGGTAGATACGACCCGTAAAATATAAGGGCGTGAGATAGACACAAGACTTAAAAGAGAGACGTAAAAGGTAGATATAAAGTGCCAAGAGGACAGGTGTGTGAGGCAGGTATGACAGTCGTAAAAGCCATGTGTGCGCGACAGGTGTAGAGTTCATAACCCTTTTAGAAGAATCGTGAGTCTGGGACCGACAAGAACGTGTTTTGACGGCTGGCTGGCGATGGGGGTCTGAAGGTGGGTGGGGGGAGGGGAAAGATGGGGTATGGGGGGAGGGGCTATGGGGGAGAGGTGTGTGTGGATGCTGCGTGGATGGGGTGAGTGATGAGCGAATGGCAAGGGAGGAAGTGGGTTTGGTAAGATGCTGTGTGTAAGAAAGTGGATGTAAATGGGATGGGTGGAAGGGTAGGTAGGCAGGAAGGTAAAGGGGATGGTGTACTTTCATTCTAACAAAGAAGGAAGAACCCAAGGCTGAATCTGGACGCACTGATCTTTATCCCTCCCCAAACACACACACACACACACACACACACACACACACACACACACACACACACACACACACACACACACACACACAAAGAAGAATGCTAGTATCAAGACCCACTTATTTCGAGGTAGGACCCTTTGCATTTAAAAGACTGGAGGTAATAGGCAGTGGGAAAGGTACAATGAGGAAAACAGCTTCAGAGTTGACCATTTATATACGCAAATACCACTGAGTACCGATCAACTCCCGTATAAGTGGGCGGTGGTGGTGCTAGGCAAGAAGTAATTGAGGTAGGTGGGGATGTAGGTATAGATGTAAGCTGGTAGGTAGGTAGGTGGGAGAGGGGGTGGATGGTTGAGTAGTAGTGTGAGATAGGAGTAAACAGGGGGGGTAGGTGGACGGAGGGAGTAGGTGGTTTGGCTAGTGGGTGTGTATGTGGGTACCGTGCGTGGGTGGGAGGGTGGGTGGGTAGGTCAGAGGTAGTGGTGGGTACGTGGGCTGGGAGGTGGGTAAGCAGCGAGGGCGGTACTGTGCAAGGTAGGTAGGTAAGCAGAGAGACAGGGAGTGTTGGCAGTAGTACAGAACATGGGACGGAAGTATGTGGGTAGGGAGGGTGGCAGTAGATAGCTTAGGGTCGGTGGGTAGGTGTGGGTGATGGGAGGGTGGGTAGGTAGGTAAATTGGCATACTGTATGGGTAGGTAGAAGGGATGGGCAGTGAGTGGGTAGAGGATGGGTGACAGCATGAGTAGCAAAATCAATAAACATGGGTACACCACTACATGACAAGGCAAGGTTAATGAGCCACGGGCAGATGAGTGAATAATGAAGTGAGGTGTGAAAGGAGATGAATTACAGTTGACAAATAGATGAGGGGGCGGATGGATGAATGCATGGATGTTTGAAGAAGTGGGAGACTGTGAGATGAATGAATGGATGAAAAAATAAGGGTAAAGGTGAGTGGATAGGGATGAAAATGAATGCGTGAATGGAGAAGTGGGTGGTGAATGGGCAGAAGATGGAAGCGACGGAAAAATAAATAATGCAAGAAAGTGGAAGAGGTAAGAGTCGCTGAAAGAGTGGAAGACAGTAAATAAGTGGACAAAAATGAGAGTGTGGAAAAGAGCAAACCAACGGATATAAGTGAAAGAGAGTAAATAAGAAAGAGAGTGAAAGAAAATAAAGGATCTCTCTCTCTCTCTCTCTCTCTTTTGATGCTCTCCCCACCTACAACCCCTTCACCCCATGTCGGCAGGAAAAAATGTGAAAAACCACCATAAAGAAAGAGAGGTCACGGAAAAAAAGAAAATGTAGGTGAGAGAGCAAATGAGAGTGGATGAGTGGAAAAGAGAGTGGAGGAGAGAAAAAGAGTACGTGTAATGAGTGAATATATGAATGTTAGAGTGCAGGAAGGCATACAAAGACAGCCTATGAGAGGAGGGAGAAAGAGAGAGCTGAAGAAGGTAAAAGAAAGCACTAGAGAATGGAAGAGAGTACAAGAGAGCGAGGACAGTGGAAGAGAGTAAAAGAGAGCAAGGAGAGTGGAATAGTAAAAGAGAGCAAGGAGAGTGGAAGTGAGTAAAAGAGAGCAAGGAGAGTGGAATAGTAAAAGAGAGCAAGGAGAGTGGAAGAGCGTAAAAGAGAGTATGGAGAGTGGGAGTAAGAGAGCAAAGAGAGTGGAAGAGAGAAAAAGAGAGCAAGGAGAGTGGAATAGTAAAAGAGAACAAGAAGGGTGGAAGAGAGTAAAAGAGCAAGGAGAGTGGAAGAGAGTAAAAGAGAGCAAGGAGAGTGGAAAAGAGTAAGAGAAAGTAAGGAGAGTGGAAAAGAGCAGAGAGAGCAAGGAGAGTGGAAGAGATTAAATGAGAGCAAAGAGAGTGGAAGAGAGTAAAAGAGAGTAAGGAGAGTGGAAGAGAGCAGAGAGAGCAAGGAGAGTGGAAGAGAGTAAAAGAGAACAAAGAGAATGGAAGAAAGTAGAGAGAAAGGAGAGTGGAAGAAAGTAAAATAAAGCAAGGAGAGTGGAAGAGAGTAAAAGAGAGCGAGGAGAGTGGAAGAGAGTAGTGGATGGAGGTGGAGTGACCCCGGTATAGTGAACCACCTGATTGTTAAAAGTCCCGTTACAGGGCGTTGATTCCACCTCCTCCACTCTCTCTCTCTCTCTCTCTCCACCAAGAGCCTCCACGTCCTTATACAGTGTTTATTAATACATATGGGAATTAACTGCCAAACTACAGAAATGCATTTACTGGCTGACAGAATGCACATGTGTACGTATCTACTGAGGTATACATAAGGCACACACACACACACACACACACACACACACACACAAATACCAACACACTCACGTAAAGCAAAAATTCTCACGGCCACCGAAACACACACACACACACACACACACACACACACACACACACACACACACACACACACACACACACACACACACACACACACAATTCAATTTCGCCTTATCCCTGGTGTTTTTTCCAATTAGGCCTACCTGTCGGCTGGATTAAAGTGTGTGTGTGTGTGTGTGTGTTAAGGTGCATTACAAGGTTCATAAGTCTGTATACCTGTTTATATAAGGTGTGTGTGTGTAAATTTATATGTATGTAAATTTTCCTCCGGCTAGTGTGTGTGTGTGTGTGTGTGTGTGTGTGTGTGTGTGTGTGTGTGTGTGTGTGTGTGTGTGTAATTTTATATGTATGTAAATCTTCCTCCGGCTAGTGTATGTGTGTTTGTTTGTGTGTGTGTGTGTGTGTGTGTGTGTGTGTGTGTGTGTGTGTGTGTGTAATTTTATATGTATGTAAATCTTCATCCGGCTAGTGTGTGTGTGTGTGTGTGTGTGTGTGTGTGTGTGTGTGTGTGTGTGTGTGTGTGTGTGTGTAATTTTATATGTATGTAAATCTTCCTCCGGCTAGTGTATGTGTGTTTGTTTGTGTGTGTGTGTGTGTGTGTGTGTGTGTGTGTGTGTGTGTGTGTGTGTGTGTGAAATTCTATGTGCATGCAAATCTTCCTCCAGCTAGTGTGTGTGTGTGTGTGTGTGTGTAATTTTATATGTATGTGGCTAGTGTGTGTGTGTGTGTGTGTGTGTGTGTGTGTGTGCTTAGTTTTTTAATTACGTGTACGTATTGTATGTAGATGAGTACATAATGTATAATGTACGTATGTATATGTGTACGTGCTGGCATAACATGAATATCTACATGTGTGTGTGTGTGTGTGTGTGTGTGTGTGTGTGTGTGTGTGTGTGTGAATCTCTAAAAACTCTCTAAAAACTCAGTAAAAAAACATCACAAAGGAATGCCTTGTAATTAAAACACATAAATCAACAAACACGGCTTTAAAACACACACACACACACACACACACACACACACACACACACACACACACACACACACACACACACATACACACGGGCTGTTTATGTACCTCTTTTGCATATAACATCAAATTCATCTTGTGCATGTTATCTATATCCTTCTAAACGTCGGTATCTTTTGCATAAGTAACATCAAAGCAAATAATAACCCCTGCAGTGCAACGACGTCCTCTTAATTCCATCCATCTATCTATCTATCTATCTATCTACGGTATCTATCTATCTATCTATTTATCTATTTATCTATCTATCTACGGTATCTATCTATCTATCTATTGTCTCGATATATTCCAGTCAAAGATGGAAGGCTATAAAAAAATGGCGTTAATTTTTTTTTGACCGGATGTCTTCCCAAACCTAAAAAAAAAAAAAAATAATGTCTAGTGGTAAAAAATAAATGAATAAAAAAATAAATGAAAAAAAGAGGCGTCATCGTACTGAAAAGGAATAAATGAGCCTCCTAAGTCCACGAAGTCCCAACAAATTCCTCTTTACCATGACGCTATTGTTTCTTATTTTCAGACGATTTTTTCAGGCTTGAGGGCGATTTTCTGGAACTGGGGGGGGGGTTAGATAAAGCCTTCATTAACCCCTTCAACCAGGGGACACATTTTCAAGATGGGAAAAATCGTCTGGAATGAATAGGAATAGCTTAATATGTCACTGTGGTAAAGGGGTTCGTGTGGATTATAAACACCTTAACAATATACCAGTCCAGTAAAACACCTTAGTACCAGGCCAATAAAACACCTACTCAAAATACCAGGCCAATAAAACACCTACACAAAATACCAGGCCACTAAAACACCTACACAAAATACCAGTCTGATAAAACACCTATACAAAATACCAGGCCAATAAAACACCTATACAAAACACCAGGCCAATAAAACACCTACACAAAATACCAGGCCAATAAAACACCTACTCAAAATACCAGGCCAATAAAACACCTATACAAAACACCAGGCCAATAAAACACCTATACAAAATACCAGGCCAATAAAACACCTACACAAAATACCAGGCCAATAAAACACCTATACAAAACACCAGGCCAATAAAACACCTACACAAAATACCAGGCCAATAAAACACCTACACAAAATACCAGGCCAATAAAACACCTATACATAATACCAGGCCAATAAAACACAACAATAAATCGAAACCACACCAGTTTTTTTGTCTATTGCAGCTATCATCTTTTCCAGTGTGTGTGTGTGTGTGTGTGTGTGTGTGTGTGTGTGTGTGTGTGTGTGTGTGTGTGTGTGTGTCTGTGTGTGTGTGTTTATTTTTTCCATAACTAAGCTTTTTTCTGATATTCACATTATTTCATTTAACTTTTTTTTTTTTGGGGGGGGATTTGATCCACGATTTTTCTATAATTACTTCCCTTATTTATCCTTTCACTACGAGGACCTCATTTTTATATCTTACGCTATTTTCAGCCGATCTTAGGATACTTTTTCGGGGAGATTTTTCGAACTGGAGGGGTTAATGTATATATAATTAAGCCTTTCACTTCTACTTCACATCCTTCTATAAACACAATCATCTGGAGGTGGCAATAAGACGTTCTCGGGCTGAAGAGGCTATTATGGCATACCACAAGGGCGACGTAAGAACCTCATCTATTTCACCTGCCTAGTAATTAACACACGGAAGTCACTAATACACCTTTGCTATTTTCTTAACACGTCTAAGTTTTCCTTCTAAGGTATTTTGACACCTGAGACCACCTGAAGACGTCGCTTTAAGATTCAGGTGCTAAAACACACACACACACACACACACACACACACACACACACACACACACACACACAGTTATCAATGTCATTTTCGAAACACATAGGGGTGGTTATGCGTTTCGGAAGTACAAATCAGAAACACCACTACAGCAAACTTGAAGCATGTTGAACGAAACCTGAAGATATTTTTGGCATCTTTCACTGATGTATATTCCTGAAGCAGTTTCAATTCCGGGCTAGACTATTCACATTTCAACGTTGTACTTCACCTCTGTTTCAATAAGGAATTTTTATCACTGTTTCAACGCCTGTTTCACTTACAGCAAAACTTCACACAACTTTACCACGCTCTCTCACAGTTTCTTGACCCTTCCACGCACACTTTACGGCACCTGTTTCACTTATGGGAGATATCAGCACTACTTACAACGCCCCCTTCACACTTAACCCTTCCGCGCACACTTAAGTTACTTGTTTCACTTTACAGAACACTTGACACGGCTTGTACTTCCACTTATTTAACCTCTCCGCGCACTTACTTTATGCTTCAACGCACTTTACTCTCCTGTGTTATTTAGAAGAGGAACTAAACGCAACTCGCAACGGACTCAGTCAACGCAGCAGGGACACATGCACGCACCGACGCACTCACAAACGCACTCAATAACGCACTGTCCTCACACAACGCCGAGGGAAGTGTGAGAGGAGTGTGTGTGTGTGTGTGTGTGTGTGTGTGTGTGTGTGTGTGTGTGTGTGTGTGTGTAACTTCCCCTTCCTCGTCTCGCTACCTTATCTTTCTTTATCCTCTTCCTTCCCTTCCTTTCTTTATCTTTCCCTTCCTTCCTTCTTTGAGACAACCTCTCCTCTCTCTCTCTCTCCTACCTATTCTCTCTATCTCTCTCTCTCTTCCCTCCTCTCTCCCTACATTCCGCCCTCCCTCCCTCCGTACCAGCAACCAACTCACAATGCTACCAACCACATCTTTATTTTCTTTAACTCTCTCACTTTCTCACACTGGCTCCCCTCCCTCTCAAATCCCAAAGGTGCCTCTACATTCTTATTAGTGCAGGTAGGGATTAATTGAACTGACTAAATTAGGGATGGAGGCAGGGATGGAGAGACTGAGTGAGAGAGTATGGAGGTGTGTGGCATCTCTCCCTCTCTAACTCCTCCCCTCTCTCTCTCTCTCTCTCTCTCTCAATAATTTATCTTCCCTCTTTCACCCTGCATCTCTCCCTCCCCATGATTTTTAAAGATTTTTTTTTCACCCTCCCTCCTTCCTCCTTTTTCTTTTCCTAATTCGTCCACTTACCTTCTTTCCCTTCCTTCTGTCCTCTCTCACTCCTTTCTCTAACTTCCTCATACCGCTCTCTCTCTCTCTCTCTCTCTCTCTCTTAGTCATTTATCTTTCTTCTAGCTTACTTCCTCATTCCCTTCTTTCCATACACTTTATATCTGCTTTAATCTCTCTCCCTCTCTCTCATTATCATGGTCATTATCATCATCATTATTATTATTATTATCTTCGTCCTCCATCTCTCTCTCTCTCTCTCTCTCTCTCATCATGGTCAACATAATTATCACCTTCATTCTTCTCTTCCTCCTCCTTTCTTCCTTCTCTCTCTCTCTCTCTCTCTCCCTCTCTCATTATCATGGTCAACATTATCACCTTCATGCATCTCTTCCTCCTTCGTTCTTCCTTCTCTCTTCCCCCCCCCCTCTCTCTCTCTCATATTCCACCCTCCACTCCTTGTCTCCCTCTGTCTCGCAAGTCACGTGATATCTCGAGAAGGAGCGAGTGGAGATGAAGGACGTAGAGAGAGAGAGAGAGAGAGAGAGAGAGAGAGAGAGAGGAGTAAAGAGAATATGGAAAGAACGGAGGGTGTGTAAGAATGTGGAGAGAGAGAGAGAGAGAGAGAGAGAGAGAGAGAGAGAGAGAGAGAGAGAGAGAGAGAGAGAGAGAGAAGAAAGTTGAGGAAGGGAGGCAAGGGTCAGAGTGGGAGGGAGGGAGGGAGGGGAGGAGGTCATGAGCAATATAAGGGAGGGAGGAATGAGGAAGATCAGGGAGGGAGGGGAGGGGAGGAGTCGGCGAGGGAGGGAGGGGGAGAGATAAGGGAGAGATGGGGAAGCAAGGGAGAGAGGGAGAGGAATAAGGAGAAGGGATGGAACGGAAGGCTGGGGTGAGGAAGGGAGGGTGAACTGGGTAAGGGAGAGAAAAGTGAGGGAGGGAGGAAGGGAGGGAGGAAATATGAGGAGGTAATAAGATGATAGGGGACGAAGGGAGGGAAAGGGGGAGGGAGAGGGAGGTATGGTTTAGGGGAGTAAGAAAAAGTGAGGGAGGGAACAGAGGGGGAAGGAGGGAGGAAGGGAGGAAAAGGAGGAAGAGAAATGAGGGGTAAGGGTGGAAATGAATGGAGAGGGAAGGGAGAGGATGGGGAAAATATGAAATGTATGGGAGGAAAATAAGAGTGAGGGAGGTAGGAAAGGGGCGGGGAAGGGAGGAAAATGATAGAGAGAGAGAGAGAGAGAGAGAGAGAGAGAGAGAGAGAGAGAGAGAGAGAGAGAGAATATTGGAAGAAGGTATGGGATGAGGGTGGAGGGAGAGTTGAAAGAGGGTGAAGGAGGAGGAAAGAGAAGGATAGGCAGGGTGAGGGGGGGAGGGACGAAATGAAAGAAGGACCGAAGGAAGGAAGGAAGGAAGGAAGGAAGGAAGAGGAGGGAGGAAAATGGGGTAAGGAAGACGAAAGAAAAGGTAAGATTAACGAGTGAAGTGGTGAGGGAGGGAGGGGGTGATGGAAAGAGAGGGAGGGGGTGATGGAAAGGGAGGGAAGGATGGGGGGATGAGAGGGGATGAAGGGAGGGAGGTATTAAAGGGGTGGGAGGATATGGGGTGAGGGAGGGGGGAGGGAGATGGGTGAGGGAGGGGGTGAGGGTGAGGGGGGGAACCACACAAATGAACCCAAAAACGTTTCTTGTACAACGTTGGGAACCGGTTTGTGGCCTGACCTTTCCTGCCTCACCCCTCCAACCCTCTGCCTGACCCACCCTCCTACCCTCTGCCTGCCTCATTCTGCCTATCCTCTTCCTGACCCAGCCTGCCTACCCTCTGCCTAACTCATCCTGCCTATCCTCTCCTGACTCATCCTGTCTACCCTCTGCCTGACTCACCTTCCTACCCTCTGCCTGCCTCATCCCTCCTACCCTCTGCCTGACTCATCCTGCCTACCCTCTGCCTGCCTCACCTGCCTAATCCTGTCTACCCTCTGCCTGCCTCATCCTGCCTACCCTCTGCTTGCCTCATCCTGTTACCCTCTGCCTGACTCATCCTGCCTACCCTCTTCCTGCCTCATCTTGCCTACCCACTGTCTGCCTCATCCTGCCTACCCTATGCCTGTCTCATCCTGCCTACCCTCTGCCTGACTCATCTTGCCTACCCTTTTCCTCACCGTGCCTACCCTCTTTTTCAACCTGCAACCCTCTGCCTCACCACATCTTCCTACCTTCATCCTGCCTGACCCTGCCTACCCAGTTTCATCTTTCCAACCCTTTGTTTCCTCCTACCTTCCCACTTTTTATACCTGCCTATCCTCTCCCTCACCCTTTGAACCCTCTTGCCTCTCACTCTGCCTGCCCTGAACCCTACTCATCTGCCTCACCTTGCTGCCTCTCTGTCTTTCTCCCAGCCACATTTTTCCTCCTGCCTACCTCTCTCAGTTTCTCCCCTGCCTTACCCCGCTTACCCTCTTGCCTACTCCTCTGCCTACCGCTCTTGGTCACTTTCCTGCCTGACCCAACTCCTCTGCCTACCTCTCTCTGCTCTTCCCATGTCTTAGATTTCTTACTGACAACCCTACTGGCTACTCCTATCTCTGGCCGTCACCCTGCCTTACCCTGCCTCACCCCCCTGTCTCCTTCAAGCTTATGTTCTTGCCTGCTCCTCTGTCTTCTCTCCTGCCTTACTCTTCCTGCCTACCCCTGCCTCACCTTGATTAATTTTTTTCCTCATTCTGTTTTTTCAAATCAATCTTTCTCCCTGCCTCACCATACCATATCCTGCCTCCCCCCCCCCTCTCTCTCTTTCCTTTCCTTCCTGCCTGTTCTTACCCTCTTACCTACTCCTCCCTTCCTATCTTCTTTCTTGCCTCACTCTGCCTCCCATCTTATATACTCCTTACCTCTCTTTCCTCTTATCACCTTCCTCCTTGCCTCCCCCTTCCCATCACCCTGCCTCACCCTTCCTATCACCCTGCCTTACCCTCCATGCCTGCTAACTCTTCCCATCACCCTGCTCACCCTACCTCACCCTCCATGCCTGCCTCACTCTTCCCATCACCCTGCCTCACCCTCCCCATCACCCTGCCTCACCCTCCCCATCACCCTACTTCACCGTCCTTGCCTGCCTAACTCTTCCCATCACCCTGCCTCACCCTTCCCTTCACCCTGCCTCACCCTCCATGCCTGCCTAACTCTTCCCATCACCCTGCCTCTCTCCCTCTCTGCCTCACCCTGCCTTCCTTCTTGCCTCCCTCCCTGCCTCCCTGCCTCCCTCGTTTCTGCCATATCTGTACGGTTATCTCTTATTCCTTCTCTCTCTCTCTCTCTCTCTCTCTCTCTCTCTCTCTCTCTCTCTCAGGAATCCCCCTTGAAAGGTGATATCTTCCTACACACACACACACACACACGAGAGAGAGAGAGAGAGAGAGAGAGAGAGAGAGAGAGAGAGAGAGAGAGAGAGACAGACAGACAGACAGACAGACAGACAGACTATGGATGGATGGAAGGTAGGTATTTATGTAGGTATGTAGATGGGTAGGCAAGATGATGCGTAGGCAGGCAGGCAGGACGTAAGAATGGATGGTTGATGGCTAGATGGATGGATGAATGAATAGTTCAATGGACGGTTGCTTACTTGTATGTTTGTCTGGTTGCATGGGTGGATGGATGGATGACGGAATGTGGATGGATGGATGGTTGGATGGATGGATGAAGGAATGTGGATGGATGAAGGAATGTGGATGGATGGGTGGATGGATGGGTGGATGAAGGAATGTGGATGGATGGATAGATGATATGGATGGATGGATGGATGGATGGTCTGTTGATTACTGATTGGCTGAGTGGATGAATGAATGGATGGATGAACAAATGGACAAACGGACGAACGGGTGGATGTATGGACGGACCGACGGATGGATGGATGGAGGGAGGGATGGCTGGTTGATTAGCTTACTGGTTGGATGGATGGATGGATGGATGGATGGACTGAAAGATAGGTCTGATCCTGAGATACATGGACGAGAGAGAGAGAGAGAGATGCAACTCTACGGGATACACACACAATATTTCATCCCCCACCCCCTTCCCCCACCCTCATTCTCACTCTATTAATACACCACAATTATGTATGTCTGTATATGTACGGTATATAAATAAGAAGGAGTGTGGAATGATAAAAGATAGAAAGATCGAAAGTTGGACAGACTGAGAGGTAGACAGACACAGGCAGACAGACAAACACAAAATCGATATGAGAATAAGTAGCTGTAAAAACCTAAACAATTATACTAACAGACAGACGGATAGTGAATGACAGATCGCAAAAGTATGTCGCCAGCATCCAGTATGGCCATTCAGAGTATGTTTCCCTTTCGTCCTTTCCCACAAAATTTCCATGCGTAAAATTTCCTTCTGATTCTTTCCTCTCAGTTTCCCTCACAGCGTCTGGCGGGCGGGTGGGAGGGGAGTACCTTCTTGGCTATCCTTGTCTTATTCTAAATTCAACATATATATTTCCTTAGTACGGGTGCCTCCTAGTGCAATCATACTAATTTTTTTCCTAAGTTCTTAACCCTTTCAGCCCGAGGGGGTAATTTGTCTTCTTCCTTTCTACTAACAGACGATTTTTCTCAGCTTAGAAGTGTACCCTAGGAGTAAGGGAGGAAATCAAGGAAGCATCTAAACCCCTCCTACCTGGAATAAAAACCGTCTGGAAATAGTACGAAGGATCTGGACACGCCAACGTACTGAAGAGATTTATGACAGAGTGATGGGTAGACAGAGTGACAGACAGACGGGTAGGCAGAGAAGATGCTGTGGAAATAGAGACAGATGGACAGAATGCTGAAGGGACAGACAGACACACAGGTTAGACAGACTGACAGAGTGTTGGATGGATAGATAGACACACAGACAGAAATAGATAGAGAGAGATGGACAGAATGTTGAGAGGCTAGACAGACAGAAATAGACAGACGGCATGTGAGGATGCTATGAGGCTTCACACACACACACACACACACACACACACACACACACACACACACACACACACACAGATAATAATAAGTGTACGTAGATTATATAATGGATAGACAGATACGGACATAAATACGATAGACAATCACAGGACATAAAATATAAAGATGTGGATATACAGATAGATACACAAAACAAATAGATACAAAGAGATTAAAATTAAATAAGATAACAATTTTCCATTTCGTCTTTCTTTTACACTCTTTTCTTCCTTCCCTTTTCCTTTCTTCTACGACTTCTTCCATCTTAATTTTCTTTCTTCTTTTCTTCCCTATTATTTGTCTTTCTTCGCTGTCTATCGTCTTTCCTTTTTTTCCCTCTTTTCTTCACGTCTTTTTATTCTTCCTCCTCCTCCGATTTCCCCCTTCCTCTTCCTCTTCTTCCTCCTCCTCCTCTTTCTCTGCCAACTAATACAAGACGTTTCAAGCTTGCAATCTCTCTCTCTCTCTCTCTCTCTCTCTCTCTCTCTCTCTCTCTCCTTATCATATCGTTTTTGCCCTTCCCCTTCTCTTTCTCTCAGTTTTCCTTTTCTGTTTCTTCCTTATATTCTTCATTTCTCTTCCTCTTGTGGTGTTTTCTTCCTTTTCTCCCTATTCTTCCTCTTCCTCCTCGTCTTCCTTCTGCCTCTTCATTTCTAGGCTTCCTTCCTTTCTTCTCTCTCTCTCTCTCTCTCTCTTTCTTAATCAGTTTCTCTCTCTTTCCTTGACTATGTCCTTCTATTATTCTTTCTTTCCATTTTTTTTTACTTCTTTCTCTTTAGTCTCCTTCCTCCTCCTCCTCCTCTTCCTTCTCCTCCTCCTCTTTCTCCTCATTTCATTAACATTCCTCATCGCTTTCGCCTTCTCCTCTCTCCTCTCTTCTATCAATTTTCTTTCTTTTTTCCTTCTTTGTCCTTACTCACTCTTCCTGTTCGTATTATTTCTCTTCCTGATTCATTCCCTACCTCCTCTTCTCACTTCCTTCTACCCCCCACTTTCCTTTCCCTCCATTCTCCTATTCCTCCATCCTTACCTCCACTTCTCTTCCTCCCTCCCTCCCTCCCTCCAACACACCTTCTCATACATCTTGAATTAATCATAAACTGTCCTCCCTCCCTCCCTCCCTCCCTCCCTCTCTCTCTCTCTCTCTTTCTCTCTCTCTCTCTCAGTTGAAGTCGGACTGCCACCCTTCCTCTCTCACTCTCCCCCTCCCCCCTCTTATCTCCCCTCCTTATTCTCCCCCTCCCTCTCCTCCTGTCTCTCATGTACACATCTCTCCCTCCTCCTCCCTCTTTCACTATCTCCCTCCCCTCTCCCTCCCTCCTCTCCCTTCATCCTCCTTCTCCCAATCTCCCCATAACTACACTCCCTCCCTCAGTCCCTTCCTTCCTCCCTCCCTCCACCCCCATCGCCTCCCTCCCCTCCCTCCCTCTCCCAGACATATCAAATCTTACCCC
Organism: Coenobita brevimanus; assembly: GCF_032717465.1. Lineage (NCBI taxonomy): Eukaryota > Metazoa > Arthropoda > Malacostraca > Decapoda > Coenobitidae > Coenobita > Coenobita brevimanus. Next base: position 35,188,653 of record NC_137010.1, read on the forward strand.
TCTCCCCCCTCCCCTTTTTTCTCTCTCCTAAGGGTAAAGTCACAGGGGGAGGGGGAGAATAGGGGAGAGGGGAGGATAGATACAACGCAAAGATGGTGAAATAGATATATGATAGATAGTGATATGGTGTTAGTTTGGATTGGATTGTTGCTGTTTGCTTTCCTTTGCGCTCTCTCTCTCTCTCTCTCTCTCTCTCTCTCTCTCATTCCCCTCCATCCCCTCCTTCATTCCCTGTTTCCTGTCTGTCTGTCTGTCTGTCTCTTTTAAATGTCCTTCCTCTTTCTCACACAATATTTTCTCTCCATTTCTTCCCTCCATGCTCTCACATCCCTCTCTTCAACTTTCCCTCCCTCTCTTCTTTCACTCTCCCTCTCTCCCTTTCTCGTTCTTCCTCTCCCCCCCTTCATCTCCGCCTTTCCTCTTCTTTCCCCCTCTCTCCTGCCTAAAACACATCACGTCTTCTCCCTTCTCCCTCCCTTCCTCTCCCTCTCTCTCTTTCCTCCATTTCTTCTTCCTTCTTCCAAAAATCATCTCCCAACACAGAGCACACACCGTTACTTCCCCTCTCCTCCTCCTCCTCCTCCTCCTCCTTCCCCTTCTCCTCTTCCTTTTCTTTTTCTCTCTCCCTCCTCCTCCTTTCCCTTCTCCTCTTCCTTTTCTTTTTCTCTCTCCCTCCTCCTCCTTCCCCTCCTCCTCTTCCTTTTCTTTTTCTCTCTCCTTCCTCCTCCTTCCCCTTCTCTTCCTCCCTTTCTTCCCCTCCCTTCCCCTTCCTCTTCTCCTACAAGCAAGTCCTCCCTTCTAACATACACCAAATCTTACTCTCCCTCTCCCATTCTTCCCCCCCTCTCTCCTCCCCTCGTCTCCCTTCCCCCCACCCATCCCCCTCTCCCCACCCTCTTGCTCTCCCTCGCCTCTAATATACTGTCCACCACACTCTCATCCCCCCCTCCCCTCCCTCTCTCTCTCTCTCTCTCTCCCCGATCTCCTTCCCTACCCTCTTCATCCTCCCTGCCCCTCTCATAACATACACCACACCTTAGTTTCCCTCCCTCCCCCCCTCCCCCCCCCGCCGTGGCTCAGGTAGGACAAACACCTAGGCGGGTTCGATCCCTTAATTGAGTTTACGGCGTGGGGGGCTCCTTGGACAATCCTCTTACGGGTAGATTGAAACGGGGAGGCGGCAAGGCAAGGGAGGCGGCAAGGCAAGGCAGGAGGGCAGGCAGGCAGACAGACAGGCAGGGAAACGGGTAGGTAGGCAGGCAGGCAGGCAGGGAAGGAAGGAGGGAAGAGGGCAGGGTGAGAGGGAAGCAGGGAGAAAAGATGGGAGGGAGGGAGGGAGACAGTAGAGCAGGGTGGGAAGGAAGGGAGGGAGGCAGAAAGGGAAAGATGGAGAGAAGAGGGCAGGGTGAGAGGGAAGCAGGGAGAAAAGAAGGAAGGGAGGCAGGCAGGCATGGAAGGAGTGAAGAAGGCAGGGTGGGAAGGAAGGAGGAAGAAACGAAGGAAGGGAGGGAGGCAGGCAGGGAAGGAAGGAGTGAAGAGGACAGGGTGGGAAGGAAGGAGGGAGAATCGAAGGAAGGGAGGGAGGCAGGGAAGGATGGAGAGAAGAGGACAGGGTGGGAAGGAAGGAGAGAGAAACGAAGGAAGGGAGGGAGACAGGAAGGGAAGGATGGATAGAAAACGACTGTGGAAAGGAAGAAGCAAAGAGGGCAGGGTGAGAATGAGAGAGAGAGAAATGTAGGAAGGAAGGAAGGCACGTAGAGATTAAGGCAAGATGGGAGGGAAGAAGGCCTAGAAGGGAGAGGGATTATGTAGGTAGGGAAGGTGGGAGACAGGAAGGACAGAGGGAGGCAAGGAGGGAGGAAAAGGAGGGAGGGGGACATTGACGGAGAGAGAAAACGAGAGGGAGAGAGAGGGGGAGGAAGGGAGAGAAATAGGAAGGGAGAAATGGAGGCAATGAAAAAGACAAGGATGGAGGGGAGACAGGCAGGGAAAGAAAGAGGGAGGGAGGGATAGAAGGCAGGAAAGAAGGAAAGGGGAGGGAGGGAGGGAGGGAGGGAGGAAGTCAGGGAGTGAAACAAAAAAGGGAGAGAGGTGGGAGGCAGGCAGGAAAACGAGAAGGGAGTTAGACATGGAAGGAAGAAACAAGGGATGGAGAAAAAAGAACAGCGAGAGAGCGAGAGAGAGAGAGAGAGAGAGAGAGAGAGAGAGAGAGAGAGAGAGAGAGAGAGAGAGAGAATCTTATATTCTACTTCTTAAATCTATATTCGTCCTTCTTAATCTCCTTCTTACCTACAGTACACATTCGCGTCCTCAGTAATAAGAATACGGCTTAAGTTCCTTCATTCCTTCATTCATTCCTGCTTTCCTTCCTTCCTTCCTTCCTTCTTTTCCTTCCTTCGTCTATACGCAAATGACTTGCTCACTCATACACAGAAACACACTGCTATCAATACTTTTAATTCACCTGTCAGTCTAATTAACTATTTTCACCTTTACTCTCCTTTCAGTCCATGTGGCTCCTTTTCATTACTTTTTTCTTACCGTTTCGTATTTCTTCATTTCTCAAATATTCTAAACTTGTCATTACTTTTGTTGTTAAATTTTGGTACGTGTTCTCTCTCTCTTTTCACTTCATCTCCCTCTTTTTTTCCCGAAGGCATTTTTCTTTTCCTTCTATCCATACATTTCTTTTTCCTTCTCTCTCGTCACTTCTTGTTTCTTTCTCAATGTTCTTATATCCTTCCCACAAAATACACAAATATTTACCTGTCCTATTCGTCCCTAACTCTACTCTTCCTTTCCCTTCACTAACTTAACCCCATCAAAGCTAAGACATTATTTTGATATTATAAGGACTGGGGAGCTTATAATATCGCCTTCACTTCTGCTGCTAACAAAGGCAATTCCCTCGATAATGCAACTCGTCTGGCGGTGGAAAGAAAAGACTACAAAATACATCCCCAGACTGAAGGTATTAAATAGGCCAAATATCTCACCAATGCCATGACAGCCAATCGTACAACAATGTGCTCCGTCACGGCGTCATGCAAGGGCCGATCTTTTTGCCCGCCATGACAACGGTGACAGAGTGAGGAGAGAGCGAGGGATTGTCAAGGAATTTCTGTCAGCACTACATTTATTATCTATTTACAATGACGTCTGGAGTACTTCAAAATAGACGGCAGTAGACATTTTCGAAAGTTAATAATGGTAACTCCCAGGTACGGAACTGTGAGCTTCACGACTATAAGCCGATGGGTGGAGGGCGGTACGCTATAGGCACCCTTCCAGCAAATGCCCCTGGGTATGAATGGGTTTATTTACCAGTAGAACAATAACAAGAATCAACCTTTAATATGGAAAGTCGCATCAACATACAAACAAGCGAATAAACAAAAGCACCACTATCACGACAACAACAGCAAAAATATCAGTAAGTACTACAACTACCAAATAATAATAATAATAACAATAATAATCATAATATAATAATAATAATAATAATAATAATAATAATAATGAAAATGTACAGAACTATCATCAACAAAGTTATCAACAAAATCAGTCCTAGCAACATCACTAAGAACACCATCACTAACAAAAACAAAAAACAATAACATCAAAACTTACGTGTACACCAAAAAGTCATCCGGTAACGCACACACACGCGCACACACAGCCGCATACACATACCTGAAAAGATAAGGAGTACATTAAAGAACAAATCAAAACATAAGATTACAATATTATGTTTGTTGATGACAGGAATAATATAAGTAACTAGAGCAGCACTCAAAGAGCGCATACCTTCGCCAATGCCGGATCCGGATCCGCCCCCAAATTAAATCGATTCTCTCTTGGCCCATGGCCCACACTTCCACAAAATTTCATTGAAATTCATTGAGAACTTTTGGAGATATGGTGTGAGTAAACAAACAAATAATTCCGGATCACAACCAAAATCTAATCAATTGTTTATTGGGCCACACCTTACCTCTCCAAAAAAATTTATGGAAATCCATTCATAACTTTTTGAGAAATCCTGCTAACTGACAGACAGACAGACAGACAGGGAAACAAACAAATCAACGAGGGATAAAACATATACCTCCTGGCGGAGGTAAAAAATGAATTAAACTGAGAATTTATGATGAAAACTGCACAATCGTTTATCTATCTATCTAAATACATTTTGTAAACACACGTGTCATAAATTCCACTCATTATCTGTCCATCACTATTAACCTGTCAACTAATCTTAAATACACAAATTGCTCCTCTCTTCCTATTTCTCCCACTTTCCTGTCAGTTCTTATTGCTTTTCTTTCCTTTACAGGTGGCTTTACATTGAGTGACAAGCCAAATGGTTTCCTGTAAGCCAAGAAACCATTTACAACGCTGGGTGGTAACCATATAACCAAATCATACGTGCTCCCTACGTATCGGCAAGTGGGTTGGTGGAGGGTTAGTGCCCCTCCCTGTAAAACAAATAACTCAAAGTCAAATAGCCACCCCTTACGGGATTATGGCGTCTGGCATTAGATAGATAGATAGATAGCAATTCCACAAATATACACATCCCTAAAATTACGTCTATCTCTCAATCCCTATAAATCAAGCCAGAAGTCTATCTATTTATCTATCTATATCTACCTATCTATCTACACTTCTTTCTATCATTATCTACGTACCTGTCTACCTGTTGACTGATACGGCATGCTGTGAGGGGTAGCAATGAAAAACAAGGCTCTCTATGCACTTGTGTTCCTACTCAGTGACGACTCCCCCTGCACAACACACCAGCCTCCCTCATGCACTCCCCTACACCGCTCTTCCATTTTACTTTTGGTATTCCTCTCCTCTTCTCAAACTACTTACTTGCATACACACGGTAGAAAAGCGTACACACACACACACACACACACACACACACACACACACACACACACACACACACACACACACACTAATATGCACATGACCATACACACCGAAACATACAGAAATGCACACACACACACACACACACACACACACACACACACACACACACACACACACACACACTTAATATGCACATGACCATACACACACAAAAATATATAAAAATCATCCACACGAAAAGCATACCTATAGATACACGCACACACACACACATACGCACATGAATATACGCACACGAACAGCTACACAGGAAGATACGCACATGTCCACACGTTCATGTACACAATAGTCGTGATTACAGAGTTGTTCAGGGTGATTCATGAACGGAGGGAGGGAGAGGGAAGGGAGGGAAAGACGAAGAGATAGGAGGATGGGAGGGGGAGGGAAGGGAGGGAAGAATGAAGAGACGGGATGGAGGGAGGGGAGGGGAAGGAAGGAAGAGATGAAAGGGAGGGGAGAGAGGAGGAAGAGGGAGGGGAGAGAGGAGGAAGAGGGAAGGGAAGGACGGAAGAGATGGGATGGAGAAAAAGAAATGAGGAAGTGAGAAGGGGGAGGGAAGAGAGGGGATGGAAAGAAAAAGAAAGGGAGAGACAGAGGAGAGGGAGAGGGGAGGAAAAGTGAGGAGGGAGAGGGGAGGAAAAGAGAGGAGGGAGAGGGGAGGAAAAGAGAGGAGGGAGAGAGAAGAGGGGCGACGGAAGAAAGGAGGAGCAAAAGAGAGGAGATGGAAAGGAGCAAAAGGACGAAGAATAAGAGAAAAGAGAGGAGAAAGGGAGGATGTAAAGAGAATAGAGGATAGAAGGAGAGAGGAGGAAATGAGAGAGGAAGAGGGAGAGGGAAGGAACGAGAGGGGGAGAGGGGACTGGAAAAGGAAGTGGAAGAAAAGGAAAGGGAAAGATGGAGAATATGGATGTGAGCAGAAGACAGGCAAAGGAAGAGGGGAAGAGGGAGGAGGAAGAGATACAGGGAGAGAGAGAGAGAGAGAGAGAGTTGCCATGACAAAGGTGCAAGTGTAGGCAGGAGTGAGTTGTGATGGGGATGGCCGGCATTAATATAACCTTCCTAGTCTACCTCACCTCACCTGGATGGATGGATGGTTAGGCGGACAGAGGGATGGATGGTTGGATGGATGACCGGAGAGGTGGAGGGATGACAATATGGCTAGCTTGATGGATGGATGGAAAAAAAGGGTAGCTGATACACAGGGACAGAATGGACATCAATATACAGTACTGACTCCTACCTACTAGGATGGACGGATGGATGGATGGATGGATCATTGAATAGATGGACGCGTATACTTTTCGGAATATACAGTACTCAGATTCATTACTCTTACTATCACACACACACACACACACACACACACACACACACACACACACACACACCATCCATCCATCTACCTGCCTATCTGCCATCACACGCACACTATCTCCTATGTATTCTTCCACTGTCAAAAATATTCTCTCTCTCACTCTCTCTCTCTCTCTCTCCCCGGCTCACCACACACTGCTATAATTATATGCAAATATATTCACACACGCGAAATACGTCCTTCAAATCGGCCGTGCAATGCGAAAAACGCTGGTGGGGCGCGTAAGAGGTGCTGACAGGGATGGACGGAGGGGTGGGTGGATGGTTGGATGGGTGGATGGTTGAACAGCTAAGGTGATTGATGGATGGTTGGACAGTTATGGTATTTGGATGGTTAATGGATGGACGGATGAGTGGATGGTTGGACAGCTAAGGTGATTGATGGATGGTTGGACAGTTATGGTATTTGGATGGTTAATGGATGGACGGAGGGTTAGGTGGATGGTCGGATGGGTGGATGGTTGACTAGTTATGGTATCTGGATGATTAACTGAGAGGCTGGTTAACAGATGTGGCAGATGGAAGGTCGGATGGATGGTTTCTGGCATGGAAAGATGGAAGTTCTGATAGCTAAGGTTGAGAGGTCAGATGGATGGTTGACTAGCGACATGGATGGCTGGATGTTGGCATGGCTGGCTGGTTGATTAGTTTATTGGATGGATGGTTTGGATGGTCGAATCGGTGGACGGCAAAGCGGATGACTGGGAAGGTTCAAGGGTGATCTGCTGGATGGTTGACTGGATGACTAAGTGTATGGACGGATGGATGGTTGATTTTTTTGGTTCCACAGGTGGGTGGGTGGATGGATGGTTAGGTGGATGGATGGATGGTTGGTTAGACTGATGGACGAATGGACGGTTGGAAGATTGGTTGGATGGATCATTGGATACCGGTAGCAACATTACTACTTGGAGGGTTAGAAGGAAGGATGAATGAAAGGATGGAAGGTTCGATGGATGAAGGGATGGGAGGATACTAAGCTGGTCAGATGTTTAGTGGATGGATGGATGGTCGGATGGATGGCGAGTAGGCTGGTTGCTCAGTTGATTAAAGGATACTTGATTGAAAGGATGGATGGATGGATGGATGGTGGGTTGATTGACTGAATAGTCTGGCTAATTACCTGGGTAGATGGTAAACAGACAGCGATAGATAAATACACATAAACAAACAGGCATAGATAGGAGACAGACTGACACAAAGATATACTGTAAATATAGGTATAGATAAAGGCAGGTCGAGATAAAGGCAGATAGACAGAGATAGACAGGTAGACAGATAAAAACAGGTTGACAGACAGACAGACAGGTAGATAGAGATAAAGAGACAGAGATAAATACAGGTAGATAAAGACAGGTAAAAGAGATAAAGACAGATACAGAAAGATACAGAGGCACAGAAAGAACACAGCCTGACAAATTAGGTCCGCAGGTGAATATAGAGACTGATAAACTTACGGTAGGTAGACAGGTAAGTAGGGAGGTAGGTAGGGGACACGGTAGGGTAGGGCAGGTAGGGAGGGTAGGTAGATAGACAGATAGATAAATGGATAAAAGGCCGAAAGGACGACCACATCAATGAACAATGAATAATAACTGAAAAAAAAAAAAAATGACGCTTGGAATGATGGGTAAAAAAAAAGTCGAAAAAATCAGAAAAAAAAAAAAAAATTAACAAATCAAAATGTTCGACAAACTTTCGTCAGTTCCCAAAAGGTTTCATTAGCACTGGGGAAAAAAGTACGCTCATTATAATCCACTTCAAAGGCATATCTCACATTGTTTCGTTCGTTTCACCCTGTTTCGACGGAGTTTCGGTGCAATTAATACTCTCTCTCTCTCTCTCTCTCTTTTACTTTTCATTTTAATTTTGCGTTTCTCGTAATGCTATTTTTTTTTTTTTTTCGCATATTTATGAGGCTTTCACAGTTTTCTGGAATATTCAGTGGGAGGGAAATTCTCTCTCTCTTTCTCTCTCTCTCTCTCTCACTTTAATTTTTCCTTCAGATTTTGCATTTCGTATTACTAACTTCCTTAACATCATTTATCAATTACCTTTTTTTTTTTTTAATTTCATTTATCCATTATTTTTTTTCTCTCTAATCAGCAAATCGTCAGGGAATTACAGACAGTGATTACATAACTCTTTGATTGCAATATTCCCTTCACCTGAATAAAATCGTCCGTATTATATGATGGAATAAGGTACAAAGTTCTTTATCCTCTGCCAAAACGTTCACAGTAATAAATGTGTGTGTGTGTGTGTGTGTGTGTGTGTGTGTGTGTGTGTTTACTCAGCCAAAACGTTCACAGTAACAATTTTATCGTGTGTGTGTGTGTGTGTGTGTGTGTGTGTGTGTGTGTGTGTGTGTGTGTGATGATCCTCTTGAGAATTAACCGATAAAGAAGAATGTTTCATTATTATACAGCTCATTCTCGATTTCCATCTCAATTATGATCTTCGTTGCTGTAAACATTTTTTAATATATATTCGATTTTTTTTCAATACATTCTAGCACTTAAAACAACAGGGATAAATGGCTGAATGATATATTATGCAAGAAATTAGTAGTATCCATATGCATGTCAATTTTTTTTTTTTTCATTTTGCTTTTCTTCATACTGTATTAGCCTTCCTTATAATACAACGAGGTTCTCAGTGTATTATGTATGGTGGTGAGTGGGGGTGCCCATCATCCACTCACTCGATGTAGTGCTGCCTCTTCGTCCTTCATAGATATCGTTCCTTTTCTGTCTGCTCTTCCCTTTTCCAGCTCATTATCTTTTTTTTCTTTTTGATTTCTCTACGTCGTCTATCTTATCACCTCCGCGAAGGAGGTTATGTTTTCACCCCTGTCCGTTTGTCTGTTTGTTTGTTGGTTGGTTTGTGAGCAAGATTACACAAAAACTACTGGAAGGATTTCCACGAAACTTGGTAGAAGAATGGGCCTTGGCCCAGAATAGACTCCTTTAAATTTTGGTGCGGATCCGGATAAAGGTGCGGACCCAGGATTTTTTTTTTCACTTTCTTTAACAATGTGAGATGGGCGTTTTTCGACATTTTCGTAAACTTTTCAGTGAATCTTACATGGATGTTGATGGCGGAGGTTTGCGCTCTACTGAGTGCCATTCTAGTTTCATTTGTTTTTCATCTCTACATCTCTCTTCATTCTCTTTTTCCTCATTTCTTCTCATTTCCTATCTTCTATCATAATCCTTTCTTTATGTCTTCTTTCAACTCTTATTTCTTTCACTCCTCTTTCGTTCCTTAAGTATCCAGTGTCAGTTTCGCCACCAGTTTCTCTGTTTTATAATCTCGCGCCCTATTTCCTCCCCAATTAGCTTCCAATCCGTCTTTCCCATCAGCCAATCAGAAGCTAAAGGCTTTCTCCCATCACCAATCACTACCCTTCAGATTTTCGAAACTGCAATCGCTTTTCATCCCTCAAACATTTTTTTTTTTCCTTTTTCGGTTTTTATGCTGGACTTTTCACAGTTCTCATACAGCTCTCTCTCTCTCTCTTTCTCTCTCTCTCTCTGGATTTCGTCTATATTTCTTATTTTTCATTTCTCTTCTGCACCTCTAACTCTCTCACCCTTATTTACACCTCACCTCGCTCTCCTCTCTCTCTCTCTCTCTCTCTCTCTCTCTCTCTCTCTCTCTCTCTCTCTCAATTACGGGCACTGGCAACATAATGCGTAACCTTGGCTGCAGTGCTCACCTTTTTCCCCTCTCTCCCTCTTTCACTTTATTCATTACCTTTTTCATTTCCACCTTTCCCTTATACACATTTCCCCTTTTATTTCTCCCAGTTTCATTCCCTCCTTCAATTCTGTCTTCGTTCTACAATCATCATATCTGTATTTTTCGTATCTTTTCTTATTTCTACGTCTTTTCGTGGATCTTATGACATTCAGGCTTCTTGGGCTCTCTCTCAGCAGGATAAGACCGTACTGCTAGAGTTGTCTCAATCAGGTGGGGGTTTAGGGTGATACGGGTATAATTAGCACTCTAGGCCCGTATTCTCGTCCCCAACACCTTTTCTTTAGCGATTTGTTTTCCGGACTACCCACTAATATCCTTCCTTTCTCACGGAGCAGAATCAGAAATAAATCGCTAAGGAAGAGGTGTTAGTAAGCTTCCTAACTGCATGTGATTACCAGCCTCGTTCACTTATAACCACTATCAGCTGAATAAAATCGTTTGCCTTTAAATAAAATCGTCTGGCGTTAGATGGAATATATTTCTAAAGTTCCCCCTACCAATAAAATCTAATACTCTTTTTACATTTCTTCTTCATGTTTTTCTCTCCTTTCTCCATTTTCTTTCTTGATTTTCTCTTCTCCCATTTTCTTTATTTCCGTTCTCTATTGCTTGTTTCTTCATTCTCGTCTCTTTCTCGTATTGATCTCTCTCTCTCTCTCTGACCTAGTTTCTCTTTCCTTTCGTTTTATCTCCTTTGTGTTTTAATTCTCTTTCCCGTTTAGTCTCGTTCACCGTTTTCTTTATCTTCACTATTTCTCTCTTCTCTCACCCTCCATGTTCTTACTTTTTCGCCCTCTCTCTCTCTCTCTCTCTCTCTCTCTCTATCTATCTATCTATCTATCCTAATTTACTTTCTTTTTTAATCTCTACCATCTTTTTTTTTTTCCCTGTTTTCTTAGCTTCCAAATCTCTTCCTTTGCTTTCTCTTTTATTGGCATTTTTATTTTCATTTTATTTTCCCACCTATTCTGTTTCCTGATTTTTAAAACGCTCTCTCTCTCTCTCTCTCATGTTTTTCTGTCCTTCGTATTCTCCTCCCTTATTCTTTTCCTTTTCCTCGTCTTCTACTTCCTCTCCCTCTTTCGTTCCTTTTTTCTCCCTCTGTCCTTCCTTCTGCTCTTTTCCCTTCCTATTCTTCTTCCTCTTTTTTTTTTCCTTTCCTAGTCATTTCCCTCTTCCTCATCCTCCCACTCCTCCTATCACTTCTTCCTCCGTGCACTTCTCCTCCCCCTTCTCTTTTCTCCTCCTCCTCCTCCTCCTCCTCATTTGTTAGATAAGGCCTCTCTCATCCTCCTTCCTTCCTCCTCCTCTTCCTCTCGATAAGGCCAAATGACAGTTACCTTCTCTCTTTTTCCTCTTTCCTTCCCTTTCCTCTTGCATACTTTTCTTCCACTTCTGTATCTTTTCCTCTTCCTTTTCATTCGTCTTTCTTCCTTCTCTTCCTTTCCCACTATTTTCTTCTTCTTTCCCATTTCCTCCCCTCCTCTTTCTTCAGTAATTGTATAATCCTAATTTTTCCCCTTTTCAATTCGTTTTTCTCCTTCCCTGTTCTCCTCTATTTTTTTTTTCCTCTATTTTTTTTCTTTTCGTTTTCTAGTTCTCATTTCCTTCCACCTCCTCTGCCGACTCTTCTTCCTCCTCCTCCTCCTCCTCCTATACTTTCTTCCTCTCATGATAACACAGAAATACCAATAACTTATGGATTTGTGTGTGTGTGTGTGTGTGTGTGTGTGTGTGTGTGTGTGTGTGTGTGTGTGTGTGTGTGTGTGTGTGTAAATAAATGTATGCATGTAATAAATTAATGTATGTATGTATGTATGTATATATGCATGTATAAGGAAGTTAATGAGTAGAGTTATTAAGATACATGTAAACACTTTCCACTGTTCTCCTTTCCTCCACACGTTTCTCTCTTTTTACATTCTTCGTTTCTTCTTTCTACCCTTCTCATTCATCTCGTCTTTTCTTTGTTTGACGACGACGACGATGACGACGACGACGATGATGATGGTGATGATAATAATAATAATAATAATAATAATAGTAATAGTAATAACTAGAAACGTTTTTTTCCTTCTAAATCTTCCCTTTTATTTACTTTCTTGAAATAAAAAATCTTACTCTTCCTTTTCTTCTTCTTCCTCCTCCTCCTCCTCCTCCTCCTCCTCCGCTGTTACGCTACCACTATGCACCTTCAAATGACGCTTTCTCGGGTTTTTCCTTTAACAGGTGCGGTAATTGGAGAGCCTGAGTGTTAAGCCGACTATTACCGTTTTAAGGAGACGTAGCACCATCCCACAATGTCACTGTTTCTCGTTATTTCCACATTTCAGACGAGAAGTGACTTTACGCACGTATCTAAACGGATCGTGAATTTGGCTCTCTGTTATCTTGTTTTTGTATTTTCTTGGAGGAAACAATATTTCGAGTTTCTGGCCTTTGGTTCCTTCTTCCCTGAATAAAAAAAATATGTGCAAACCTATTTCGACGTAAATTATAGCAAACAAACACGACATTTCAGAATCTAAATCGACCATATTTTACTTTGACTAACGACAAATACACTAATGGATAAAACATGATTGATTTTGAAACTGCCTTTTGAAGATAATTTCCTCAGTGAGACAAGACTCCTAACATAAGACAACAACGATGGTTTTCATGTACAATTTCAAGCATGTTAGAATATTTTTCCACGATAAAAAATTAAAACAGAGAAACATGCATACATTTAGAGAGTTGAAAATCTGCATCATCAAAGTAAAGAATAACTCCTCTGCTATGGACATGATAACCAAATATAAAGGTGAATTTGTTAGAGTACAAGGTTATCAATTTCTGTATATGCTATAGGGTCTTCATAGTCTATATTGCTTTCTTAATGACATACACCTGCTATTTCCCGAAGCCTATAAGGTAAACAAACTACATTAATATTAGTTTAAATTAAGGGAAAATTAATCTTAGTTCCATTTAAAAAGCGTCTGAATTCCCTATAACATTCTGACCACTGAGGAGACGAGGTGACAAATGCAACTCGCACTTCTAGACGCCCCCTGCAACTTGCCTGTATCAATTGCACGAGTGATGGTTCCTGTATTACTGTGGGCTTTGCTGAACTGAAAATCGTGGAGTCAAATTGGGTGATTACAAGAGATATCAAAATTAAGCTACAACCTATTTAAACTAATATTATTTTTTGTTTCTTTTCATTTACCTATTTCGACTTTCTGCCTCCGTTTCGTCTCTTAAATAATTTCTCTCCTGTCTAGACGTTTTACTTCCCTGTGTTAATAATTCTACGCTCCCACCTCTCCTCTTCCTTCCTCCTCCTCCTCCTCCTTCCTCCTCCTCCTCCTCCTCCTCGGTGCAGATAAGAGAGTGGGAGATAAAGGGTTAAGCCTCAGTTATCATAAACCCCAGCCTGCCGATACCAACCCTCCTTCACTTCATTCACTCCCTTCATTCCTTCATTCCCCGACTTCATTCCTTCATTCCCCGACTTCATTCCTTCATTCCCCGACTTCATTCCTTCATTCACCGACTTCATTCCTTCATTCACTGACTTCATTTCTTTATTCACTGATTTCATTCCTTCATTTGCTGCTGTCATTTCTTCTTTCACTGAAATCATCCCTTCTTTCACTGACTTCATCCCTTCATTGATTCCCTCCGCTACATCATTCACTGCCTTCATTCCTTCACCCACTGCCTCCATTCCTTCATCCACTGACTTCATTCCCTCATTCAGACTTCATTCCTTCATTTCTTGCACTTAGTTCTTCATTAGCTCTTCATTCCATTAATCACTGCATTCACTACTTCATCCACTGACCTCATTAATTCATTCACGGCATTCCTTCCTTCATTAATTGCATTGTCCTTCATTCACTCAATCCTTCACTCACTGCCTTCATTCCTTCATTCACCGCCTTCATTTCTTCATTCGCTTCCTTTATTCCTTCTTTCAATGACGGATCTCAAGGAAAGGGGTGCTAGGTCTATGTCCAGAATCGGACGCAGAAAAATGAATTCCTTCACTCACTTTCACTGCTTCATTCAGTGCTTTCATGACTTCCTTCACTGCTTTCACTCCCTCATTCACTGCTTTCAAAAATACGAAGCTTACCTTCTTATACATCATCCACTATCAATTCTTCATTCACGTCTTTCACTTTCATTCCTTCATTCACTGCATTCATTATTTCATTAACAAACTCTGCTTTCATTCCGTCTTTCACTTCTTTCATTCACTGCACTTACTCCTGCATTCAGTTTTCTTCATTCACAGCTTTCACTTCTAAATGTGCAGCCTTCATTGCCTTCATTCACTACTTTCCTTATTCACTTAGTTCCTCAGCTTCTTTCACTTCCTTAACTTCTTTCATTCCTTCATTCACTTCTTTCATTCAGTAACTCATTCCAATTTGCCGATAACTTTCTTTTGCTCTCCCCCTTCCTTCATTCATTCCTTTTCAATCATTCCCTTCCCTCCTTCGTTCATTCATTCACTGCCATCGTTCCTTCCTTCACTCCTTTCATTCCTAAACTCACTCCAATCTTTAAGTCGCTCTCTTTCTCTCCTTCCTTCCTTCATTCCTTTTCCCTCATTCATCCCCTTCCTTCCTTCCTTCACTGCCATCGTTCCTTCCTTCACTCCTTTCATTCCTCAACTCATTCCAATCTTCAAGCCTTTCTCTTTCTCTCCTTCCTTCACTCATTCCTTTTCCCTCATTCCTTCCTTCCTTCCTTCTTTCATTTCTACCTGGGGGGGTTTGATACGGTCATCATTAACCCCTTCACTACGAGATCTTAACGCTGAATAAAATCGTCTTAAGGGACCAGGAAGACGATAAGGAAGACATGGGTCCTCGGAGTGAAGGGGCTGAGAGATTGACGAAAGTAAGGTCAGACATTCCCTTAAAAATAAAAATAAATGAATAAATAAATAAATCGTCTGTTCGGTACCAAAACACACACACACACACACACACACACACACACACACACACACACACACACACCACACACACACACACACACACACACACATACCACACACACACACACACACACACACATACCACACACACACACACACACACACACACACACACACACACACACACACACACACACACTCAACTACCGACCAGTATCACTGACCAGTGTTGTAAGCAAGGTGTTAGAAAAGCTTATAAGAAAAGCTTGGGTAAATCATCTAGAAGAACACAGTATGATAACAGAAAGACAGTTTGGTTTCAGAAAAGGAAAATCATGTGTTACTAATCTGTTGAGCTACTATGACAGAGTAACAAACACAATACAGGAAAGGGAAGGATGGGTGGACAGTATCTATTTAGATTTCAAGAAAGCTTTTGACACAGTACCACACCAAAGACTTTTATGGAAACTGTACCATCAAGGAGGAATTCGAGGCAAACTGTTTTGTTGGATGCAAGACTTTCTCATAAAAAGAGAAATGAGAACAGTACTAAGAGGAAACTACTCATCATGGAAAGAAGTGACTAGTGGAGTACCACAGGGTTCAGTGCTGGCACCAATCATATTTTTAGCGTATATAAATGATATAAACAGTAACACTGGAAATGAGAGCTATCTGAATATGTTTGCAGATGATGCAAAAATACAAAGGAGAATTACTAACACAGACTCTTGTAAAGAGCTACAAGAAGAATTAAATAAACTTCATGAATGGAGTAGTACATGACAAATGGAAATCAATGTGGACAAGTGTCATGTAATCAAGTTTGGTAAAAGTGGAAAAAGACCTGATTGGGATTATAAGTTAGGAAATAAAACCCTATACACATCAGAAAGAGAGAAAGACCTAGGTGTGATTATCAATAACAGACTATCTCCGGCTGACCACATCAGCGAGAAGGTACGGAACATGTATGCACTGCTTGCAAATATGAGAATAGCATTCACATACATAAATGAAGACATGCTAAGAAGGATAATAACATCATTCATTAGACCAACCCTGGAATATGCATAAGTAGTCTGGAGTCCTCATCTCAAAAAGCACATAGACAAGATTGAAAAAGTTCAAAGGGCCGCTACAAGATGGATACCAAGCTTAAGGGACTTAAGCTACGAAGAAAGACTAAATAAACTGAATCTACCAACACTACAGGAGAGAAGGAAAAGAGGTGACATGATAATGCTATATAAGTGCATATCAGGGAAGGAGAAAATAGACATAAATGAGTACTTAACATATGGAGATGCATCAGCATGAGGACATTGCAAAAAACTGCATAAGAAGAGAGGTGATAAAGACGTAAGGAAATTCAGTTTCCCACACAGAGCAACTGATCAATGGAATGCACTACCGAATGAAATACAGTAGTGTGTGCCAAAACAATTCACAAATTTAAGGATATGTACGATAAATATGGTTTAAGACACAGGACAGTACGAGCTTGACTCATTCCTGTAAAGATACAATTAGGTAAGAACAATTAGGTAAGAACACACACACACACACACACACACACACACACACACACACACACACACACACACACACACACACACGTCAGGACTCCACATTATAACAGTACAAATCATAACAGACAGGAAAACAAATGTGAAGTCCCACAGGTAGTCAAGCCAGGTGGGAAAGGAAATGTGTCTGCGATTTCAGTGGGAAAGGAAATATGTCAGCAAGAGTTAACCAAAGGAATGCCAGAGGACACCGGAAGCGCTACGTACATACAGACACACACAAGCTTCTAGAACTCTGACCTATAGGCTGTACACGTGACACAAAGCCCAGGGAAGGAAGAGTTAGTCAGAAGGGAGGTTGTAGAGAGAGGAAGAGAGGAGGGGTCCAACGAGAACTTAGCTTGTAAACATACGCTCCTGTGTAATATAGTGTTTCAACTTAAGCTTCCCCTTGCAGATAATAAAACTACAATCAAGAGCCTGTATCCATCTTTAACTTCTTCTTCGACTACTAAAATCAATCTCAAAATTCACATATTATATGGTCAAGATAAAACACACACACACACACACACACACACACACACACACACACACACACACACACACACACACACACACAAACGTACTGACGGGGATGATGATTTTTCCACTTTATACGTATTTTTTTATCTCAAAATTAATTCCAGTTCAGTTTCTTTACTTATTAAATCTTCTTTTTTTTTTTTTTTTTTTGACAAGTAAAGGGGGAAGTTTTGTTTCTAAGTCATTAAGTGATTTTTAAAGGACGGAGAGAGAGAGAGAGAGAGAGAGAGAGAGAGAGAGAGAGAGAGAGAAAATATCTATTTGAAACTCCTCCTTGTTTTTTCTTCTCTCTCTCTTCCTCCTTCCCTGGTCACTTTCCCTCGCTATCCTTCTTCCTCTCCTCTATTATCTCCTCCCTCCACCTCCGCCTCTCTGTCTCCGTCTGTCTGTCTGTCTGTCTGTCTGTCTCTCTCTCTCTCTCAGGAAGTAGACGGTGAAAGGTTAATCTGAACCATGAGCTCATACACACGTCCTCTCTCTCTCTCTCTCTCTCTCTCTCTCTCTCTCTCTCTCTCTCTCTCCCTCTCTTTCTCTCTCCCTCCCTCTCTCTCTCTCTCTCTCTCTCTCTCTCTCTCCATCACTTCCTCCGTTCTTCCTCTCTATCCCTCCATTATTCCCTCCTTTCTTCCCTCCCTCATCTCTTCCTTTCTGCCTTTCCCTTCTCCCTTCTCTTCACCAGCCCCTCCCCCCCTTCTCTCCCTTATTCAGTTCCTCCCTTCTTCCTCTTCCTCCCTCCCTCATAAACCATAACACAAAGCCTCCCTTCTCTCCCTCCCTGCCTCCCTCTCTCTCTCCCACCCTCCTTACCTCCCGATTCTCCGTCATTTATGCTTCTCTCTCTCTCTCTCTCTCTCTCTCTCTCTCTATTATCCACTCATCTATTCATCCATCCGTGTATCTCCATCCATTCATCCATCTATCTATCTATCTATCTATCTGTCTACCTGTCTATCAAACTACCTATCTACCTACCTACCTGTCTATCTCTTTATCTATCTATATTTTCATCTATAATAACCTACCTACAATATATTCATCTATCTAACTTCTATCAATTTCTCTCTCTCTCTCTCTCTCTCTCTCGCTCTCTCTCTCTCTCATCAGCAACTCCATCAAACATGCTTCAAAAATCGCTAACTTAAAAACGAAACTCCCAATTTGTATCCGCTAATTATTTGCTAATAAGTAGCGGAACTGAATGAGCGACTTTGAATTGATAAACTTAGCCAAAACTGATAAAAATGAGAGAGAGAGAGAGAGAGAGAGAGAGAGAGAGAGAGAGAGAGAGAAAGGAGTGAAACAGAACTCTCTCTCTCTCTCTCTCTCTCTCATCTTTTTTCACTTCTTTCCTTCATCTCCCTTTCCGTTCTTCACTCCCTTCCATTCCTCCCCTTCTCTCTCCCTCCTTTCCTCCCATCCCTCCTTGTCTCTCTCTCTCTCTCTCTCTCTCTCTCTCTCTCATTAGTCTTGTGGGAGGGCGAAAACAATTTGTTACCTCCAAGACACCTTCGTCGCTACCACAACCACCACCAACATTCCTACCAACATTTCTACAACCACCACTACCAATATTCCTACAACCACTACCTACATGACTATCCAATACTAACACTACTTCAATCACTACCACAACCACCACCAACATTGCTACCAACATTCCTACCAACATTTCTACAACCACTACCAACACTGCTACCAACATTCCTACAACCACTATTAACATCGCTATAACCACTACCAACATTGTTTCAATCACTACCACAACCACCATCAACATTCCTATGACCACTACCAACATTCCTACAACCACTGCCAACACTGCTACCAACATTCCTACAACCACTATTAACATGGATATAACCACTACCAACACTTCTTCAATCACTACCACAACCACCACCAACATTGCTACCAACATTCCTACAACCACTATCAACACAGTTACCAACATTCCTACAAACACTACCAACACTGCTACCAACATTCCTGTTACCACTCCCCACTAACATTCCTACCAACATTCTACAACCACTACCACAACCACCACCAACATTGCTACCAACATTCCTACAACCACCACCACAACCACCACCAACACCGATACCAGCATTCCTACAAGCACTACCACAACCATCACCAACATTTCTACCAACATTACTACATTCACTTTCACACCACCACAACAACCAACAACATCGCAACAACTACCACCATAACTACCACCACTAATACAACTACTAACATTACTATACCCACTACCACAACTACCACCACCACAACCACTACCACCACAACTACCACCACATTCTTTTGCCCCTTCACTAGCAGAGTCCATTCTTAAGCAGAGTAAAGTAGGAAGACAGGAAGAATAAACTGAGAAAGACGTCATCGGTTTGAACAGATTAGCAAAAATTCATCATCATCATCATCATCATCATCATCATCATCATCATCATCATCATCATCATCCCAACCTACTTCCTACTTTAGATATGGAGTGGGGCAGGATCCAGAATCAAAGATAAATTGCAAAGAAAATATCAAGTACAAAGGGAGGAAGAAATGGACCAGATATTCATTAACAAATCATCAAAGCTCTCGGAATCCTGGCTAAAAAACATTATTGAGTATGCATGTTTAAATTCTGAAAACTACAGGAGAATTGCACAACCCTCTCACGGTCGGGACAACTCTAGTATTTTATTTTTGATAACTTCAATGATATTCAGAGGTGAGTCACAGGAGATTGAACATTAGGGCGAAACTTTCCGACACAGTTCGCTAGCGGCCGGAAAGCGAGCTAATTTGGGAGTTACATTAGCGTGGGTGTGTGACAGGGAATATACCACCGTAATAACAATAATAATAATAATAATAATAGCCCTAGTTCGGTAAATTATTGATTAAGACTGCAGCGTGTTCAGTGGTGTAAAAATAATTATAACAAAGAAGCCGTGCCAAGGCACAGCAAAACCGTTCCGGGCAGTCATATTAGTGCTGGTGTATAAACACAACATCTAGTCAAAAATGACACATCAAATTTGGAGTAAATCGGGTGAAAATTGACAATTCTATGCCCATTTGAAATTTTAAGCCCGACCCACCTGACACTGACCCCCCACCGCTAACTAGGGGGTGACCCTCCTGATGTAATGAGGCATGTTATATGATGCAGATTTGAAAAATGCACCTTTAGGTTTTGGGTTCATGTCGAAATGACGAATTTGAAAGCGAAAAAACTGTTATTTTTTTTACTATTTTTTTTTTTTTTTACATTTTTGGGGCCTAAAGCCTGGGCCTTGGTCCAATTTGGCCCAAAAACTAATCAGGTGAAGAGGGTCAGAGTTCATCATCCCTGAAATTTTAGTCAAAATCGCACCGTTAGTTTGTTAACAGACAGACAGACAGACAGACAGACAGACAAACCGAGTGAAAACAATACCCGTTCGCGAGCCCCTCAGGGAGGGAGGGACGGGTAACCGTTCGCGAGCCCCTCAGGGAAGGAGGGACGGGTAACCGTTCGCGAGCCCCTCAGGGAGGGAGGGACGGGTAACAATAATATTAAAATTTACTGGCAATGCTCAGATAATTATCGTTCAAGTCTGAAGCGTGTTCGGTGGTGTAATAATAATAATAATAATAATAATAGGCCAAGATCTGCCAATTATATACAGTATTGTCGAAGGCTGCTGCGTGTTCAGTGGTGTTCTGCCGAGGTCAAGGACTTTACCACGAACACCACTTTACCGTCTTAGAAGCATGAACACAAGTTTGGTGATCGGAGAAGTAAAACTTTGTGTGTGTGGGGGGGGGGAAGTTCTGAGAAGAAGAATACAAAGGAAACCAAACAGCAACAGACATGGTCCTGTCGAGGCTGTTTGTTACAGAGTAGACTATGACTACGGGATCTACTTCTACATGCTGAAGGATAAGGATGGTAAAGCAAAAACGCTACCCCCGCCTCCAAACCCTCCAGTTAAAACTGGCAAGAAAAAGTGCGAAAGACCACCATGCAGCATGGAAAAACTGACATGAAAATTTCATAGGAAATACTGAAAAGGAAAAAGTTACATTCTAAAACAGTTTATCTATAAGCTGCCAGTTTGAATAATCTGAAAGGGAAAATAATAAAACGAATAATCAAATAGATATATAACTAATGCATGACATTATGTACGGGTACGTTGAGTTAACGGGGCATCTGTAGACACAGTGTGGAAAATGCACAGTGTGGATGTTCAGGGGTAGTGCAGCAGCCATGCCTGGTGCTTTTAAGGTAGGCAGCAGACAATCATGCCCCAGCTCCATTCACTCCATCGAGACAGGGAACTTTCCCACGCGGGACAAGTATACAAGTTACCTCCTGAAGCAGTGACCCCTGGTACATTAAAAAAATCCTGATGGTGGTCACTTAACTAACAGGGACCCTTAGTGATCCACAGACTATCACAGGTCGAAAGTAAAAGCAGTGACTGTTAACTCAGGGCTATCTGTGCATACCCTAGTCTGTGCTTATACTACTTTATTAGCATTTGATAAATTTTTTTTTTTTTTTTTTTTTTTTTTATGTGTCCGACTCTGGGCAAAGGCTTCATGGCCTATATCTCGGGGGCAGTAGCCTATCCCAAGGCCCAGTAGTCCTCCTACACCTCCACATGTCACCACTTCGGCGCTAACACCCACCGTCCATATTGAATACATGCTAGGGCTGTCTCATACAGGACTGGTGTATTGGTATTAGCGGGGGTACTTTTATGACATGTCGGCGGGTCATCTGGTAGATCAGGAAAGTGTGCTTTTATGAAATTCAAATCCTTAAACTGTTCCCTGCCCCAGCCGGGATTCGAACCTGGGTCCATCAGGACTGCAGGCCGCCTCTCTACCGATTCAGCCACCGCCTCCCCCAAAATATTAATATGTAATGACCTGATGCGACGCTATGTACGCCATGTACGAGTATGTTAAGTTTATAGGGTGTTCTGTACACAGGAGGGGAATGAACTAGTAAAAGTTCTTCGGACAGAAACAGAGTCAGCTGAAGATTCTCGTGCAAGTACTTGTGTATTTTGTTTTTATATGACTTAATTGAGAAAATGTTCACTGTATCTGAGGGCAATCTGTTCTAGATATTTACGACTCTGTTGGAGATGAAGTATTTTGCTTCATGGGATTGAGAATGCTTTCCCATAATTCTGCATCCATTACTCCTGGTTTGACTTGACCGGTCTATTTCAAAATATTTATTCATTTCTAAGTTGTCATATCCCTTCATGATTTTGAAAACTTCAGTAAGCTCACCTCTTCACTTGCATTTTGTTAAGCTAAATAATTTAAGTTCTTCAAGGCGTTCCTCATATGGTCTGTTTCTACAGTAAGTCGTGGTATCATTTTTGTGATTCTTCGCTGAATTTTCTCTAATTTTTCTATGTCCTTTCCGTAGCAAGGAGACCAGAATTGCATACAATACTCAAGATGGGGGCGCACTAGTGAGCTGTACAAGGCAAGAATGACTTTTTCCGCTTTAAACTCAAGAGTTCTTCCAATAAAACCCACAAGCTTGGTTGCAGTTTTTGTAACTGCCTTGGTGCACTGCTTACTCGGTTTTAGGTCATTTGATATTATCACACCATGATCCTTTTCATTGTCTGTACTTGATAACTTGACAGTGTTCATTTTGTAATTTGCATGGACACTGTTACTTCCAATACGAAATACTTTGCATTTTTCTATGCTGAATTTCATTTGCGATTTTTCTGCTCAGCTTGCCAAATTATTGGCATCATTTTGTAAATCTGTAAGTGGCTTCCTCTGTCTGTATATCCTACTGCTTATGATCTCCAGTCTTTCAAATGCAGTGTGTCCAAGAATCGTAAAATCTGAAATTTAGTTATCTGTTATCTTGTTTTTGTGTTTTCTTGGAGGGAGCAATTTGCGGGCTCCTGGCCTTTGATTCCTTCTTTCTTGCAAAAAAAAAAAAAAAACTGCTGCCACTGTGACACTATTCGTTATTTTAGTATCGTCTGCAAATCTGGACATTTTACAATTTAGAGGAGGAGGAGGAGGAGGACAAAAATCCCAAGAAGAAAAAAAAGAAGGAAGAAAGGGAGGAAGGGAGGAAGAGGAGGTGGAAGAGAAGGATACAAAATCATCAGGCGACTCCTTAGCTCAGTCGGTCTTGTACCGGCCTCTTGTTCCGACGACACTTTGACGCGAGTTCGAGTTCCACTAATTTCCCCGCCCCACTCAGGAGGGGCTCGGGGACGGGTATCGTTTTCACTCAGCTTGTTTGTTTATTTGTTTGTTTGTCTGTCTGTTAACAACTTTATGCGCAAACTACTGGTGCGATTTTGACTAAAATTACACAGACGATGGGCTATGACCTTCTGATCACCTGATTAAATATTGGGTCAAATTGGGCCAAGGCCCAGGTTGTAAGTCCCCCGCCCCCCTCCCCCCAAAAAATGTAAACAAAAATCGTTTTTTCGCCATAACCCCTTTCAATTCGTCATACGACATGAAACCAAAACCTAAATGTGCATCTTTCAAATCTGCATCCTATAACATGCCTCATTACATCAGGGGGTCACCCCCCAGTTAGTGGTAGGGGGGTCAATGTCAGATGAGTCGGGCCTTAAGTTTCAAATGGGCATAAAATCGTCAATTTTCACCCGATTTACTCCAAATTTGATATGTGACACCTTTGACTAGATATCCTGTTCAATTTATACGTCAGCACTAAAATGACCGCCACTGAGTATGATGGGCAGAGGCTCATATGATAACACTAGCACGCAACAAGCAAACACCAAAACCAACACAACGATCTTTTGCTTCACCTTTGTGTACTGTATAACGAAGGTGATGGAAGGAAGGAAGGAAGGATGAATGGAAGGAAGGAAACTACAGGACTGACAGAAGGAAAGACAACAAAGGAATGAAGGAGAAGAAACGAAGAGAAAAATGAAAACAGGAACAAAGAAACATAAAAGAAACTCTAAAACACACACACACACACACACACACACACACACACACACACACACACACACACACACACACACACTCCAAACCACCCCAAAACAATCACAATCAACCTTAAACAATCACACACTGACCCTCAACCAAACAATCACACACACTCTCCCTCTCCCCCATAATCACAAATATTTTTCCCCGCGGGCATTCAATAATAAACAAAATTAAATGTTTTTAGGGGGATTCATTTATTTTGTCCCAATCGTGTGCAAAATTGCGTTAGATGGTTGACTGGTTGGTTGGTTGCGGGGGAGGGGGGAAGGGGAGAGGGAACTAGAGAGGGGGAGGGGAGGAGGTGATGGGGAGAGGGGAAGGGGAAGGGAGACACGGAGGGAAACACAGGGATACTTATATAAGGAACTGGGATGACGAGGAAACAAGTGGGGAATGATGGAATGGGAGGCGGTAAAGGATGGGGACAATGGGGAAGGAGGAAGAGGCAGTGCGGGGACAGGGTAGGGAAGAGAGGAGACGAAAGGGGGTGGGAAGAATGGAGGGGGAAAGCTGAGGGAAGCGAGGGAGGGGCGGAGGGAGAAGAGGATATGGAAAGGGAATGATGGGATGGAGGTAAAACGGGGGGACGGGTTGAGAGATGAGTGGAAAATAGGAAGGGACAAGTGTTTGATGAAATTCAGATGATTAGTTTATATAATCGTGGAGAGAGAGAGAGAGAGAGAGAGAGAGAGAGAGAGAGAGAGAGAGAGAGAGACGGGGGAGGACAATGTTAGTGGATTTATTAGGAACAAGATGTGCTTCACTCGCTACAAAATTATGCTAAAGCCAGTATAATTACCATCGTAAACTCTCTTTTTATCCTGGAAACTGTGCTTTTTTCTGTAAGTGTCTTGTTCATGCAGATGTTACTGTTGTTAGGAGAATACAAGGCTTCAGGGACAGGAACAGTGTAATAGATGACACACATTACACTGCCACACCTCACACTGCCACACCTTACACCGCCACACCTTATACTGCCACAAATCACATTAGCATACCTCACACCGCCTACACCTTACACATTACACTGCCACACCTTACACCGCCACACCTCAAATTACAACACCGCAGACTGCCACACCTCACACTGCCACACCTTACACTGCCACACCTCACACTGCCACACCTTGCACTGCCACACCTCACACTGCCACACCTCACACTGCCACACCTTACACCGCCACACCTCACACCGCCACACCTCACACTGCCACACCTTTCACCGCCACACCTTTCACCGCCACACCTCACACTGCCACACCTTACACCGCCACACCTCACACTGCCACACCTTTCACCGCCACACCTCACACTGCCACACCTTACACCGCCACACCTCACACTGCCACACCTCACACTGCCACACCTTACACCGCCACACCTCACACTGCCACACCTTACACCGCCACACCTCACACTGCCACACCTTACACCGCCACACCTCACACTGCCACACCTTTCACCGCCACACCTCACACTGCCACACCTTTCACCGCCACACCTCACACTGCCACACCTTACACTGCCACACCTCACACTACATCTCACACTGCCACACCTTTCACCGCCACACCTCACACTGCCACACCTTACACTGCCACACCTCACACTACATCTCACACTGCCACACCTCACACTACCTTCCTACATGCTACCTCACACAATGACTCACCATACTCTACCACCCCTCGCACACAATACCTATTCTGACACACACACACACGACAACACTCACCCATACCCCACATTAGCCTATTATACAGTACACTACCACACCTCACACTGGCACACTACACACTGCCACCAAACCACACTGCAACCAGGTCTCTCAAACACCCCATATAGGATGTCCGTTCCCTATGGACTTGCTTCATCTACTGACTCCTCTACTACGGCACCGTCTTTATTTATAGTTTTTACTTATATCACCTTTGCTGTCTCCTGGTCAGTTTTATTCACCTTTAGAGACACTAGGAACTGGAAGGAGTTAGTCAGTCATAATCAACTCCTCCACTGCCAGACCCCTTCTCCCGCAGCCCACCATCCTCCTTTCGGGGGATTGGGAGGAAGCTACGGGACACTGAATTACCGCTTTAGATATATCTGTGCCACCACGCGAAGGCCTCCCTATCCAGCACCCCATACTCCTCTATATGATGCACAGTGTACTCAATCAAACGTAATGAGCCAACGAATTTACTAGAACAAACGACATCCATACCCATAAAAATATCTGTCTATCTCTGTCTATTTGTCTATCTATGAACGTGACAGAAGTGGTATATTCGGTGCCTATATTTTGTGTACGGACCGAGACACAAACACACGGGCATGAGTTATACAGTGTGTGTGTGTGTGTGTGTGTGTGTGCGTGTGTGTGATTGTGTGTGATTGTGTGTGTGTGTGTGTGTGTGTGTGTGTGTGTGTGTGTGTGTGTGTGTGTGTGTGTGTGTGTGTGTGTGTGTGCAGATAGGTAGATAAACAAGAAATACACACGAAAAAATACAGACAGAAAGATAGATTAACAAAGATAAAAAAAAGATAACATAATAACGAGGAAGAGATAGACAGACAGGCATGAAGGAGGGACTGATAGATAGATACACAGATAATTTACTTCGCAACTTGACTGCAAACTTTAATCCCCCAGTGTTTACTGAGTATATACGCAACTTATCCTTCTAGAGCTTAGGCCTGATTTGCTACACGGAATCAGAAAGTCGACAACGTAACGATAAAACAGAATGACTGAAGAAAAAGAGGCGTGTTTAGTTAATGTGCTTTTCCAGACGATTTTACTCAGCTTAAGAAAGACCTGCGATATTCAAAAGGGTTAAGGAAGAGTTACTATAGCCATATCAATTTGAAAAGTGTCTCAAAGGCAAAGAAAATGGTGTGTAGGTGGGCAGACTGGAACTGATAGAAATGGTGGCAGTGGCAATGTGGTTGGCTGGGAACTCTACACAAACTTTCAACATAATCCTTCCCGTAGTTGGTCTGCAATCCGATTTAAGGAGTTAAACAGATGGATAGATAAACAGACAGGCAGGAAGAGAGAGAGAGAGAGAGAGAGAGAGAGAGAGAGAGAGAGAGAGAGAGAGAGAGAGAGAGAGAGAGAGAGAATTTCTCCAAAAGCTATAAGTAACTAGAAGGCACTCAGAGAGCACATACCTCCGCCAATGTCATTGCAGGATCTGCATCCGGATCTGCCCAAAAATTTAATCAAATCTTTCTTGGCCCATGACCCATCTTTCCACAAAATTTCATTGATATTCATGGAGAACTTTTAGAGATATCGTGTGGACAAGCAGACGGATAGACAAACACTCGTGATAACATTACCTCCTCCAACTTCGTTGGCGGAGGTAAAAACTAAAATTAAGAATCAATGTAAAAGGACACGAAAGGAGGAAGGAGGAGATGGTAGCGAGAAATCGACGGAAAAAGCAAATGGAGGAAGAGGAGGAGGAGGAAGGGACTGGATGAATGAGGGGGAGATGGAGGGAAGGAAAAGAGAGAGGAGAGGAAGGATGAAGAAAATGAGGACAAGGAAAGAAGAAATCATTAGATGGAGGGATGGGAGAAGGATGATAGAAGGAACGAAGAAAGGAAGGAAAGACGGAAGAAGGAAAGTGCGTAGAAGGAAAAAAGGGAAGGAGGGGAAAGAAAAAAAAAACGCGGAGATGAGTGGAAGGAAAGATGGAAGAGAAGGATGGAGGTAGAACAGTAGGAAAGTGGAGGAAGTGAAGGAGGAAGAGACTGAGGAAGGGAGGAAGCAGGAAGGAAGGAGCAGAAGCTGTCTAAAAACACTGGAGTGAAAGAAATAAACTTGAAAGTGAAACTGATGGAAGGAAAGTGACGGATGAAAGAAGGAAGTATGAGAAAGACGGAAGGAAGAAGGCGGAAGGAAAGGAAGGACGGAAGGGAAGGAAGAAAAACATCGAAGGAGGAAAATAAATACGGACAGATGGAAGAAGTAAGGAATGAAAATAGGAACGGGAAAAATGGGGAGAAAGAGGAAGGAGGGAAATAGGAGGTGGGGAAAAAAAGGGAATAGGTTAGTCAGTCCGTTCCATGAGGTCCAGCAGTCCATACCTACTTACCTACTTACCTACCCACCAACCTACCGTCCTACTTACCTATCTATCTACTTACCACCTCCCTTCCGCCTATTCCCCAACCTCCTTCTCTATCTACCTACTCACCCTCCACCTACCTACCCACCTGCTTCCCTACCTACCTACCTACCAACATACTAACCAATAAGCCTACTAACTCATCTATATATCTACTAACCTCCGAACTGTATGCATAAACCTACCTACCTGTCTACCTACCTCTCATCCACCTATCTGCCTACTTACCTGCCTAACTACCTGCTATCTACCTACCTACGCACCCACCTACCTACCTACTTGCATTCTTTTCTTTCATGATACTGAACAAACAACAAACAATCAGAGGCAATAACTGTTTGTTTGTTTATCTTGTCCTCTCTCTCTCTCTCTCTCTCTCTCTCTCATCCTTTATTTTTTCGTCTCATTTCTCCTCCTCCTCCTCATCATCATCATCATCATCTTCAGTTCTCTCTCTCTCTCTCTCTCTCTCTCTCTCTCTCTCTCTCTCTCTCTCTCTCATTCACTTCCTCCTCCCCTTTTATCTAATTTCTCCTCCCTATCTCTCAATTCAATTATCTCCCTTCCATCTCTTTCTCCCTCTCACTTTCATTTCTTGTTGTTCCCCTTTGTTGCTTCTCTCTCTCTTTCGCTCTCTCTCTCTCTCTCTTTCTCTCCTGCGTAGAGAAATTGCCTATTCTCTCCCTTGTTTACTTTCCCTCGACTTTTATCTCTCTCTTTCCCACTTCCCTTTACGCTCTCTCTCTCTCTCTCTCTCTCTCTCTCCTTTGATCCTCTGGTCTCCCATACTTTTCCAATCTTTCTTTCTTTCACCTCTTGTTTCTCACTCGTTTTTCCTTCTCACTTCTTTCATTTCTTTAGCCTTCTCTTTTCCTTTCTTTACTGTCATATCCTGTGTCAGTCTTCCTATCTTTACTTGTTCTTCCTCTTCCTCTTCTTTATCGTACATTCTATCCACCCCTCGCTTCCTTTTTTCTTTCCTCTTTGCTATCATCATCATCATCATCACCACCATCATCATCGTCAACCTTCTCTTCTCCTTTCTGTTTTTACCTCACCTTTATTTTTCTCTCCTCTTTATCATCATCTCTACTGCTTTTCATTCCTCTTCTTCTCCTCTTTCCTTCAACATTGTTCTGCCCACCTTTTTTTTCACCTCTTCTTTTCTTTACCTTCTCCTTCTTATAATTATTATTATTATTATTACACCATCATCATCATCATTAAATGGGGTTCTAATCCTCCTTAGTGGCGCTTTCAGTAATCGTTGTGTGTGTGTGTGTGTGTGTGTGTGTGTGTGTGTGTGTGTGTGTGTGTGTGTGTGTGTGTGTGTGTGTGTGTGTGTGTGTGTGTGTGTGAGAGAGAGAGAGAGAGAGAGAGAGAGAGAGAGAGAGAGAGAGAGAGAGAGAGAGAGAGAGAGAGGAGGGAAAGTTATGTTCCTGTAACTGAATGGCAAGTTCCTTAATTCCATCTCACGGTCTGAATCTGAGTTACAGCCAGCCTACAAAATCAAAGCAGAGGTATAGAGGCGGAGAGAAGCAGGGGGGAGGGTGGGACGTATATGTAGTGGTGGTAGTAGTCGTAGCAGTAGTAGTAGTAGTAGTGGTGATGGCGGTGGTGAAGCGAGCGAGCAAGCGATGTTTACTCTGTCAAGTTTGGAAATAAGAGGCCCGACCAAACCCGACCCGACTGTCAGGCTAGGCAGACACTAATAAGCAGTTAAAATTTTCTCTGCCTGCGATAAATTCTTTCAATACATTTTATTATCAACTAAAAACTCACCCATAAAGACTGAGGAACCCCTTGGAATTTCGAGTTTTCCAAGGGAGTGTGTGTGTGTGTGTGTGTGTGTGTGTGTGTGTGTGTGTGTGTGTGTGTGTGTGTGTGTGTGTGTGTGTGTGAGAGAGAGAGAGAGAGAGAGAGAGAATGTCTTTCGTTCCAGTATATTTTTCACTGTTCACCTACCATCATTATAAAATAATATAGCAGAAGGAAACTAAAACATGGCGCTCGCTCGCTCGTCACGGGCTCACGAAAAGCATTTTAGTGGTAACGGTGGTGGAGGTAATTACTGTGGTGGTGGAGGTAATTACTGTGGTGGTGGTGGTAATTACTGTGGTGGTGGTGGTAATTACTGT
This sequence comes from Coenobita brevimanus, assembly GCF_032717465.1. Classification (NCBI taxonomy): domain Eukaryota; kingdom Metazoa; phylum Arthropoda; class Malacostraca; order Decapoda; family Coenobitidae; genus Coenobita; species Coenobita brevimanus. Next base: position 35,219,101 of record NC_137010.1, read on the forward strand.
GGTGGTGGAGGTAATTACTGTGGTGGTGGTGGTAATAAATAAAAGGTGTTGATAAATATAAAGACAGATAACGACCATTTCCCTCCTTCTGACAGAAAGAAAAACAGATAAATAGAAGTAGTTGATCTTTGAAATCGCTAAAAAAAAAATGGCTTTAAGAGTGGAGTGGTGTGTGTGTGTGTGTGTGTGTGTGTGTGTGTGTGTGTGTGTGTGTGTGTGTGTGTGTGAGAGAGAGAGAGAGAGAGAGAGAGAGAGAGAGTGTGTTAAAGTCCATTTAACCCCTTCAATCCCATGACGTATTCTAAATTTTTCTTCCTGCAGACGATTGTACAACGTAAGATCCTCCGCAAAAAAAAAAAAAAAAAAAAAAAAAAAAAAAAACGGCCGAAAAGTTCACCTGAAGAGATACAAATTACGTCATCCCATTCTCTCTCTCTCTCTCTCTCTCTCTCTCTCTCTCTCTCTCTCGTTTCTTCCATTTCCTCCTACTATTGTTCTACGTGTTTACTTTCGTCACCGGTAAACATCCACGCCCAGATCTCGTTTTCTTTCTCTACCTTTTTACAGAGACTGGCAGCTTTTGAGGGGTGAGTTAGCTAGATTGTTTTTATGCTTGATATGTATTCTTACGTGTATGTATGATGTATGAAAGGAAATAAACGTACATATGTAGGTATTTATACTGAGACATACATATACACACATATGAAAATTTATACAACCACACGCAGGCAAACATACACATTAACTTACTTCAATCTCTCTCTCTCTCTCTCTCTCTCTCTCTCCACACACACACACACACACACACACACACACACACACACACACACACACACAATTACAGACATCCAAATATTTATATACACCTTCATACAAAAAACGTACACACATTCTCACACGTGCACGAAAATACAACACACACATACGCACACAATAAGGTGGTTCCATCAACGCCCAATACTGCTCACTGGAGAGGATGGAGGGAAAGGAAGGAAGGAGGAAGGAAGGAAGGAAGGAAGGAGGGAGGGAAGAAGGAAGGGAGGGAGGGAGGAAGGAAGGAAGGACGGAAGGAAGGAGGGAGGGGAGGGAGGGATGATTGGAATAAAGGAAGGGAGGAAGAAAAGACGGACATAAGGAAAGAAGGAAGGTGGGAGGGAGGAGATAAAGACAACGGAAGAAAATAATGGAATAAGTAAGAAGGGAGGAAAAATTAAAGACAATGAGCAGAAGGAAGAAAAACAAGAAAGGAAGAAAAGTAGAAAAACAGGAGAAAAGTAAAGACGCAAAGAAGGGAAGGAAGAAAGGAAGAAGGAAGTAAGGAAGAAAAAGTAAAGAGGAAGAAGGAAGACAAGGAAATATCAAGAGTTCCTAAGACAATGTTGGTCCAGTATTCTTACACACACACACACACACACACACACACACACACACACACACACACACACACACACGAAGACACAGATAAATACAACGCCCCCTCTCCTCATTCCCCTCCCCCCCCTCTCTCTCTCTCTAACGTTGCATCCGTAAATGGGCTCAACACAAACACAAACAGAGGCAGGTCATACACATACATACAAACACATACACAAAATACACACACATACATGGAGAGGGAGACAGGAAATTTACACACACACACACACACACACACACACACACACACACACACACACACACACACACATACACACAGAATGAAAAACAAACAGACAAGAATGATGTTAGTGGGGGAACACAGACAGGGATAATAGGTTGGGGGAGAAGGAAGGAAGGAAGGAAGGAAATGGAGGGAGGACGCGAAGGAGAAGAGAGGAAGGAGAGGTGAGGGTAAGGAGGAGGAAGTGATGGAGACTGAGAAGAAGAGAAGGAGGTTGAGAAGCAAAAAAAAAAAAAAGAAAAAGAAAAAAGAAGGAAAAACTTGAAGGAGGAAGAAATAAAAGAGAGGAGAGAAAAACAGAGGCAGTGAAGGAAAGAGGGAGGTAGGAAGGCAAGGGTATGGAGAGGGAAGGAGGACATGAAGGAAGGAGAGAGAGAGAGAGAGAGAGAGAGAGAGAGAGAGAGCATGGAAGGAGGAAGAGGCTGGGCGAGGGACGGAAAGAGGGGAGCTGGGAGAAAAGGGGTGAGAAGGAGGAAGGAAGTGGGGAGGAGAATGAAGGCAATGAGGGGAGAAAGAGGGGGGAAAGGTGGGAGGGAGAGAGGGGCAGGGAGGAAAGGAAACAGAGATAGCGAGACAGATAGATAGAGACAGACAGACATATGCTGACAGACAGATAATAATAAACAGACAGAGAGACTGAAAGGAGGAGGCAAGGACGAGAGAACGGGGAAGAGATGGGTGGGATGGGCAGAGGGGCAGAGACAGGTGTACATAGCCAGAAAGAAACATAGACCGATAGATAGGTAGATGAACAGATAGACAGATATAAGTAGACATATAGACTGATAGATAAACAGTTACCGTAGATACAGACACACTGATAGATAAACAGTTACCGTAGATACAGACACACAGATAGATACAGACAGCCAGACAGAAATAGAGAAGCAATGAGGAGAGAAAAACTGAAGAGATGGATGGGATGGATTGGGGAGCAGAGGGAAGGAGCTACAGACAGTTTATATATATATATATATATATATATATATATATATATATATATATGGGATGGAAGGATGGAGTGGAGAGGTATATAAGCGACAGGGGGGTGTAAGCTGGGAGCAGAGCAGTGAAATGGCGAGGTACCAGGCGACATGAAGGCGATTAGTTTGTGGCCTCCCCTTACGGGATTAAGGCGTCTGGCAATATATATATATATATATATATATATATATATATATATATATATATATATATAAATAGAGAGAGAGAGAGAGAGAGAGAAAGAGATAGAGAGAGAGAGAGAATCACAAATAAAAACATAACGCACACAAACTCAAAAACATAAACACACAGACAAAAAGCAAATGCACATAGACACAAACACACATGTACACACAAATACACAGACAAACACACACACCGACACTTCTTTCAATTTCTTATGTCAATTTTGAGGACAAATGACGAGAGAGAGAGAGAGAGAGAGAGAGAGAGAGAGAGAGAGAGAGTAAATGAAAGTGTTAAACATGGAAAGATGAGGGAGTGGAGAGCAGAAAGGAGGGAGTGAATAAAAAGGGAGAAGGAGAGAAGTGGGAGGGAGAGGGAGCGAGGGCGAGAGGAGGAGACAACAGAGTGACAGAACTGGAGGGAAAGAGGAAGTACCAGAAAGTGAGGGAGGATGGGAGAGAAGGAAGTAAGGAAGGAAGGTCATTTAGGAGAAGGAGCCCAACTATGCCCTAAGTACCACTGAAATATCCGTCCAGTGCTTGGGCGAGCCAATATGAAACTAGACCATAGCATTCTGAAACACGTGTTGGGCTCAGAAGGTTATATTGCCGATGTTTCAAAAGTCAGCGTTCACTGTTTCGTAATTTATTGTTATGGAGTGGATCGATATTTATGCCCGCGACTGTACATGCACTAAATAAATCTATCTATCTATCTATATACCTAGGCTGCTTCCCCCAAGCAAAGGGAGGTAGCCGAGACAGGACGACACACTACCAATTTACTCATTCACTCAAGCACATTCATTCGCATCTTAGCCCCAAAGGGGAGAAGGGACAGATCCTCACCGCACCACACCGCACGAGGGTCAGCTGCGCACTGCAATCAGTGACTTCCGCTACAGGGCCCAACAGCAGAGCTGGTTTACCCCTGCCACATCATAATGGACTCATCCCTTTACCCGCACCTGACCTGATCAGCTGATCAGACCAATTGCGGAAGAATGTTCCCTCAGGGCTGCGTCATCATTTATTCATTCACAATTTCTTTCCATTTATTTCTGTCACGCACAGCCACTCTTCCTTGCTCAAAAGATATCCCTCTCGCAACTAACGCTCTCTTCACACTGTCCATCCATCCTATTCGTGGTCTCCCTCTCAGCCTTACACTTCTCACATCCGATCCAGTTATCTTTTTCACCAATCGCTCATTATCCACTCTCTCCATATGGCCAAACCATCGCAACACCCTCTGCTCAACTCGATCAGCCATTTCCCGAACAACTCCAGTTCTCCTTCGCACTTCATCATTTCTCACTCGATCCATACGCGTCACTCCACACATACTCCTCAGACACCTCATCTCCATTACATACAAACTTTTCCTCTCTGCTACACCCATATTCCATGTTTCAGCCCCATATAACGCAGTCGGTACCACAACACCCTCATACAGCCTTCTCTTTACATCCATTCCAAGCGAACGACATCTAATCACTTTTTTCATTCCTCCCAGCACCTTTCCTACTTCATTCATTCTAAACTTCACTTCTGCATCTATTCTCCCATCCACAGCAACATGTGACCCTAACTATTTAAAACACTCTACCTCCTCAAGCAACTCACCTTTCCAAACTACATTCATCCTCCTACCATCTACCAACCTCGTACACTTCATCACTTTACTCTTATTCTCATTTACTTTCAACTTCCTCCTTTCACACACCCTTCCAAACTCCTGTACCAACTGTCTCAATCCCTCCTCTGGAATAAATAAATAAATAAATAAATATATAAAATAAATAAATAGGATTCGAATCGTAATACGTCCTTGACCCACCAGATCACCAGAGAAGAGAGAGAGAGAGAGAGAGAGAGAGAGAGAGGAAATCACAAAAATGCATCCATACAAAAACATCAAAAATCAAACTGTTGAAAAGGTACAGAGGAAAAAAAAGGCAACATTTTCTTTGCCACCCATAAAGAAAACGGAAAAAAAATCACTCCAGCCTCATCCAGCCAGGAAAAATGAAGGATGAATGACCAGGAAGGAAGGAAGGAAGGAAGGAAGGAAGGAAGTAGGAGGGAGGAAGGAAGTAGGAGGAAAAAGCGTCGAGAAAGTAAGAGTGAAGGAGGAAAAGGATGATGATGATGATGAAGAGGCTGTGTGTGTGTGTGTGTGTGTGTGTGTGTGTGTGTGTGTGTGTGTGTGTGTGTGTGTGTGTGTTTCTTCGCTTAGCCATCGCTAACAATAAACAACGAAAACCCGGCACAAAAACATGTACGCTTTTCAAAATTATTTAGATTTTTGTTTTATCTTTACTACCGATTGAAAACTTTATTGGAAGAAATCTTTACTAGTGAGCGGAAGCAGAAATAAAGATATAAAAAAAAATTATAAGGGAGGAGGAGGGAAATAAAGAAATATGGGAGAATTGAAGAGAAGGTGAGAGAACGAAAGGAAGAGACGAAGGAAGGAAGGAAAAGAGGAGATGAAGGATGGAAGGAAGGAAAAGGGCCAAGGAGGGAAGGAAGGAAGACATGGAAGGAAGGAAAAGACATGGAAGGATGGAAGGAAGGAAAAGACATGGAAGGATGGAAGGAAGGAAGGAAATGGGAGAAGGAAGGGAGGAAATGGGAAAAAGATGGATGGAAGGAAGGAAAAGGGTAGGAAAGAAGGATCGAGGAAGAGGTGAAAGATGAGAAAGGAAAATATTGAAAGTTAAAGGACGGAGAGAGAGAGAGAGAGAGAGAGAGAGAGAGAGAATGTGTGGGAAGCATGACATAATACTCTTGGGGATAATAGAGATAGTGCTCCATTCTCTCTCTCTCTCTCTCTCTCTCTCTCCAGGATATCCGGCATTCTATCTCTCGGATATTTAATTTTCTCCAGCCTCTCTCTCTCTCTCTCTCACCTATGATTCCCCTCACGCCTTGTCCCGTATTTTCTTCCCATAATCCCATTGGTTAGGGAGAGCAGGTGCCTCTCTCTCTCTCTCTCTCTCTCTCTCTCAGTCCACCTGTATTGCTCTTTCTTCTAGCCTATATCTCTCTCTTTCTCTCTCTCTCTCTCTCTCTCTCTCTCTCTCTCTCTCTCTTTCTCTCTCTCTCTCTCTCCCCGGATGCTAAAACCTTCCTCCCTCCTCCCTGTTCTTCTCTACCCCTGGGAAATTAGGGAGAAAGGGAGAGAAGGGAGGGGAGGGAGGGAGGATAACACGGGGAGAGGAAAAAAAGGGAGGAAGGGAGGGACAGGGACGACTGGAAGAAAAAAAAAAAGCCGAGTGGGAGGATGAGAGAGAGAGAGAGAGAGAGAGAGAGAGAGAGAGAGAGAGAGAGAGAGAGAGAGAGACGAGGAAAGGGGAGAGGAAGGGAGGGATGGAGGGAAGAGTGGGAGATGGCAAGAGAGGGAGGGAGGATAAGACAGGGAGGGAAGAAAAAGGGAGGGAGGGAGGATAAGACAGGGAGGGAAGAAAAAGGGAGAGAGGAAGCAAGGGTACCGTATACAGGGAGAGAAAGAGAAGGGAGGGAGAGAGGGATACAAAAAAAAAAGGGAGAGACAGACGAAGAGAGGAGAAAGAGCACAAGGAGAGAGAGAGAGAGAGAGAGAGAGAAATTACATCGGCAATAAAACAACTGGGTATAAAAAACGGAACACAAAACAAGGGTAACTGCTTCATTCATTTGTTCATTCATTTCTTTCCCTCTCATTGTTTTCCTTCCTTCACTTCTTTCACGTCTTTCACTTTCATTCTTTCATTTCCTTCACCACTTTCTTTCTCCCTCTCTTTTCTTCCGAGACCCTTCCTTTTAATTTTTTCACTGTTTCATTTCCCTCTACTTATTATTTTTTTTTTTTGTATTTTCTTCCATTTTCTTCATTCTTCTCATTTCTTTGTCCGCTCCTTCATTTTTTCATTTCCTTATTATTGCTTCCTTCATTTCTTCCTTCAGTCCCTCCTCCATTCTTATTGCCTCCGCCAAGGTTTTACTTCACCCCGCGTTGGTTGGTTGCCTTGTCTGTCTGTTTGTCTGTATGTCAGCAATATTACTCAAAAGGTTATGAACGGATTTTGATGAAATTTTGAGGAATGTTGGGCCATGAGCTAAGGAAGAAATGATTAAATTTTGGGGCGGATCCGGATCCTATATCCAAGGATCCGGATCAGGATCATTTTTAATAGCAATGGCACTGGCGGAGGTATGCGCTCTCCGGATGCGTTCTAGTTTTTATATGTTTTGGTACTGCTCTCTTTACTTTTTTTTTTTTTTACCTCATTCACTCCTCTTTTCCTTCATTTCTTTCATGTTGCTTCCTTCATTTTTCACTTCCTTCACTTTCATAAATTTCCAGTCCTTCGCTGCTTCCTTTACTTCCCTCAACTTCTCTTTTTTGCTTCCTTCACTTCCTTTCTTTACTTCATTCAATCTTCTTTCATATGATTCGCCACTGTTTCCTTCCTTCAGTTCTTCCTCAGTGCATCTTTCACCCTTCCTTCATTCTTCCTCCACTCCCTCGTGCATTGTTTCTTTCTTATTGCTTCCTTCACTTCATTCCTTCACTCTTCCTTATCATTATATATTGTACTTATTATCTTCCTGCTTCCTTCATTCTTTTTTCATTTCTTTCCCGTATTTTTTCTTCCTTCAATTAATCCTCCTTCACTTCCTTCAATTTGCATATTTAGTCATTCATTCATTCATTTCCTTCACTACTTCATTTTCATGTTTCCTTCACATAGTTCCTTCACTGTCCTTAAGGTTCTCTTCATCCTTCATTTATTTCCTTCACTGTGCTTCCATTTCCTTCTCATTACTCTCTTCAGTATTCATTTCCTTGATTTTTTCCACTTCCTTCTTATTCTTTCCTTCATTCATAATTCTCCTTCACTGTTTTAATTCCTTCTTTCCTTTTTCATTTCCTTCACTGCATTTCTTTCTCCAAATACTATTCATTTTCTTCTTATATCTCACTTTTCTTATTCACTCTACATCCTTCCTTCTCCTCTAACTCTTTTTTATCAATATTTCCTTCATTTTGTTTCCTTCCCCATTTCTCCTATTTTCCCTATTATTTTCATTCTATTTTTCCTCATCTTTTCTTGCATTTTCTTTCCTTCAATACTCCTATTTTTTTCTTCGTAATTTCTTTCATTATCGTTTCTTTTCTTCCTTCATTTCTTCATTTAGTGGTGAGTCTTTCTCTTTCCTCGTCTTTGTTTCTCTCTCTCTCTCTCTCTCTCTCTCTCTCTCTCTCTCTCTCTCACCTTCCTTCCTCTAACCCTTTTCCCCTCCCCTGCCTTCTTCCCACTCCCCCCCTCTCTCTCTCTCTCTCTCTCTCTCTCTCAGCTGAATAAAATCGTCTGAAGGTAGAAAAAAATATACAAAAGAATCACATCCTCGTAGTGAAGGGTTAATGTAGCCCTTTCAATCCCTTCACCATGACGATTTTTTCCTAAGCTGAATTAAATCGTCAGGTGGTTGAGAGAGAGAGAGAGAGAGAGAGAGAGAGAGAGAGAGAGAGAGAGAGAGAGAGAGAGAGAGAGAGAGAGAGAGAGAGAATGCCTAATAAAATGGGCCACACACTCATTCATTTACCCTTCAACCCTCGGAATCCTGACTCATCCTCCATTTACGTTTCTTGTTGTAAATGGCGCTTACTGTACACCAATTCAGGCCAAGGACGCTATTTGTGTTTTATTCTCGCTGCCACACACACACACACACACACACACACACACACACACACACACACACACACACACACAGACACACACACACACAAACTCACTCTCTCTCTCTCTCTCTCTTGGGCCCGTATTCTCGTCGGTTAATGAAGCTCCCTAACACTTGTTCCTAAGCGATTTATTTTGCTCATACACCTTACTCTCCCAATCTGTGTTATATAAATCCTTCAAACATCGCCATACTCTGCATAAATACCGCAGAAGAGGATATTAATCACCCACATCCAAAAAATAAATCGCTAAGGAGAAGGCGTTCGGGAGTCTCCTTACTCTAACTTGGCCTAAACTTGCCATCTCTCTCTAGAATACGATGCTAGTCACGAAGAAGTGCTGTGAAGAGGATGTAGTGACGTAGTATTGTCTATTTCAGCAATTGGTCTACGTGACATAAACTGCAAAAAGGACGAAAATCTGGGCCAAGTTGAGGTGAAAGTACTATAGGATTTTTAGGTCTTGTCAAATATATTCGGTACGGCTTCATGGGCTTCGTTTTAGCTGTATATTTAACACCATTCGCCTTTCTCCTGTTCTTCTTCCTTATTTCTCCTTCCCTCTTTTTCTTTCATACTTCCTTCTCTCCTTCCCTCTCTTTCTTACTTCCGTCTCTCCCGCCATTACTTTCTTTCTTACTTCCTTCTCTCCCTCCTTCCCTCTCTTTATTGTTTCCTTCATCCTCCCTTTCATTCCCTCCCCTTTACTTCCTTTGCTCCCTCCTTCCCTCCTCTTTACTTCCTTCTCTCCCTCCTTCCCTCTCTCTCTTTCTTCTTTTTCTCCGTCTTTCTCCTGTTCTTCTTCCTGCTCTCTCTTTCTCACTTTCTCCTCTCCTTCCTTCCCTCTCTTTCCTCCTTACTTCCTTCTCTCTCTCTCTCTTATTTCCTTTTCTCCTTCCTTCCTCCTTACCACTGAACCTTACGACGCCCCTCTTTCTTTTGCTCTCCTCTCTGCTTATTTCCTCCTACTCTCCCTCCTTCACTCTCTCTCTCTCTGAATCACCTCACTGACTCTCCTCTTCTTCTTTTTTTCCCCTTCTTTTTCTCCTTCATCCTTCTTCCTCCCTCTTCCCTTCCTTTCAACTCTCTCTCTCTCTCTCTCTCCTCCTCGTCCTCGTCCTCCTCCTCCTTCCTTGCCCTCCCTCGAGAAAATCCAAGTAATTTATTGCGACCACTTCCTACTTAACCATCATCCTTCCGCCCCCCCCTCCTCTCTCTCTCTCTCTCCTTCATCTCTTTTATTGACCCCATTATCTTCCTTCCCTTTAAATTCTTTCTCTTCCATCATACTCTCTGCCTTTCTTGTTATTGTCCTTGTTCTTGTTTTTCTTGTTCCTCTTCCTCTCCTTCTTCGTCGTCTTCTTTTTCTTCTTCTTTTGTTTTTTCTTTTTCCTTTGCTTCTTCTTCTTCTATTCGTCTTTCCTCCATGATCTGTTAATCTCTTTTCTTTCAGGCTTTCAATTTATCTGTACTTCTCCTTTCATATCTTCCTCTTCTCTCTCTCTCTCTCTCTCTCTTTTTTTTGTTTCTTTCTTTTCTTTCATCCACTCAATTTACCTTTCCTACCTTTCTCTCTCTCTCTCTCTCTCTCTCTCTTTTTCTCTCTCTCTCAAATCCACTTCCAAGAGGAACCAAAAAGGGGAGACGAAAAACTTAAATTTCCATATGCGTTCACAGTCCCACTCACAGCCACTCCAACACGCACACACCTCAGGTACACACACACACACACACACACACACACACACACACACAATCTATGCAAACGTACAATTGTCTACCCCTCTCTTTCTCTCTCTCTCTCTCTCTCTCTCTCTCTCTCTCTCTCATACCTAGAGTACTTAAATGCTAGTATACCGTGCACAGGAAGCTCTCTCTCTCTCTCTCTCTCTCTCTCTCTCTCTCTCTCTCTCTCTCTCTCTCTCTCATACCTAGAGTACTTAAAAACTAGTATACCGTGCACAGGAAGCTCTCTCTCTCTCTCTCTCTCCCTCCAGTTCTTAGGTGTGCATGTACCGTGACCAGGAAACAGAAAGACACTCTCTCTCACTCTCTCATTTTCTGTCTCTAACTTTTTTCTTTTTTCCATCTTTTCCTTTTTCTCCTTTTATGATATTCGTTTTTTTTTTTCATTCATCTTGTTTTCTTCGTCTCTCTCTCTCTCTCTCTCTCTCTCTCGTATTCCTATCTTCATTTTTTCCCGCTTTTCTCTCTCTTCCCTTCATTATCTCCCTCCCTCCCTCTCTTATCTCATTTCCTTCCTTCCTTCCCCTTCTTTTCCTCCCTCCCTAGTACTGCCTTTTTGCTCGTCATTCACTTCCTCTTCCCCTTCCTTCTTCTCCCCTCCCTCCCCTCCCCCCTTCCTTCTCCTCCCTCCCTCCCCGCACTATCTCCTTCCCTCCGGCTCTACCTCACATTTTTTCTCTCCTCTTCACATTATGTACTTTTCTTCCTTCCTCTTTCTCTCTCCCTCCGCCTTTCTCACTTATTCTCCTCTTGATCCTTTACTGGCCGGGTCATGCTGCCCTTATTGTTGGTCACGTTGTCTTGCTTGGTTTCTTGTTTAATTGTGGCAGGCACCTCTACCCTTCAGAATTAACCGATTCCTACCAAACTTGGTCAAAATGACCACCCTATGCAGTTGTGTCTGCAAGGTTTTGGCTGCCGGGCAACGGCCGAAAAACCTCTTTTTTCTTACTTTTCACGTTTTGAGCTGTGGAAGCATTACTAATGGGCGTAGAAAGCTCTGATTTCCTTAGGCGTAATCTTGAGGCCATTCCCTATTGGAAGTGTTCCATCCATTTCCCCGCCTCTCCTCTAGTTTTCGAGTGGCAACGTGCGAAGATTGGCCTCAGCCTCCCTAGCAAACAGTACCGGTTTTCAAAAATGTCCCCCGAGTTTCCCAGGTGCACAATGGAACTGAATGAAACTTTGCATGCTTATAGACACTGACTAGTACTACAACTTTATAATGTACACCTATGTGCTACATCGTCCAGGTCAGCGGTCAAAGGTCATCAAATGCGCAAACAGTGAAAATGGCTAAAATCACAACTATGCTCGCATGAAATGCTAAGACTCAGCAGATTATTAAGCCAGGGCCATGATTCTTGGGTGGATGTTGCATTGGAGTACCTCCATACAAAAATGACAATTAGTGCTGAAACTCACTTCCAGTCGCTGGCAGCGCCACCCAGAAGTTGTACCTCTGGTGGGCCATTCTGTGACTTTCAAGTTGCCTAGCTCCATAATGGGCTGATGGAATTGAATGAAACTTTGCATGCTTATAGACGTTAATGAGTACTACTTGTGTGCTTCGTACATGCATGACCTATAATCGCCAGGTCAGGGGTGATTATCAAGTACAGAAAATATGAAAAGCACTTAAATTACGACCTTGCACGCGCGAAATGCTATGGCTCCCAAGATTATTGAGCCAGGGCCACGATTCTTGCGTAGGATGTTGTCCTTCGGTACCGCCATACAGGAATAATTTTTCATACCGAAAGTCACTTCCGGTCGCTGACAAAACTTCGTCCGCTTAGAGCTGGCCATCGTCGCCTACCGGCTTGCTCTTTATTTTTTTCTTCTCCCTCTCTCTCTCTCTCTCTCTCTCTCCATTCTTTCATTACCACATTCCATCAGTGTTTTATCTCTTTCTCAATCTTTTATTTCCTCTTTCTTTCCGTTCTTTATTTCTTCACTCCCTCCTCTTCGTCTTACTTTTCCTCGACTCATTTATATCACTCTTACTTCTTACCTCTTTTCTGCCCTTCCCTTTTCCTTCCTTTCTATAAATTTCTTATCTACCTCCTTCATTTATATTTTATCGTCTCTCTCTCCTTCCCTTCTTTACGCTTGCTATTATTGTTTAGTTCTTGTTTTATCTCATTTAATTTATTCAATTCTCTATCACGCCTCCTCTTTCTTCCCTTCATTCCTCTTATCCATCATACCTCAATCCTTGCTTTCCTTCCTTCCTCTCTCTCTCCCTCTCGTTGGTACAATATTCGAATTCAGTTTAATCATCTATATACTAATTCCCTTTGTACTTCAACATTCAGAGTACGCCTTTCAATTCCGACATTCATATTAAGAAAAATCATACAAAGAAACTGGAGCGGGCACAGCCAAGGATGAAGATAAATTCAATACAGAGGAGGAGGCGGTGGGAGCAATAGTATGGAGAAGTTGCTCTGTTGATCTTAAAAAGTAAAGGTACGAGAAAATCCACGCCACGTGTACACATCTTCAAAGAGCAGGGCTATGATGGCTGGTGTGTACCTGACAAGACACCTACTGAATTACAGTAAAGATAACGGCTGCAGTATTATTGCTAAACTTTTCCATGACTACATACATACATACATATATATAAACTGTTCTGCATTATTAACAAACAGCGACTTAAAAGAGCTTGGATAAGTATTCTGGTTTGTAATACCCACATAAACACATACACGGTATTAGTAGTGATAAGTATTACAACCCCAGGTTTGTCTGACCGTGAACCCTGTGGACTGAAGGCCAAAGTTACCCTTCTGTAGTGCATCATCCTGCTCTGGGGGGGGGGGAGACTGAGGAATGCCTGTATAACTGGGCAGCACCACCGCCCTGTTACATCGGTGCCACCAAGTGAAGGCGGTTCTCTCCACCATCCACACATATGGTGAATGAAACATGTGACTGATAGTGTTCTTTTTATTTTTTCTCCAACACTTATTTACTAAAAGGTTAATTTCATGTTGCTTTCCCTTACAGGTTAAGATAATGTGGAAAATACTCTCCCATCATCCTTCTTATAAAACTTTCAATGTTCTTCTTAATGCTCGTTCTTCTCACTTTGTTCTGCCGTTATCACCTGAAGGGACTTGTGCGTAGGGGAAGTCTTCTTGCTTTCTTATCCTTATCTGAGACTCATAGATCAGATACCACAGTTACAGCCTATCTAATAATTAACGAGGTTAGAATGATCAAAACCTATGTCCCATTTTTCTTTCCATTGTTATTCTTCCTTCTCGTCCACTTTCAATTACTCTTCTCCCCCACCCTTTCTCGCTCTCTCCCTCCCATCTTTTCTCGCTCTCTCCCTCCTTCTCCTCCTCCTCCTTCCTCTCCTTCCTTCCCTCCCTCCTCCCTTCATCATCATCTTTCCCCGTGCACTTAACTTTTTATAGCATACATGAATACATAATGTGATACTGTACGTATGGAAGGAAGGAAAGAAAGAAAGAGAGAAGGGGGAAAAGGAAGACCGGAAGAAGAGAGAGACAGCAGGAAGGACGGAACGAGGAAATGGAAGAAAGAAGGAGAGAGGGAAGGAAAGAGGACGAGAGGAAGGAAAGACAGGAGGGAGGGAATAGGGAAACGGTGGAAGGAGAGAGGGAGAAAATGATGAAGAAAGAGAGGAGGGGGAAAGAAAAAGAAGAAAGGAATGAAGAAAGGCAAGCGAAGAAAGAAAAGAGGAGGGAAAGATGAGGGAAGAGGAAGAAACAGGGAAAGAGGAATGGAAGGAAGGGAGGTGGGAAGAAAATAAGGACAATAGGAAAGAGGAAAAGGAGGAAAAAAAATGCTGAGACTAGAAGGATGGAAGGAAGGAAGGGTGAGAGAGAGAGAGAGAGAGAGAGAGAGAGAGAGAGAGAGAGAGAGAGAGAGAGAGAGAGAGAGAGAGAGAGTACTAATATTACTCAATAAAGTCAGGCCCCAGGGAGATATGACCCCCCCAGGCACACTTTATTAAGGGGGAATTGCGCCCCTTCCCCTTCCCTTCCCCACCCCCTTCCCCCCCTCCCTCCTGCCTCTGACCATCCTAGCCTTTTTTGTCTTGCCCAGCTTCCTCTCTCCTTATCTTCCTCTTCTTGATGCACCTCTTGTATTTGCTCTCTCTCTCTCTCTCTCTCTCTCTCTCTCTCTCTCTCTTTTCCTCATTTTTCCCTTGATTTCTCATTTTCTTTTCCTATCACTCCCTTGTCTTCCTCCTATTTATTTTCTTTTTATTTTTTCTTATTATTTGCTTTATTAATTCTTCCTAATCATTTTGTCTTAATCCTTGCTTTATTTCTTTTATTCTCTCTCTCTCTCTCTCTCTCTCTCTCTCTCTCTCTCTCTCTCTCTCTCTCTCTCTCTCTCTCTCTCTCCTATCTTCTATATGGATTTTACCCACTTCGGAATGATGATGATGATGATGATGGTGATGATGATGATAATGATGACGATGGTTTGCTAGTTCACTTTTCAGAGACGTATAAATAACTTACCATTACATTATTATAGTTATTATTATTATTATTAGTAGTAGTAGTAGCAGTAGTAGCAGTAGTAGTAGTACTAGTAGTAGCAGTAATCATCATTATCGTTATCATTTTGTTATTATCATTATTATTATTATTATTATTATTATTATTGTTATTATCATTATCATCATCATCATCACCATCACCACCACCACCACCACCACCACCACCACCACCACCTTAACCTCAAATGTGCAGGATCGAGTAAGAAAACAAAGAAAAAAAGGAAACAGCAACGACAATAAACCTAATCATTAGTGCGGGACAGGAAACACAGACTACACTTCCCTTCACACCTCCATCTTGATAGTGTAGTGAGAAGTGTAGTTAGGTATATTAATCTACACCTTATTATTATTACTATTCATGCACTGTGCCAAATATTACCTGTCTCTTTATCTATTTCTGTCCGTCTGTCTCTATTTGTCAATCTATTTACCTATCTACCTATCTATCTACCCACGTATCTATCGATCTACTAATGTCTGTAAATTAATCTATTAGTCAATCATCCAACCATTTGTCTATCTATTTATCAATCTAACTATCTATTCTACTTATGTCTACAAATTAATCCCTATCTCTCTTTCCCAATCATCCATCCATCCATCCGTCTGTCTGTTTATTTCTATCTACCTATCTATCGATCTGTATTTCTGTACCTACCCATCCATCCATCCATCCACCTATCGCCGCGTCCATCCCGAGGGGCGCGTTAGGCCACTACACCCCAGTCTTTTATATACTCCAGGATACACAACGCAAAGGTCACACAGGAGTTAACCCTTCCACCGCCATCACCTCTGTCCTTATTCGGGCTACCTCAAGACGATTTTATGCACCTCAACAACGACCTCTCATTTTAAGGGGCTTGGTGAGTGCTAAATCGAATCCCGCTATTTCAGCCGCTCCTGCTACCCTGAATAAAGGCATCTACAGATGGCATGAAAGCAGTGAATAACAGGTCATCGTGAGGAAGGGGTTACAACGAAATTTTATGAACCCCTTCGCTACGGCACATCACACCTAAGCGTCACCTGGGCTGGGGGGTTTATGGCCAACTTATAAATCCAGTATAACCCCATGACAAAACAACGCTGTATTCATTTCTATTAAATGTACAGCCGTTTAATATCAATACTCTTGTAGTCAAGAGAATATAATTGTGTGTGTGTGTGTGTGTGTGTGTGTGTGTGTGTGTGTGTGTGTGTGTGTGTGTGTGTGTGTGTGTGTGTGTGTGTGTGTTATGGCACCATCTGATATGACTTAGGGCGGCTTGTGCTTTGCCTGCATGCTAACACCCGCAGCTGCTGTTTTATTTCATTATGCAAAGAGAAGAATCAAAGGCTGGAACCATACAAAGGGCAGACCTCTCCAAGAAAAGTTTAGAGAACCACAACCAAAAACTGTTCCTTTCTGGGAGACCTATAAACACTGCCTTTAAAAGATGTGAGGTCATAGGCGGGGGGAAACACAGCCTGAGAGGGACGGTTCCTGAGCTGACCAGTTCCATACCAGAATGAAAAGAGGATGAGAGTGAGATGCCAAACGGGTGGAGATCAAAGGCCTCCCACTCGTCATAAATGCATGCTGTTTATTTTACCTCCTCCCCTACAGCACTTCCTGATAATGGCACTTAAATACAATACGGTACCATGGTAACCTGAAACTGGGTGTGTGGGTGTGTGGTTGTGTGGCGTGTGTGGAGTGTGTGTGGGTGTGTGGCGTGTGTGGAGTGTGTGTGGGTGTGTGGCGTGTGTGTGGGTTTCTGCTACGCTACAACACACCTGCCATTCCCCAGCTGTCTTGCCCTTGATATATTGGGTTCGAACGCCCGTCATCAATATTACCAGCACTGCACTAATACCACTCGATTACACCTATACGGATTGTTACTATTACTACTACTACTAATGCAACACAACAACAACAACAACTACTACTACTACAACTAATAATAGTAATAATAATAATAATCTATCTATCTATCTATCTATAGCCCGACGCCCTAATCCCGTACAGGGTGGTCGCAGACAAAACACCTCCAAGTCGCTCTGTCACCCACCATTTGACTTCACTCTCACCAACTCACTCCCCCCTCCCTCATATACCTCTCAACTCCATCCCTCCATCTCATCTTCGGGCTCCCCCTCCCTACCTAATATGATAATAATAATAATAATAATAATAATAATAATAATAAAAATAAAAATAATGCTACAACAACAACAACTATTACTACTACTACTGCTATTGCTACCACTTCTACTACTACTACTACCACCACTATTACAATTAGTACTACTATTAACACCACAGCAACCACAACTTCCAACTCTACCATCAATACAACTACTATAACCACTACTACCACTCCAGCCACCACAACTACCACTACAACGTGAACTGCTACCAATTCCAACTTTAGCAATAAAATACGTCTTCTGTCTGTTTATCTATCTAGCTATCTATTTCTCCAACTATCTATCCACAAGTCTATCTATCTATCTATATCTTACATACTCGTATCTTGGCGTTTCTCCAATTAAACATCTATTCGTCTATCCATCTTTCTATTCATCCATCTACCTACCTATCTATCTATCTATCTTTATCTATCTATTAAAAGCTCTTCCTATCGCCATCCCTCAGATCATAAATATCTATATCTATCTCTGCCTATTATTTCATCCATCTATCTACCTATCTATCACTCAGTCTATCCAAACAAACATCCATCTATCTATCACTCTCTCCCTCTCTCCTCCTCCTCCTCTCTCTCCATTCGCATACATCTCTATCTATCACTCTCAGACTCTCTCTCTCTCTCTCTCCATTCGCACACATCTCTATCTATCATGCATCTATCAGTCTATTCATATATCTATCCTCCCCAAATATTTGCAAGGTATATTAAAAATTGAGAATGAAACTTTAGCCTCGGAAGTCTGTGAAAGAAAGTAAGGAAAAAATTGGAATACTTTCTCTCTCTACTTTTTCTCTCACGGACGATCGGGGGGAGAGAGAGAGAGAGAGAGAGAGAGAGAGAGAGAGAATGACCTTATCTCCATTTTCCTGCCTATATTGTTTTTTTCTTGAGAGAGAGAGAGAGAGAGAGAGAGAGAGAGAATGACCTTATCTCCACTTTCCTGCCTATAGTATTTTTTTCCTTCCATTTTCTCCCCCATATCCTCAACCCCCTCACAACAAGGACGAATTTTCCCCATTTTTCCCTTGTTTCCCCTCAGCCCTGGAAACCCCTCCAGTAGCAAGGGTGGCCAAGGCAAGGCAGAGTCTAAACCCCCACCCCCTTAGCTCGAAATGCCTCCCTTTAGCTTATTAAAATCGTCCTTATTAGCAGGAATAAAGAAAAAAAAATCGAATTGCTATAAAAAAGAATCGGATTGCACTAAAAAAAAAAATAAGAATCGAATTGCTTTAAAAAAAAATTAAAAATAAGAATCGAATTGCTCTAAAAAAGAATCGGATTGCTTATGTTTATGTTGTGGTCCCGGGATCATTCGAACCTTGTACCCGGTGGACTACAGGCTGAGGATGCCCGTTTTCCAGGCTACCATTCTCCTTTCGGGGGATAGGGAGGTAGTTGAGGGATGTTTGTACGGCCAGGCAGTGGAGCCGCTCGGTTATATCGGGGCCACCGCGTGAAGGTCTCTCTCTCTCTCTCTCTCTCTCTCTCCTCTCTCTCTCTCTCTCTCTCTTTTCATGTTACTTTCTTATACAATCTATCTTTTATATTTTCTTACTTTATTACCTATTATCTTTCTTCTTTCTTTCCTTCCATCTGCTTCGTCTTCTCCTGTTCCATTATTTTATTACTCATTTTTACTATATACTAGCTTCTTTCTCCTTTTTCACCCCTCTTCCTTCTAATATTTTCTCTTTCTTTTCCTCTTCCATTTCTGATAATCAGTTCTTCTTTATTTCCTTACGCTTCCCTCTTCCTTTGTTCTCATTACTTCATTCATTACCACTTTCTTCCTATTATCCTATCTTTTAGTCTCCCCTTATCTATCTTCTTTTCCATTTTCTTCCCTTTCTATGCTTCCTTTATTCATTCATAACTCTTTCGTTCCTTCTCTTCTTTCCTTCATTCATTCCTTACCTTTCCTTCTTCCTTTCCGTCTTCCTCACTCTTCCATTTTCCTCCTCTTCCTTCTCCTCTTGCCTCTTCCTCTTCCCCTCTTCTCCACAGTTCCTCCCTCTCTCACTTTAATGAACTATCGTCTTTCTGTGTGTGTGTGTGTGTGTGTGTGTGTGTGTGTGTGTGTGTGTGTGTGTGTGTGTGTGTGTGTGTGTGTGTGTGTGTGTGTGTGTGTGTGTGTGTGTGTGTGTGTGTGTGTGTGTGTGTGTGTGTGGGCGAACTGGTGGGCACTTTACCTTTGTCTGTCTGTTTGCGTGTCAAGTCTGAAGGTCGGGGTTTTGTGAGACAACTAAATCTCTCTCTCTCTCTCTCTCTCTACTTCATCTCTCCTTCCTTCCATCCTCCCTCCCTCCTAGTCTTTCCCTTCCATCCTTCCTTCTTCCCAACCTCCTACTCTTCTTCCGTCTCTCCTCCCTTCCTTCCATGCTTCCTCTCTCCCTCCTTCCCTCCTTTCTCCCTCGGTACCTCCTTCTCTCCTTCCTTCTCTCTTGTCTCCCTCGCACACTCTCTCGTTATTTCCATCATTCTCACTACACCGTTCCTTTCCATCATATTTTCCTCCTTCCATCCCTTCCTCCTTCTTTCCACTACCTGACTCCTTCCTTTTCTCCTTCCATCCTTTCTTTCCTTCCATTTTTCCCCATCCATTTCCTTCCATTTTTTCATTTTTCACCAATCCCTTCTTCCCTTCTTTTCCTTCAGTTTCCCTTCTATCTTTATCCTTTTCCTCCTTCCTTTTCTGATACTTTCCATTTTCCCCTTCTTCCTCCTTTCTTCCTTGTCTACTTTCCTATTTCCATCCCCTACTTTCATTCCACTTTCATTCTTTCCTCTTCTGTGCCTCCTATTGCTGTCTGTTTTCCCTCGTTTTCCTTCCCTTCTTCTTTGCTTTCTACTTTACTTCCTTTCCTTCCCTCTTTCTTCTTCCCTGTTTTTCTCCTTTTCCTCTACTTTCGCTCCCTTCTCCCTTCCTCTCATCTTTCCCACTCATCTCCCTTCCCTTCTTTTTTTCCCTTCCATATTCCTTCCCCCTTTTCTTCACTTCCTTTCTTCTTTCCCTGTCCTCCTACCCACAAGCACTGAAAAATTAAATATACAGATGAAACCAGCATAAATCCAATGAAAAGATGTAGCAAACTTGGCCACTTATATATATCATCTAGCAGTTCTTGATATACACATTAATAAGTGAAGCCGCTACTATAACCTACCTTAGTAAATAAACTATGGTCGTTTCACCTTAACTTGGTCCATATTTTCGTCCTTGGGCAGTTTATTTCACATCGCATAGTGGTAAAAAAAAAAAAAAAGACAATACTGCTCTACATCCTTTGCACTGCACTTCTTCCTGACTGGCATTATATTCCAGTGTTCCTTTATTCTTACAAGTCAGCATTCAAGACGGAGAGATGGCAATTTTAGGCCAAGTAAGAGTAAAAAGAGTATAGTGTTACAGGAGTTTAGCCAATTACTCAGCTTTATCTACTACGATATCTATTTACAGGATAAGGAAAATACAACTTGACTTCAGCGAGTGTTAGGGCTTCAGAATTTGCTCTCTCTCTCTCTCTCTCTCTCTCTCTCTCTCTCTCATAATGGAAGGGCAAGACCACACACCCACCTCTTCACACACTGGCTACGGGAACAAAGACCCTCTCTCTCTCTCTCGTCTTCAACATCACCACCAAGAAGCTCAGGTCTCTACACTGTCCCGGAGACCTACTGTGTGTGTGTGTGTGTGTGTGTGTGTGTGTGTGTGTGTGTGTGTGTGTGTGTGTGTGTGTGTGTGTTCAGTTTCTTCGCCTTCTTCCTACTGTCTTCCAAGCACTTCTCAGTTTCTTGCCATTCCTTCATTTCTTCACTAATTCACTTCAAACTTGGTGTATCTGTTTCTTTTGCAAATACCCCACACAATTATTATTTTTATTTTTTATAGGGTTTTATGAGGTCAAAGGTCTCACACACACACACACACACACACACACACACACACACACACACACACACACACAAGAGAGAGAGAGAGAGAGCTGCCACCCTATCTCTCTCTTGCTTTCAGATCCTCTCCTACTCAATACCAAACTGCCTCGTATGGCTCATTAGGTATGTTGCGCTCTCTCTCTCTCTCTCTCTCAATTGTATTTCTCCCTTCGATTTCTCTCTCCATCATTTCCTTCCCTTCTTACTTTTCTCTCCTTTCTTCTTTTTTCCTTCATCTGCTCCCTCTCCTGACTTCTTTCCTTCCTCCCACTCTCCTTATCATCCTTCATTGCCTCTTCCTCTCTTTTCCTTCTCCCTCTCAACTTTCCTTCCTTTCTTCTCAGTGCACATCATCTACCATCCCTATTTTTTTTCCATCCATCTTTCTTCCTTCTGTCTTTTCTCTATCTTCTTCCTTCATTATCTCTCCTTCACTCCCACATACCCACATTTCATCCCTTCCTTCTGAACTCCTTCTTTTCAACTTTCTTTTCTTCTTTTCTCCCACTTCCTGATCATCTCAACACTTCTTCCTTTTGTTCCTACTATCCTTCCTTCCTTGTTCATTCTTCCTTCCTTCCTTCCTCCTTCCTTCCGCTTCCTTCCCTTTTTTTTTCTACTATCCTTCTTTCCTCCCTTTTTTCGTTTCTCATCATAAATTCTTCACCCTCCCTCCTTCCCTCCCTCCCTCCCTCCTCTCCTTCCTTACCCATCTCCTTCTCACGTATACCTATTCTCTTTACCCCTCGCTTTCTTTCTTCCTTTTCTTCCTGCCCTCATTTCTTCCTTGTTCACCATCACTTCTTCATCTTCTCTCTCTTCTTCCGTCTCATCATCTGATCATCATCCACCTCTTCCATCCTTCCATTTATTCATTCTTCCTTCCTTCCCTCTTTCCTTCCTTTCTTGCACCCTTCCTTCTTTCCCTTCTTTCTTTTTCCTTCCTTCCTTCCTTCATTTCTTTCACCCTTCCCTCTTTCCCTTCACTCTCTCGTTTTCTCCTTCCTTCCTTGCTTTCTTTCTTCCCCTCCTTCCTTCCCTCCTTTCTTCCTTCCTTTTTTTTCACCCTTCCAACTTTCCCTTCTTTCTCCTGCTTCCCTTCCTTCCTTGCTTTCTTTCTTCCCTTCCTCCCTACTACTTCTTCATCCCCTCCCCCCCTCCCCCCCCGCTAATGATGCGATCGTAAAAGGCTCATAATGTGGTTCCTTCTTACAGGGAAGGATTATGAGGAGGGAGGCAGGGAGGGAAGGAGGTAGGAGAGGGAGGGGGGAGGGAGGGAAGGAAGGAGGTACGAGAGAGGGAAGGAGGGAGGGGGGGAGGGAGGGAAGGAAGGAGGTACGAGAGAGGGAAGGAGGGAGGGGGGGAGGGAGGAAAGGAAGGAGGTACGAGAGAGGGAAGGAGGGAGGGGGGGAGGGAGGGAAGGAAGGTGGTACGAGAGAGGGAAGGAGGGAGGGGGGAGGGAGGGAAGGAGGGAGGAAGGGAGGTATGAGAGGGAGGGGGGAAAGAAGAAGGATAGATGAGGAGGCAGAGAGAAAGAGGAAGGGGGGGAGGGAAGCGGTGTGGGAGAAGGACAGGGGAGGGAAAGAACTGGAGATGAAAAAAGATGAGTTGAGGAAAGGAAGAAAAGGAGAAAGGGAGATACAGAAGGATGGAGAGAGCAACAGAGGGAGGGAGGGAGGGAAGATGGGAAGGAAAGGAAACTGAGAAAGAGGGAAAGACGTGGGAGTTAAGGTTCTTGAGGTGGTAGGAAAAGTGAAGACATTAGAGGAAGAAAAGGAGGGAAGGAAAAGACGGGGGGGAGGAGGAAAGGGAGAGGAGGAGGAGATGGGAGGGAAAGAGAGGAAAGAGTAGGAGAAAAGAGAATGAAAACTGATGAAGGATGCGAGAAAGGAAAGAGAGAGGTGAGACGGAAGGAAGAAAGGATGACTGGAAAATTACTGCCTATTTTTAACTTCGTCTCATAGAAAAGATATCGTAGTTAGTCTTCTTTGTAGCGAAAAAAAAAAAAAACATTAGGTCTGATGCTGTTTGTATACCTTCGTGCGTCTTAGATAGATAGATGGAGAGAGAGAGAGAGAGAGAGAGAGAGAGAGAGAGAGAGAGACACTGACGGAGGAAAGGATAGACGGAGGGAGGCGGAAGGAGAGAGAGGGAGGGAAAGAGGGGGAGAGGGAGGGAGGAATGGATAGGTAAGAAATAAGGGAGGGAAGACCAAGGGAAGAAGATTGAGAGAAAATGAGAGGAACTGTAACGGAGAGGAAGAGAGAAGTTGCGATGGATGGAAGGAAAGGGAGGGAGGGAGGAAGGGAGAATGAGGGAAGAAAGGGAGGTAGAGAGAAGCAGGGAGGGGGAGACTGAGGGGAGGAGGGAGGAGGGGAAAAAAACCTGGGAGGGGAGTGAGGGAGGGAAAAAGTAAGAGAGGGAGAGATTAAGGGAGGAAGGAGAGATGATGACGTACAGGAAAAAATGAGAGAGAGAGAGAGAGAGAGAGAGAGAGAGAGAGAGAGAGAGAGAGAGAGAGAGAGAGAGAGAGAGAGAGAGAGGCTTACGAGTAAAGGTGAGAGAACTGAGAGTTGTGGTGGTGGTGGTAGTTGTGATAGTAGTGATAACTGTGGTAGCTATGGTAGTTGTGGTAGTACAGATGGTGTTAGTTGTGGTAGGGAATGGTAGTTTTCTTGTACTTAAAGCTAATGGCAGTTGTAATAGTGGTACTTGTGGTTAACGAAAAAATACAAGCTGTTATACTTGGCTGATAGTTGTAGTTGTAATGGTGGTAGACGAGGGTGGTAGTTGTGGTGGATGGTTGTAGTTGTGGTAGCTATTGTTAATGGCCGTATAATAATGGAAGTAGATGTGGTAGGTAATGATGAACTGTGGTTGTAGTGGTAGAGAGATAGTGGTAGGTAATCTTTCAGGTGGGAATGATGATGATGATGATGATGATGATGATGATGATGATGATGAAATAAAAACCAACTCTCCTCTCCCTTTATTTTATTTCGCAAAAAATAGGTGTCATTTAAATTATCGTATTATCATCATCATTATTATTATTATTATTATTATTATTTTTATCGTTATTATTACCTACAATTCTCTATGCAAAGTAAAAGGCGAAAAAAAAAGTGAAGAGTATGGATTGGAAAACTCTCCGTCTCCTACAAGCACAACAGGGCCCTGGCACACCCACCGCCCAGCGCTAGTGTTGCGGCCAGCCTTTGAAATTACCATCAGTATATTTCTTGACATCATCTAAATAGTGCCAGATTAACTACCAGCCTCATTATTAACCCCTTCATGCCGAGGACGTCTTATATAATTTTAATCTTACTATTTCCATTTTTTTAGAGAGACTTTTTTTTAACTTCACCAACCCTTAAGGGGAAAAAAGCAGTCTGGCGGTAAGGAAAATTTTAATAGAAAGGACGTCCTCGGGCTGAAGGAGATAATGTTTAGTTTAGGATTGCGTTCTGAGGGGGGTTTAAGGAAATATTTACCTCAACTGTACCTCTCCCTTGCTCCTCTGATTCATGTCCCTAATAGCAAAAGAGAATCCCTGGTGTATGTAGAAAACTGGGATTGGGTGGTGGTGGTGGTGACGATGATGATGATATGATGAAGAAGTGTGCTTGTACAAATGGTGAATACTGCTGTAGTAATTACACAGCTGTGACTATAAAATGAACCCTGTCTCTATTTGTGACCTTTAGATGTGCTACGTCGTCCCCTCAACCTCCTCTCTCTCTCTTTATATATATATATATATATATATATATATATATATATATATATATATATATATATATATATATATATATATATATACACACACAAACACACAAATATCTGTGACCTTTAGATAAGCTTGGTTAAGACTCTCTCTCTCTCTCTCTCTCTCTCTCTCTCCTTTCATGTCTTTTCCTTCGACTATCTCTATTCCTCTGCTTCTGTTCCTTTTCCTCCTTTCTCATCCCTACTCTCCCTGATTCTCCCTCCCACTCTACCTTTCCCCTTTCCTCCCCGTTCCTTCTCTACCTCGTATGTTTCTTCCTTCTCTCATCGTTACCATCCATCCCAGGTCATCCCACCATTCAGCAGTCTTTGCATTTTTATTCTCTCTCTCTCTCTCTCTCTCTCTCTCTCTCTACGGCATGAAGAATTGAGTGGGATAGCTGGAGTGATTCTCTTTAACACCTCCCTCTCTCCCACCCTACCTCCCTCTCGTTGCCTCCCACTCTGCTACCCACTCACTCTCTCTCTCTCTCTCTCACACACACACACACACACACACACACACACACACACACACACACACACACACACACGCGCGCACGCAATTTTTCATGTGCGTTTATAGAGACGTATTCACAGTTGGTCTTAAAAATATATATAGAAACATACATACGTGTGCACGTACACAGACAAGAATATTTACCCACCAATCTCTCTCTCTCTCTCTCTCTCAACTTTACGAATAAAATTCCGGGTACTTTCAAGGCATCTTCTTTGTGTTTGTGTTTCCTCGTGTGTGTGTGTTTGATGTTTGTGTGAAGGCGGATGTGTAGTTAAAGTTACACAGAGTTGCTTGCGTGTGCGTGTGTGTGTGTGTGTGTGTGTGTGTGTGTGTGTGTGTGTGTGTGTGTGTGTGTGTGTGTGTGTTGGTCGGTCACACACACACACACACACACACACACACACACACACACACACACACACACACACACACACTGACAAATAAGCAGTCCCAAAGATACTGACAGATAAACAGGCCATAAAGATAGACGGAAAAAAAAGATATATATATAAATACAAACAGACAGACAACAGACAGGCAAACACTTAAAAAAAAAACTAAAACAAACATGGCCAGGTAAATGATAAATACTAATAAAGATAAAATAACATAAATAAAGATGGATAGACAGATAGATTAAAAGATAGAGAAATATAGGAAATACAGACAGATTGAGAGATAGACAGGATGACGGGCTGTAAGAGCGGTACATAGATAGATGGAAATATGGATAGATTGGACGGATGACGAATGATAGATATAAAAAGGGAGAGAGAGAGGAGGGGAAATGGAAAAAGAATGTTATGTATTTTATGCATGTGTGGAGAGAGAGAGAGAGAGAGAGAGAGAGAGAGAGAGAGAGAGAGAGAGAGAGAGAGAGAGAGAGAGAGAGAGAGAGAGAGAATACTGCTTGCTCTACCAGGCGACACTGTAAGCAAACTTTCCTTGCCTTTATGTAAGCAGCTGTGTGCGAGTGAGTGGAGGTGAGTGGGAATGAGTGGGAGAGTGGGCGGGTGTGGGAATGAGTGGGAGAGTGGGCGGGTGTGGGAATGAGTGGGAGAGTGGATGGGTGTGGGAATGAGTGGGTAGATTGGTGGATGGGTGAGTGGGAATGAGTGGGAGAGTGGGAATGAGTGAGCAGGAATGAGTGGGTGGATTGGTGGATGGGTGAGTGGGAGAGTGGGTGGGTGGGAATGAGTGGGAGTGGGTTGGTGAGTGTGAATGAGGGAGAATGGGTGCCTGAAGGGGCTGGAAGAGTAGGTGGGTGAGTGGGAATGAGTGGGAGAGCGGGTGGGTGAGTGGGAATGACTGGGAGAGTAGGTGGGTGAGTGGAAATTAAGTGGGAGAGTGGATAGGTGAGTGGGAATGAGTGGGAGAGTGGGTAGGTGGGTGGGAATGAGTGGGTGGGTGGGTGGGAATAAGTGGGAGAGTGGGAAGGAGGGGGGAAAGTGGGTGGGTGGGTGGAAATGAGTGAGAGATTGGATGGGTGAGTGGGAATGAGTGGGAGTGGATGGATGAGTGGAATGCGTGGGAGTGGATGGGTAAGTGGGAATGCGTGGGAGTGGGTGGGTGAGTGGGAATGAATGAGAGTGGATAGGTGAGTGGGAATGAATGAGAGTGGATAGGTGAGTGGGAATGAATGAGTGGATGGATGAGTGGCGGTGAGTGTGGATGGGTGAGTGGGAATGAGTGGGAGTGGATGGGTGATTGGGAATGAGTAGGAAGGAGTGGGAGAGTTGGATGAATTTGAGAGTGGGTAGGAATGACTGGGAGTGGATGGGTGGTGAGTGGGGATGGGAATGAGAAATAGGAGTGTGTGGATAAGTGGGAATGGGAGTAGAAGTGGGAATGAGTGGGAGAGTGACAGTGGAGGTGGGGATGGTGGGGAAGTCGGTGAGTGGAAGTGAACGTGTGCGTTGGAGAGAGAGAGAGAGAGAATCACCCTCACCTCCACCTCTCTCACTGCCGCTGGCCCGGTATACCTGTACAGACACATACCGCATAGTACATGATCGCAAGTTCGAATCCCCCAGCTGCCTCTTATTTCTCTCCCTCAGCCTCCTCCCTTCTCTCCCGTCCATCTTCCGTTCCTCTCTCTTCCTTCCTTTTCCCTCCCTCCCAGCTTCCTCTCCCTCCCTCCTCTCCTACACATCACAAACTTCCTCGGCCGTAACTACAATATTCAAGTACTTGCTGCTCCTTTTTCTTACCAGCATCTTTATTTTATTTACATATTTTTTTCCTTACTTTAATATTACATTTTTTCCTCTCGTCCACTTAGTCTAATAGTACGTTTTTCTTATACTGTTTGTTGTCCTTGGGTTATTTTTAAGACGATGCCTTTAACTTGCAATTTCACTTTGTCTTGGCTCATTTTTAGCATTTTTTTTATCTGCCTTTATATTTTCAGTGTCACTTCAATCTTGCAATTTTACACCTTGTGGTATTTATTTTCAAAGCCATTAACGGTTTTCTTTTTCTTTTCTTGTTTAATCTTCTCATCCCTGTCATCTTTCTGTAGTTCTCCACTGTTTATTTTCATCTTGGAAGACAAATTCATTCCTTGCCTAGCTCTCTAACCATCCTTTTTCATATCCCCAAGTTACCCTTACCATTTCACTCCCCTCACTTCATTTCTCAAACGCACTGTTATCCTTTGGTCTACACTGAAACTAACTTAGGTAACTTTCAGGGCCACACCCCCTTATTACAATCTTGCTTATCTTTCCATCAACATTTCAATTCCACAAAATCTCAGGACAATTTACAATCTTCATCTTTCCACTTCTCTATAAATCATCTTCCAAGCCCTGTCTCGAATTGTCTTAGCTAATCATCTCCAATTCTCTCATTTCAGTACGACTAGCTATCTTACCATCTTAATCTTTGTTATTAATCTTTTATGTTACCAATTCTTACCTTATTTCCTCTTCTATCAACTTACTGGAAGTGCTTTACTTTCTTGTACTATCTTTCTCACTATCCTTTATTACCATGAGTGTCCCATTATGCAATGTCTTTCCTTCAAAATCTCATAGCCTTGTTTATTTATCGCCCCAAACCGCATCCAGTGAGGGGCGGCCTAAGAAATTATATAATAAAACGATATTTGTTCCTACTCAGCAACGATCCCTCTTCCCACGACAAACCTCCCTCCCTCATATACTTTCCTATCGTATATCCTCCTCTGCTTCTCCTTTCCAAACACCTTTCCTTATACTCTCCTCCCTTATCTCTGTGCCTCATGCTTGGCCTTCCTCTTCTTCCAAACACCCCACTCCCATACACTCTACTGGTAATACATAAATCAAAATACATCCACAAATACACCCCCATCACTCAATAAGAAAAAAAAATACAAATACACTCTTTTGGTTATACATTAATTAAAAAACACCCAGAAGTACACTCCATTACACAAAGATACTAATACACTCCATCGACCACACATAAACCAATATACATTCTCAAATACACCCCTACAATAAAGATACTTGCTTGACAATGGAGAAAAAGATAATACACAATAAAGATACATAAAGGTACTCACGATTAAAGCGAGGGACAACCGAAGAGCGAGGCACATACCTGGAAGAGAGAGAGAGAGAGAGGTATGAGAGAAGGTTGTAAATTCTTTAACCCCCTCAGCATAAGGACGCATTTTCTACATTTACTTAATTTTTCCCATCTCCAGACGATTTTATTCAGCTTAGGAGAGATTTTACGAACTGGAGGGGTTAAAGACAGTCCATACTGACCCCTTCAACACGAGAGGGCTTTCCATAGGCGAATAAAATCAGTCAAGAGCAGCCATAATAAAATCCAGGTCATGGAAGTGAATGGGCTAATAGAGGAACAATACAATTAACCTTTTCCCTGGCATGAAGGCACCTGGGTATTTTATTTAAGCCAAGACCAGACGATTTTGACCACACAATTTTGTTCTCATGAAACTTTAGGTGTATTAACCCTTGGCCACTATGGACAAACTCAGGGATTGCACTGGGGATAAAACACCAGATGGTTTTATTTATCCCACAGTTATTCAATCTGTCTCAGGGTTCAAGAGTGCGTGTGTTAACTCTTGGCTGGTATGGACACACTCAGTTACTTCTTTCAGGCTCAGATCAAACAGTTCTAATCAGCTCTGGGAAATCGTAGCTCTGAAAGGATTTATAATGACCTGATTAATCCTACTGCTGCCATTCACACTAACACCAAGCCAATCTCAGCCGACAGAAGTCCTATAAGTGAAAGAGCTAACTGTGAAAAGATAGGCAACTATGTAACACGCTACATCATAAACTAAATGCAAAATAACTGGATAAAAGTTTCATAAGAAAATATACCACGAAATGATATGTAATAGGCTTGTAAGCATGATAAACACTTAACAATAATAAAAGCAGGTAGAAGATACATAAAGGTACTATATAATCGACTAACTTTAAAAAATAGCTTAATAAACAAATTAACATACACAAAGCAATGAAGGGAGTGCACATTTTATGTGAGTGGTTTTATTCTCAAACAAAACTGATATGATATACACTTACCATTTATCCGTGTTCTGTTACAAAAATTAGAGTTTTATGCAATGAAGTTATAATTTAGGCAATTAAACCGCTAATCTGATAATGTTTCATACATAATTACACTCGCCCTCGGCAATGATGTCTGTCAGTCACACTAACACCACAATAGAAAGCTCAGTGCCTGTACTCATCTACTGAAATGAAGTTTATTATTCAGGCCTGCAACTGGGTGTGGAAAAGAGAACTGACGAGCTACATTTGCTGTAACTTAGGTGGATTGCAGACAAGCACAGTTAACATTTTCAACAGTTTTACCACACAACACAATTACTGGCATCTTTCTCCTACAAAACACTCCACTTCATTTACACATGGACTGCAGAAAGGAGTTACACAAGCTCTGTCATGTGGCAATTTGGCCAATTTAGCGACCATTGGAAAATGGCTACAAATCTATATCATCATCTTT
Organism: Coenobita brevimanus; assembly: GCF_032717465.1. Classification (NCBI taxonomy): domain Eukaryota; kingdom Metazoa; phylum Arthropoda; class Malacostraca; order Decapoda; family Coenobitidae; genus Coenobita; species Coenobita brevimanus. Next base: position 35,249,400 of record NC_137010.1, read on the forward strand.
GAAACAGTATGGCATATCTACCCAAGAAATATTTTTGCTCAATTCACCAAATTTACAGAGTTCAGGCTGTAAGAAATTTCGCAGTTGGCAGGAAACCGACAACTACGGGGATATGGCTCACCCACGTCTAAGTCTGCTTTGAGTTGCCAGTTAGTCCAATAATATATTGCTTGTATGTGACGGGCTACTTATGGTAACTTATTTTACTCTTCTCTCTTTTCCATTAGCCACTGCCAGTCTTGCATTTGATTTTAGCATCAAGAACCAGTTTTACAAGAAATGTTTCAGCCTTCCTCCGGTGCTATCACTGTAAACGGATAAGGTAGTGCATGATTTCGTTCACAGTAGCTACTATAACCTTATTTCAAGGTTCAACCAAGAGAGTGGGGATGAGAGAAAAGAGATAGACTAATATCCCCAAACTATCACAGCTCCTAAAAGATAGTTTCATTAACAATCCTGCTCATGAGGTAAGAAGCAGTCCCCTGGAGCTGACTCATGTAATGTAAGCCACACGCCATGGGATTAACTGGTGGTACCAATATGTATCATAATTTTTGAAGGCAGTTTTTTGTAGTAAGTAGGTATACTCTTTGCATTAGATTTTTCAGTAAGCATCTCTAGTCTGTGTTCTCTCTATTGTGGCATCATTGTGAGAAATACACCCACTTTATGTGGGCCACGTATGACATTATTTAGTTTCTGGCTATTAGGACGCTGCACAAAATTTAACTACATCTTACTATATAACTTTGATAACTTCTTTCTCTCTCAAAAAAAAAAAAAAAAAAAAAAAAAAAAAAAACATAAATGGTAAATGTACAGCTTCTTAATATTCCTGAGAATGAAACCATGCAGACAAATTGTGTACACCCAGTATATAAAAAAAAGATTAAATATAAAGGGTATAAAAGGTGCCAAATGATTATCTGGCTTCAAATATTGCATGAATAACAGTCTGGCTTATGTAACATAATGAAAGAGTAAACATGATGTATCTTAAACAAACAGTGCCACTTACTGGGTTGTAACCACCACTATTTATATTACAGATAACATCAGATAAATACAATAATTGTGTTATACGTGGGAAGTGAAGAATATTGAAAGGGAAACACTGGTAAATAACATAAACACTATATAATAATTACTTGAAAAATGGGTCGTAAAACATAAACACTGCCGTAAACTCAAAAAATGGTGCCTATGGATTGCAGTAAGCACAGACCTCCATAGTCGTAAAACATATAAACATCTGAGTGTGCTATAAGTCACACAGGTATAAACAAGTGAAGAGACAAGACAATAGCAGTAACAAAAATCTGCCGGTAAAACAGGATAACAGCTTTCACAAATAACAGTGTGATTAAAGCATCTATTATTATTATTCATGGACAAGGAAAAATCACCCACTTACAATAAAGTCTAACCAATAATAACCAAGTCCATAACAGCACCAAAAGCATTTATCTCCTACAGCTATATCATGTAAATTAACAATAACAATAGGTTAAAAAATTCTCGCAACAATAGTACTTTGTGCTATGTGTATCTACAAACACATTTCTACATCATTTGGGATCTAAAAGTGAACTAATAAGCCATGGAAAAATTATATATATAGTAGAGTGAAAATGAGGTGCCGAATTTCACAGTGATCCACTTTTACATAAAATCTTTCAAATGAATAATGTTAAATTACTGAACTAAAAGCACCCAATATCAACTTTCTACAAACTTTAACAAAAACAATCAGCCTTTTACTACTACAGAAACCTTTAATCACTGTGAAAATCTGGCCACACACTCTACCATTAAACACCTCTCAAAGTAACTACAAATATGGCAAAATGATCTATATGTAATTTTTTGTCTAACTCTACCCTTATTAGCACACACGACTTGCACCCACCTGAAGCATTCCTGGGTCACTGGGTGTGGTTTGAGTAAGCTAGGTGGAGTGGGAGTGAAGCTTGCAATTAGACACCAGAGCAGAAACCAGGAATTTTTATTTTTATTAATATCTCTATCCTCTGTTTCAAGACAAAGGTAATGCCATCAGACGTACAGTACCTTGTTTGCATGCATATATTTTTCTTCTGTATTTTTAAAACAGTACACCAACAAATATGAAAGATGTTCAATTCTTCTAAGACTTACTTTTTGGATATGAAACCCTATTCACATAAAGTCTTAGACACAATTCTAGTATTACAGGAAGGTAATAAGCAACATGAATGAACACTGTCAATATATGTGGAGTCGTGGAACGTAGCTGCATAACCCTGAATATTTTACAGCCCTAAATAACTCCAAATACATCCTAAATTTCAGTATTCTATTTCCTGCTGGTAACTGGGCCAATTCCTGGGATGCCATAATCATATCCTGTTTTATATACAAGCCTATTAGCTTCTCTGTATGTTCAATACAATATCGCACTGAATAAGAAAGAATACAGTGCAAAATGCCTATAATTAGAACAGCTGGCATCACAACCAGACAAAATAAGAGCCAATATGGTTAGGAACATGGCAAATGCAAATGCAGCCATTGATAAGAACGCACAATGTCAAAACAGAAACAACAAAACCACTTAGACAACCAGATGCACGACACCCATGATAAAACTATGTAAAAACAAAAACACATTCATATAAAAATGCACAACACAAATCAAACAATGCACAGAAACAAGACTGAAAACACAACGCCACCAACAAAAACAAATCCATACAAAAAAGCTAAAATCATCACCTTAACCTGATTTTTCCCTATAAACGAGGGGGGTGGGGGTAATCACAAGCACGTGAACCAAAGTCACCTAAACAATAACACAAATCTCTCCTCTTTCTCAGCCCCACCTTTCCCATCTAAACAGAATAGTAAACCATTCTCATCATCCTACCCTGACTGCCAAGTAACAAAAACGATGTGGGGGGGGGAGGGGGCACAAATAAAAGCTCACAAAACAATACCACAACCACTTCCCCCTCCACCACTCTCATCCCCACAGAAAAGTCTGGCCTGCGAAAACTTTAAAAACCGCAGAGGCAAAGTTTCTCGCTGCCGAGAAACTAAGCACTCTGTTTCGTCCTTCTTTATGGCGCAACTTGGGGCCAGGCATACAGTAGAGGTGGCAAGAAACACCACTCTGCCTCGCCTTCATACTCGTGGGAAACTTTCTGCCTTGTAAAAGAAACGGGATGGCATGGTGGACGGGGGAGGAGGCGGTGGGGGCCGGGATGAATTTTTTAAAGTGAATGATTATGGATTTTGGAAGTCTGAATACTGTGTGCATGGATATATGGCCAATAAAACCGACGATTGTTAACTATTTGCTGTTTCTGAAGGTTTGAATGATGAGTAAATGCTGGTGTTGAGGGAGTGCTGGGATGAATAATTTTAAATGGATACCTGAATGACGAGTAAATGTGTGTATGGAGAGTAGAACCAAATACTCTTATTCCTCTGAGTCCTTGATGAATGACAGACAAAAAGATGGCTGGAGGAAGATTCAGAAACAAACCTTTAAAAGCAAATGATGGTGATTTTCCGAAGTTTATATACTAAGTAGCAAATATAACTGAATATTTTTATGATTCCATTCCCTACTCCTGAGGGATGGAATGATGCATAAATGGATGGTTTGGAGGGGGGGGGGGAAGTTGGAATAAACGTTTAATGAATTCATGTATTTCTAACGTGAATTTCCGGGGCTTCAGTGTTGAGTGGACGGCTGGATGGATGGCCAATATAGCCGTGCACAGTTTCGAGCATATTTCAGGCCTCATTATAAATCAGGGAGGTGCACCAAATATGTCACAACTTTTTTCCATACAATTGGTACCGTTAATTGGCCGACACTGGCATATCAATAAAGCTTTAACAGGTGGCTATGGAACTTTATCGGGCAAATTTTATATGATTTAATGTGGAATTTGTAGGAAAAAATGGATGTCAAAATACTCGGTCCATAACGAGGAACTTCTGTACTCCGAGCCGAATTCCAAGTACCTTTTCCTTACCGATTTAGTTTGCATATTAAACCTTAGCACTGTCATGCATGGCATCTAAACCATTTTAATTCCGACACAGGTTATTGCCATTGCACACGAAAGGATGCTGAACTATGTGAAAAAAAAAAAAAAAAAAGATAAATCGTCAAGGAAGAGGTGTTTCGGATTCTCTTTACTGAAACGATCTGGTGCTCTTAAAGGCTGGACACTCTCATGGGCTTATCAGGTCCCCAACACTTTTTCCTGACTAATTTATTTTTCCACGTAACACACTCATATTCTTATGTTATTTGTATAAAGTGTGTGAATATTTGAAAGGCAGAACTACCACACAAGACAATAATAAATAGACATAAAATAAATCAATATGGATGAAGCGCCTGGAAGCTTCTGAATATCTTATCTTTCTCTCCAGACGATTTTTCTTTCAACTTTAAGAACAAGATCCAGTGGTGAAGATGGTTAATTAAGGTTTCAGGTAACCCTTCAGAAAATCCCAACCTTCGCCAAATCGTCTGAAGGTAGCAAAAGTAATGGAGAAAAAACGTCATTGAAGTGGATAATCCCTCTGCCGCTCGTCACGCGTTTTGGAGTGAGTGATGTGGGATTGGAGGAGTGAGATGGGACTGGAGGAATGATGAGGGATTGGAGGAGTGATGAGGGATTGGAGGAGTGATGAGGGATTGGAGGAGTAATGAGGGATTGGAGGAGTGGTGAGGGATTCCAGGATCCAGGAGTGATGCGGGATTGGAGGAGTGATGAAGGATTGGAGGAGTAATGATTGATTGGAGGAGTGATGTGGGATCGGAGGAGTGATGAGGGATTGGAGGAGTGATGAGGATTGGAGGAGTGATGAGGGATTGGAGGAGTAATGAGGGATTGGAGAAGTGATGTGGGATTGGAGGAATGATGAGGGATTGGAGGAGTGATGTGGGATTGGAGGAGTGATGTGGGATTGGAGGAGTGGTGAGGGATTCCAGGAGTGATGTGGGATTGGAGGTGTGATGCGGGATTGGAGGAGTGATTAGAGATTGGAGGAGTGATGTGGGATTGGAGGAGTGATGAGGGATTGGAGGAGTGATGTGGGATTGGAGTGATGTGGGATTGGAGGAGTGATGTGGGATTAAGGAGTGATGAGGGATTGGAGGAGTGATGAGGGATTGGAGGAGTGATGAGGGATTGGAGGAGTGGTGAGGGATTCCGGGAGTGATGCGGGATTGAAGGAGTGGTGAGGGATTGGAGGAGTGATGAGGGATTGGAGGAGTGATGAAGGATTCGAGTGATGAGGGATTGGAGGAGTGATGAGGGATTCGAGGAGTGATGGACTGGAAGTGATGAGGAATTGAAGGAGCGATGTGGGATTGGAGGGGTGATGTGGGATTGAATGAAGGATTGGAGGGGTGATGTGGAACTGGAGGAGTGATGAGGGACTGGAGGAGTGATGTAGGATTGGGGGAGTGATGAGGGATTGGGGAAGTGATGAGGGACTGGAGGAGTGATGAGGGATCAGGGGAGTGATGAGGGACTGGAGCAGCGATGAGGGACTGGAAGAGTGATGAGGGATTGGAGGAGTGATGAGGGATTCGAGGAAAGATGTCGGACTGGAGGAGTGATGAGGGATTGGAGGAGTGATGAGGGAATGGAGGAGTGATGAGGGATTGGAGGAGTGATGAGGGATTGGAAGAGTGATGTGGGATTGGAAGAGTGATGTGGGATTGGAGGAGTGATGTGGGATTGGAGGAGTGATGGGGATTGGAGGAGTGATGAGGGATTGGAGTAGTGATGAGGGATTGGAGTAGTGATGAGGGATTGGAGGAGTGATGAGGGATTGGAGGAGTGATGAGGGATTGGAGGAGTGATGAGGGATTGGAAGGTGTGAGGGATGAGGGATTGAAGGGTGTGGGTGATGAGGGATTGGGGAGTGTGAGTGATGAGGGATTGGGGAGTGTGAGTGATGAGGGATTGGAGGGGTATTACAGGATATTGATGATAGTTCTCTCAATTTTTATCTCTTCCTGTTGACGCATCTCCCCAATCTCATGAATGGTAGTGGGAACAGCGTTAATAATAATAATAATAATAATAATAATAATAATAACAATAATACTAGCCACCTTAACTTCCTTTCGTCTGCTTCCTTGCCATGTTAAAAGTCTTTCTCAACAGCAATAAAAACAAACAGCGTAACCATGGCAACAGTTTCACAATCACCATCATTTTCGACACTGGCTACTTCCGGTAAACACATAAAACACGTCTGATGGCATTACCTTCAATGACAAACAAACTGTAAATGGTGAGCAAACAACAACAACAGGTGTGTGTGTGTGTGTGTGTGTGTGTGTGTGTGTGTGTGTGTGTGTGTGTGTGTGTGTGCAGGAATGAGTGCTTTTATGAGTCGGCAGGTGAAACTACTAAAAAATGTGATAATGTTTACGTGAATGGCACATGCATGCAGTCGTGTGTGTGTGTGTGTGTGTGTGTGTGTGTGTGTGTGTGTGTGTAGTACAGTCATAAACACACCAGGTGCAAACAAGTGTTAATCATTCACTTTACAGGTGTCATTAACAACACCTTTTCCTTCCAACACTAAAACAATTAACACATTTACATCTCTATATTTTATCTTTTTATTATTATTATTTTTTTTTTACAATTTAACTTTCATATCCATTATCCTTTATCTCACATTTGCAACTCATTCTCGCTACATGCATACGTGGATAATGGGCGTGGGAATTTGCACATTATAATTCAGAGCATAATAATCTGCACACACACTCATTTACATATGCTATCGTTAACGCATAGGTAACAAGAATAGGTGCATGGTTTTCCTTGCGCTTGCGGAGTGGAGATAAGGCCAATTCTGTTTATCTGTATATCTGCCTATTATCTATCTCCTTATTTGTCTAATGATGTACGATATCCGCTTCTATCTACATGTCTGTTTATCTAATGTCTCTCTCTGTCTATTGCTCTACTATGACCACTTCTATCCACCTGTTTGTCTGTCTGTCTAATATCTATCTATCGTTCTATTTTGATCACATCTATCCATCCATTCCGTCCATTATTTATCTATTTATCTATCTACCTATATGCCTATTAATTCATGCATTCATCCATCTTTATTTACAATCATCATACACCAGGTCCCAGAGTTCATTTGGGGAGGCCGAGACAAAAATAATTCTCTCTCTCTCTCTCTCACCCCGTCTGGTAATATGACCTAACCACGCCGAAAAAAAAAAAATAGCACTTCATGTAATCCAATACAGCTCTTGCGCCCGACGAAATAATTATGAAAGAAATATTATATGTATCAGTATACCATGAGTTCCTGTATTTTTGTAACTATATTTTTTGGAACTTTGAGTGTTATTGAGAAAGGGGTGATGCATCTGGTGTTCATTTTTTGGTCTGTAATGAGAGAGAGAGAGAGAGAGAGAGAGAGAGAGAGAGAGAGAGAGAGAGAGAGTTACCTGACTTGTGAGTGCATATTATGAATGTTGCAAGAGTGTGTGTGTGTGTGTGTGTGTGTGTGTGTGTGTGTGTGTGTGTGTGTGTGTGTGTGTGTGTGTGTGTGTGTGTGTGTGTGTGTGTGTGTGTGTGTGTGTGTGTGTGTGTGTGGTGAGAATCCTGAGTGCTGTGTTACCGTGTATGTATGATTCATGTGTATGCTTTCGCTGCGTGTGCGTGTCATGTGAGATACGTGTGTGTTTCTGGGAAGAGTTGAGGATTTCTGTTACATACATTGATTGCTACAAATGCTGATGGTGATAGGTGTAAAAAAAAAAAAGTAATTTATGATTATTTTTGCATTTACTGGTTGTGACTCTTGTTTAAAATGCTGATTATCCCTTTCACACCGATGACGCCACTCTTATTCTTGCTCTCTCCAAGTGATCTGATTCAGCACTAATTCTACTCTAACTTGTTCCAAATTTTCGTCTTTTTGCAGATTATTTCATATAGCTCAGTGGCAAAGAAAATACTACAGTTCTGCATCCTCTCCACAGCACTTCTTCGTGACTAGCATCATATTCTGGCGCTAATATACTGTTACACCACAGTACTCATGATAAAGATGGCAGTTTTAAGCCAAGTTAGAGTAAAAGGAGTGAAGTTCAAGGTTAATGAAGACTATGGGTAAAGAAAGGCTAAATTGTTGATCTGGAGTGTTAATTATGGCTCTAAAAATTGTGGTTCTGTTGTTAATTAAAAATCTGATTAAAAATTGTGGCTACGGTGGATTGTGGTTAGGACTGTGGTGGTAATTGTAGTGACTTCGAACTATTGGTTGAAGTGGGTTTTGGATATGATGGTGGTTGCTGGAAGTAGTGGTTGTGAGAAGTGATTGTAGTTGCGGTAGTTGTAAGTGCTCAAATGCTAGTAGTTGTAAATACGTGTGTCGAGCTGGTAGTTAGGGGTGGTGGTAGTTGTGGTAGTTTTAAATGCTAGTAGTTGTAGTAGTTTTCACGTTTGCAGTTTTGGTTATGGGATGGCTGTAGTTGCAGTTATTAGTACTTGCAGTTGTGGTAGGTGTGGTAACTGTGGTTGATGAGGTAGCAGTAAATCGTAAAGTAGTGAATATTATTAACTGTGGTAGTTTACATGATAATGGTTGTGAGTTTTTAATGTTAACGTTGATGCTAGTAGTTGTGGTCTTATAAACGCTAGTGGTGGCAGAACTAGTAGCTGTGATGGTAAATGCTAGTGGTTGTGACGGTGACAGATGCAAGACGTACTGATGCTTGAAGATACTAATTGGTGGGTGGTTGTGGATGCTAGTAATTGTGGCAAATGCTAGTGACTCTGATAAACGCTAGTAGGAGATATGATGCTGTGGATGCTAGTTACTGTCACAGGAGCTAGCTATCGTGGTAGTGGTAGGTACTATTAGGTGTAAATGGTCTGAAGTGCTGGTAGATATGGTTGTAGTAAATGCTAGTGAGTGCAATGGTGGTAAATGCAAGTGTATATTATAGAGTAAGATGCTCATAGATAAAATAGTGGTAGATACTAGCAGATAGGGTTAATCGTGTTTTCTCTCTACCCTCACCTCATTCATTACTGTCGACTCTTGTGCCCTTGCGAAAAAAGAACCTAATCACCTGAAAAATCAAGCTCATTATCATTAACTCCACCCCATTTTTAAACCCCTTCGACCGATGATGCGTTATATAAACCTTTTCTGTATGGATCGCTACGTTTTGTACCCCTCTTTTCACGATGATTTTGATACACAGACGGGTGGATAGTGAACTGGGGAGCAATATGCATAACTGAAGTGGTTTCGTAATGTCAGCCTGTAATCCTTTTCCCTACTGAACGCTAAACTTGTATCATTTTCTGTGCCTTGCTTTTGATACACATGCAGACTTGGACAGTGTGGCTATATTAAGATTTCATATACAAACTTTCTGTTACATTATAAACTTTACTGAATGTTAAGTATGTAACTTGTATACTTCACTGTTACTAAAAATACAAAGAAACAGAACTTGGGAGACTGTAGTATATTAAAATCGATATCAATTTATTTTCATATTTTCTTCGTATTCTGCCTAGTGACTGCTTAACTTTGTGTATCTTATAAATGTCCTATTCTTCATTCAAATACACGATTGCAAGACAGGGAGACTACTAATATTTATTGCAATAGCATTTTTTTTTATTCCTCTTCTTAAATGAATGATTACTAAGCTGTGCCTCTGTGTGGGTCTAACTCTAAATATGATAAAAGACAGACCACTTTGAAGTAAGTTAAATACCAGTGCATTATGCTTACTTTATTATCAATCTCTCCTTCATCTCTTATTTCCCATATTCTCTTTCTACTTTTTACCTCTCCCTTCCATTTTTCGTATTTTTCATTACAGCTTCTTTCCTTTAAGTTTCTTTTTAACACTTCCCCTCCTCCCTAAAAAGCACTACAATTTGAATCCTCCGTTGACGATTTATAAAACAGATAATGAATATGGGTAATGATATCAAACATTTAGAGAAGCATAACACTGAGGGGTAACGTAGCAAAACCAACTGCCCTGTACCTACACTTCAAGGAAATACAAGCACTAAAAACAATCCATGTGGGTCTGAAGGAGGCTATTAACCCAAAAGGTCTGGGCATATGGTTATCACTTTATTTTCGCCATCTCCTGACGATTTTATTCAGCGTAGGACAAATTTTTCAACCCCTCAATCGCGAGAGGCTTTGCTGAGATGAATAAAATCGTCTGGTAGCGGCAAGAATAAGCTACACAGGACGTCACACGGACTAAAGCGGTTAATATTGTGACGGTGATGGTACATTAAGGAGTGACGAGTTGTGCTTTAAACCCCTTCAGCTCGAGGACGTCATTCTCATTTTCATCCTACACTTAAAACGATTTCCTTCTTTTTAAATGAAGGTGTTAATGAATCTGTATCTAAACCCTCAATCAAAAACAAATTCTCGAGATTAATATACTGATTAGATGGCAAAAATAAAACAGAAACACATCATGGTCCTGAAAGGGTTAATGATCTCTGAAAGGCAATGTAAATAATTGTGAAGATAGACTATGATTTGTAGTAGTGATAGCCATGATAGAGATTACACTTTAGTCCCCCCCTCTCTATCTCTGCCGTGGAAGAAAACGTGGACTTGGCTTGTGTGTGTGTGTGTGTGTGTGTGTGTGTGTGTGTGTGTGTGTGTGTAAGGGGCGTAACAAGTGACCCGTCCATTCTAAAAATCCCAAATTCAATGCAAGCGATTAGACTGGAGGTCGTAGAAAGAAGGAAAGGTGGATTAAGAGAGATCGCCTGGAAATGAATACCGTAAAGAAGTATCAGTGAGAGAGAGAGAGAGAGAGAGAGAGAGAGAGAGAGAGAGAGAGAGTGTGTGTGTGTGTGTGTGTGTGTGTGTGTGTGTGTGTGTGTGTGTGTGTAAGCCAGAATGTCCACTTCCTGGGCATGACTTAGCACTGTCATAAACACAGTGTACTTTAATTAGTTCTCGTGTGTGTGTGTGTGTGTGTGTGTGTGTGTGTGTGTGTGTGTGTGTGTGTGTGTGTGTGTGTGTGTGTGTGTGTGTGTGTGTAGTGGCAGTGTTGTGTTGGTGTGTGGTAGGGTTAATGCAATGTGTGGTTGTCGTGTGGTTAATCAGTGTTATGTATATGTGACGTGTTGTATTGTGGTGTGTATGTATGGTAGAGGTGTGACTGTGTGGTGGTATGTATGGTAGAGGTGTGGCTGTGTGGTGGTATGTATGGTAGAGGTGTGGTTGTGTGGTGGTATGTATGGTAGAGGCGTGGCTGTGTGGTGGGATGGTTGGTAGAGGTGTGGTTGTGTGGTGATGTGTATGGTACAGGTGTGGTTAAGTGGTGGTATGTATGGTAGAGGTGTGGTTGTGCGGTAGTGTGTGGGTGTGATAAAGCGTCTTGACTGTGGTGACGTAGTTGTGTGGTAAGCTGGTGGTGGCGTGGCGTGGTGATGTGGTAGTGTGGTGCATTAAAGTTCTGACTGAAAGTGTGGTGTTCTGACTGGTATTATGATGATCTACCTACGAAATATATGGTAGTTATGTAAGGTACTGTACTGAGACGAACACAAAAGACTGAAGTGTAATGAGGGGAGTCTCTGCGATTTGTGGTATGGTGTGGCGTGGTGTGGTGAGGCAAGAATGTGGCATTGTGTGGGAAGGATAACAAATGCAATGCAATATGGTGAGTTGTACGGTGAAGGCGTAGTGTGCTGTGGTTAACTGTAGTGGTGGTGGAATGTGACATTGGTGACTGGTAGTGGCTGTGACAGTGGTGGTGGTGGTACAGTGGTGGTGGTGGTACAGTGGTGGTGGCAGTGACAGTGGTGGTGGAGTGGTATGGTGATGTGATGATTTTGTGGTAAGGCAAGGGAATACCCACCTGTGAGAGGCGGCTCTGTGTGTCGAGGATGTCACAGAACAGCTGCATCTTGCGTGCGAGGGCCTGGGTGCCCTGGGCAGGGGAAGGAGGGCTGAGGGGCTGGTTGGCCCCGTGCCGCACACCCAGCCCCCATCCGGGGCCGCCACCTGGAGCCCGTAGCTCCAGGGAGGAAAACCTGCGGGGTGCTGAGCCTGAAGGGGGAAGGAGCCCAGCAGGGTCGGGGCCACGCTGGGGCGACACGGCCGGGCTGCTGTAGGCGGAACGGCTGCGGTAGCTATGGGGCAGAGAACGTTGGCTGACGTGGCCACCCCCGCCTGCGCCCCCACCCCGCCCCAACACGTCAGGGCGCTTGGGCGGGGCAGTAGCCAGCGTGGCAGGGGGGTCAGGGCGGGAAGGTGAGAGGAACCTGGCGGGGGTGTTGGAACCACTTTGGGTGGCGGAGGGCCCCGCAAGGCGTGTGAGGCTGCCCATGCTGCTGCTGGAGCCACTCTGGTAGAGGGAGCGGGGACCCCCAGTCCCTGGCTCCTGCGGCCGTGCTAGCTGCAGGCGGGTCTCTATGGTTCGCAGCAGTGACTGGCCATCAGGCAATCCCGGTCCTGCTGTACTGCGTCCCAGGCTGTAGTCGGAATTGGAGGATGGCAGAGTCTTGTAAGTGGCGTCGGGGCTGGCCAGGGAGCGGGGTTGACGGGGAATTTGGCGCGGCGGGGGCCCTGGGGGGGCGGTGGGCCCCTGCGTCAGGCGAGCCCGTTGGAAGAGTGCCTCCAGATAGGCCAGCTTGCTGACGTTGGCCTCATGCGCTGCGCGGATGCGGTTGAGGCTGGCGGTGCGCGCTGCCTCGCCAGGGTCAGGATCGCCACCATAATGCGTCAACGGGCGCAGCGCAGCGTCCAGCGTGTGGTCGCCGTTGAGCAGAGGTGTGGTGGAGGAGCGAGGCAGGGCCGGGCGGGGTCGGGGTGAGGCGGGGGGGTCCTGCTCCGAGCCGCTACTCTCCTCGTACCCCGGGCTGGCCTCCTTCCCGCTGGTGGCGCCGCTGGTGGCCGCAGAGTCCTCAGAGTCCGACGACCGCTCGCCATTAGCCAGACTGCCACGGGGGCCGTTCTCCTGGCCCCGCCCCACCCCATACCGTCCCGGGCCGCCCCCGTCGTAGGTGTCTCGGGGGCGCCGGGGACCGCCGTTGTGCATGAGGGTGGGGAGGGGGGGCTGGTCTCCCCACACCATGGGGCTGGGCAGGAGGCCGCTCATGCTGGTGCGGGTGGGGCCGCCATCCTTCTTGGCCCCCGCCTCGTTGGGGGGCCGCGCTCCCCCCTCCTGGGTCATGGCGGCAGCGTGTCGGCCTGCGGACATGTCACACGCCGCCCCCCTCACACCCTGGGTCACGGGACACGCGGCCCATCACCACCCAGCCATCACCGCACCAACACCATGTAACACTATGTCTCCCTGGGGGGTCGCTGCAAGGCAACACTTACTCATTAGACATCATAAAAATCAATACATTACATCCGCCCCCTAACCATCATTATACATCACACACCTACAATACACCTAGTATCAAGAATTCTTACAGCAACACCTCATCTGAACACCAAATACCAATACCAGCACAACGCTATTCTGCTGGTTATTTTCCGGCCACACCAGGCAGCACCCGGCATTTCCTGGGTGGGTACGAGAGGTTGGTACAATTTATCATGTCGCGAGCCCTCTTACCTCTCTCCCTCTCCTTTCATCTCCGGCTCTCTTTTCCCACTGTCCTGCTCTCTACTCTCTTCATTAAAATAAATTATGCCTCTTCTCCGATAATTGCGTTGTTGGGGGGGGGTCCATATACCTGAGATGGAGGAAATAATTATTATCTCTGTCTCTCCTTTTATTATCTCTCTCTCTCCTTTATTCCCTCTTAAGTTCCTTCCTTTTTTCTTCGTTTTTTCAGAGTTCCTTGATTCCATTTTATGTTTCTTCCTTCCTCTTTGCATTTTCTGATTTCGTTTGGTCTCTTTTACGATTTTCCTTTTTTCTTTCTTTTTCACTTTCAAAACTCGTTCTTAGCATTTCCGCACTGCTCTTATATTTTCTCACATTTTCTTCCTTTTAATTACTTGTATTTTCTTGATGTTTTTCTTTGGGTTCTTAATTTTCTTTCGGTTCTCTTTCGTCACTTCAGTTTTCTTAGTCTCTCTTTCTTCGTTTTCGTTATTTTCTTTCTATTTTTTGTTGTCTTTTATTTTCTTACTGTCTTCATCGCTACTGCATATTCCTTCAAAATCACATCGAAAACGAAAGATGAGAAAATAAAGATGGGTACCTTTTTCACTCTCTCCTTCTGCTACCGCCAGACGATTTTATTCAGCTCGGGGAAGGCGTGTCGTGCTGAAGGGAGGGGTTAAGCCTTCACCCTTTCACGACGATGACGCTACAGGTTTTCATTCTTTTTCATTTCTTGTTTCCCAAAGACGATTTTATACAACCCCCCTTTCAACACCCTGGCGTATTAATTCTTACCCTGTTCTTGTCATCTCCAGACGATTTTATTCAGAGGTACAGCCTTCGTTAACCCCTTCGCTACGAGAGGCCTACCTAAAGTTGAAAAAATCGTCTGAAAGTAGCAAGACTCAAGAAAATACGTCATTGGATTGAAGGGGTTGACTGCTTCACTAGCCTACGATTATTATTATCATTATTATTATTATTATTATTATTATTGACACCTTCAATACGAATATCTTACACTTCCTTCCTGTCGCCTGCACACGACATCTATGCAGCTCTGAAACACCTGTCAAGATGGAGAGGTGAGTGAAAGATATACCCTCACCTCTTCAGACCTAGAGGCTGTTCTCAAGCTGAATAGAGTCGTCTGGAGGAAGAACAAATACAGTAATAGTGTAGAAAGGGAATAAGTAATAAAGAGTATATCTAGAGCTGACCTACACTGCCTGGAAAGTAAAGAAAAATAATAAAATACAAAACACATGACAGGACTGAAAGGGGTAAACATTATTGTGCATCTGTAAACATTTCATCACTTCCTCTGCAATATAAACATCTGCCCCCAAAACTTTCATCCCCATTCTCGTATCAATGTTTCCGTAGTCAGGCACACAGACAGACAGACGCGTGAACATAACATACTCCTCCCTCTGTTATTAAAAAAAAAAATATATATATATCTAAGCTCGTAGGGAAGGAGTTATGAAAATTTATATTGAGAAAATTCTATAAACTTCTATCTGACTTACCATGAATTATAAGAATATTTTTTTAAATTGAATACCAAAGCCTTCTCCCCGACCAGTAACTTTCCAAAAAACAGCAATAATATTAAACTGAGAAATTACTTTATTCCTTTAATACGGTGCTATTTCCTTCCTTTATTCCTTTACTACGGTGCTATTTCCTTCATTTTATCCTCTACCTCCAGACGATTTTCTTTACCTATGAGGGAGACCTTTATTGGAGAAGGGGTTTTACTGGAGATCCCTCATAACCCCTCCATTGTGACAGGGTTTAATAAAGTTACATGAATAAAGTTGCATGAATAAAACCATACACCCAGGGGCTCCAGGGATCAAATTTCCTCCCCTACACCTGACTTTCCCCTAAAATATTCCCCACTCCCCCTCCCCTAAACTTTCTCTCCTCTCCTTACCCCTCAAACTTTTGCCTCCATATTCATTCTACCTCCCTGGGCCGGCCTTTTCCTCCCCATTATTCCTCTCTCCCCCTTTATTAGTTGCTATTATTCTCCCCACACGACTCCTTTGCTCCCTCTCTCTCTCTCTCTCTCTCTCTCCCACTCTCTGTTCTTCATTCCTATCTTCATTCTCTCTTCTTTCTCTTCCACATCAACACTCCCCATCCACTTCATTCATCACACTCCACTCTCTCTCTCTCTCCCCTCCCTTCCACTTCCCTCTTCCACCCAGCTAACTCCACCTTCCTCTTCCTCTTTCCTCTTCCATTACAAGCTCACCCCTCTCGTTTTTCTCTCTCCCCTACTCCAACTTCCTCTTCCTCTTCTCCTATTTTCTTGTGTTTCATTTACCCTTACCTCTTCTCCCATTCCTCCTCCTCCTCCTTCTCCTAATCCTAATCCTAACCCTTCCCATTTTTACACTCCCATCCACCTCCTTCTCCTCACATTTCAGTCTACTCATCTTTTCCATTTCTTTTTGATACCCTTTCCATTCCTTCCCCTTCCTGTTCTATCCACCTCCTCTCTCTCTCTCTCTCTCTCTCTCTCTTCAAAACTTTCATTTTTCACCCCTCTCTCTTACTTTCTCCCCTCTACCTTTACCCCCTTCCTTTCTCCTAACTTTGCACTGTCTTCCCTTCACTCCTAATGTCTACCCTCACTCTCTTTCTTCCCCTCCCCACCCTCCTTTCTCCTTTACCCTTTCCTGTTACACCCCTCCCTCACCCCTTCCCTTATGCCTCTTCCTCCCCCTCCCTCACCATCTTCCCCTTACATCTCAACCTTTCACCCCTCTTCTTCCTCTCTCCCACCACTCTCAGTCATCCTCCCCTACCCTTACCTCTCTTCCACCTCCCTCCCCCTCTTCCCTTCACATCCCTTCCTCCTGTACCTCTCACCCTCAATTTTCCTCCCCCCAAACACTCTCACTCTCACACAACTTCCCCCCACAATCTTCCTCCCCCCTAACACTCTCACCCATCTTCCTCCCATCCCCACCCCTCCTGCGGGGCCTCACAACAAGGTCAATAAACAGGCTAATGAGGTGCTTCCAATGACCTAATATATTCCCGGCACACAATTAAGGCACGTAGCTCCCTCGCCTTAAACACCACAACACACAAATAACACAAACAATAAGGTGGATTAGTGAAGATGGTTGGATGTGCCGTGTAAATGAGGTTAAACTGGCATAATAGGTTAATATATTCGAGTGATTAAAGGTAGGTTTATAGGAAAGGGTGGAAATAAGAAGAGTAAAGTGGACAATAATGCAAAAAGACTTGAAGAAGTAAATGACGAAACTAGTACTAGCAATAAAAACTGATACTACTAATAAAATAATCTACCTAACTACCTACATACGACTAACTACACGACTGATGAAGCTACACACATACACACATACATATATACTACTACTGCTATTACTGCTACCACTACTGCTCCTACTATTACCTAGAAAAATAACAATACCAGCAACAATAGAGGGTTATAATAGTATCTAGTTTCCTTTATTGTTCACCAGCATAAAGAAATACATCAAATACTGTAAAACAACTGCAGTATTTTTCGGGTCATTTTCTTAATTCCTCTCCCATTTTCTTCCAAGTGTAATTCTCTCTCTCTCTCTCTCTCTCTCTCTCTCTCTCTCTCTCTCTCTCTCATATCGACATCAGCTCCCGTCTGTCTCGTTTCCCTTCCCCCCTCAACCCATCCTTCCTACTTTACTGCCCTCCCTCTCTCCCTCCCTCCCTTTCCCCCTCCTTCCTCCCTCCATCTAACCCATCCTCCCTATTTTACTCCTCTCCCTCGCCATCTTACCTTCCGACCTCCCCTTCTCTCTCCCTCTCCGAACCTCCTTTCCTCCCTCCATCCCAACCGATCCTCTCGTCTATTCTCCCTTCCTCCCTTACCTTCCTTCCTCTCCTTCTTTTCCTCTCTGTATCTTTCTATACTTCCTTGAGTCCTCTTGTTCCTCTTGCCTCATCCTGTCCTTCCTACTTTACTACTACTACTCTCTACTACAACTACTACTACGCTCTACTACTACTGCTCCTCTCTCTCTTTCTCTCTCCTCTCAAGTACATTATCTATTCTTCTTGCCTTTCTTCTCAATCTTCCTACTCCCTCCCTCCCTCCTCCTCACTCCCCTCTTTCTCTCTATCTCCCTCCTTTCTTGCCTCCCTCCCTCCCCTCCATCACTCCACCTGTCACACCAAACCACTTCGGATAATGGGTGGACGGATGACAGAGAGAGAGAGAGAGAGAGAGAGAGAGAGTGGAGGTGAAACAGCCGGGTGAAACAGACCAGGGCAATTGTTTCACCTCTCTGTTAATTAATGGTATTACGACCCCCCTACTCTCTCTCTCTCTCTCTCTCCAGCTCAACACAAAACCAAATACATTAATGAACCACAGCGTCTGTCCACTTCATCATTCACTCTTCCTTATTATTACTCTCTCTCTCTCTCTCCTTTATTTTCTCTTCCTTCACCTTATCAATCTGTTTCTTCTCTCTTTAATTCTTTGCTTTATCACTTTTTGCTTCGCCGAAAACCTGGAGAAAGTCTGCGGAGTTTAATACCCAGATTTCAATTACATTTTCGGATATTCTGAGTAAGGGATATTATTGCTGTTTTTTTTTTTCTCTCTCTCTCTCTCTTACTTTCTAACATTCAATTTTCCAGCCTACCTACTCCTAACTACCTCTCTCCTTTCCTCCTCCCCCCCTCTCTCTCCCCCCGTTGCTTTCTTCTTGTTTTCCTCCTTTCATCCTTTTTTCTCCTCTCATCCATCCTCCATCTCTACACTCAAGGCAAGGGAGAGAGAGAGAGAGAGAGAGAGAGAGAGAGAGAGAGAGAGAGAAACAAGGTTACGACTACCAAAAATACACAGAAATTAAGCGCTATAGTGAGGATAATGTAAAAAAAAAAAAAAAAAAAAAAAGATCCACTGAGAATAGGAAGAAAAAGACAAACACAAAGACAAAAGAGGAAAATGAAAGATGGAAGACTCCGCCTGCTGAGGAAGATGTTCTGTAAGCGTGAGGAAGAAAAAAGTAAGACTAAAATAAAGATGATATGCAAGAGGGAGAAAGGGTAGTAAGACAGGAAGGAAGAACTGAAGGTAAGAGGAAAGGAAATAGACAGGTAAAACACGCGACTAAAGAGGGAAGTGGTAATAACTGGGGAAGTAAAGAAAGTGAGAGAGAGAGAGAGAGAGAGAGAGAGAGAGAGAGAGAGAGAGAGAGAGAGAGAGAGAGAGAGAGAGAGAGAGAGAGAGAGAGAGAGAGAGAGAGAGAGAGAGAGAGAGAGAGAGAGAGAGAGAGAGAGAGAGAGAGAGAGCGGCCCTCCAGTGCTCCACCGCCCCTGATTAAAGGCCACGCAACCCCAGGACGTCAAGGAACACTTACGGAACGACTGTCTGCTTTACGGAACACTTACGGAACGACTCTCAGCTTTACGGAACACTTACGGAAACGATTCTGGTCATACGGCACACTGCTAGTACGTATTGAACATTCTGGAACTTACAAATCGACACGGAACACTTAAGGAACGTCGCGGAACATATACAACGACAAAAAAGCTAACAATCTGGGTTATTAATAGAATGACATGAAACCTTTATGCACTGACGAGGAACACGTACGGAACATGGAACATTTACGGAACTCGAAATACAAAAGAACATGGAACACTTAGGCAATGCTATGGAAAACATTTAAGGAACAAAGTAGCAAACGTACGAGTAAAGAGAGAAGCGGAACAGAGCGAAACGAGACGGTACGGAACACTTACGAGACGACACGGAACACTCACGTAGCACCATAAAACACTTGTGTTCAAATATAGGTCGATAAAGAACTATACGGAACACTTACGGAACTACAGATTTTTACGGAACATTTAGGAAGACACGGAACAATTACAGGTCTAGTGATACAGATGTGCTGAAACTGGAGCACTGAGGAACCGCCACAGAACTTCACGGAACACTTACGGAGCGCCAGGGTTCACAGCAGATACGGCACAGTACAGATCAATACGGAACATTAAAAAGCCATTGAACGGAGAAATACCACAGATCATTACGGAACACGATACCAGAAACATACCGGAAAATTACGGAACACAACGGAGCACTGCAAAGGATCGTGGAACTTGAAACACTCTGCAACGCCGGGGTGGGGTGGGGTGGGGCGGCGTGGGGTGGGGTGCAGTGGGAGGCGGAGAGTGGGAAAGGTAATGAGAACCGCTAATGAGGGGTGGAATGAGGACGCGATAGATAACACAGATGAACGGATAGATAGATAGAGAGAGACACCCGAGCCACAGGGATAGATAAAAGGATAGATAGATGTATGAGCTGACAAACAGGGCATGACAGATTTACACAGACCGAAATAGGCACAGATTAAAAGAGAGATAAAAGGTACTGATGACCTGGGCAGACTGACGCAGGTGTAATACTAAACACAGAAATTCAGACATAAAAAGCAGACAGACGAAGAACAGAGGTACGCAGGCAGAGAAAGAATTAAGCAGACAGAAAAAAAAAGGAAAACAGACATATAAAGCAGACAGACGAAGAACAGACACACACGCAGAGAAAGAATTATACAGAGAAACATGAAACAAACATACACCCACTACGTAAACACAAATGGGCATGTTTGTGTATACGATATGTTGCCGCAAAAAGCCCTACGAGTAAATACACGAAAAACAGCATTAGTCTAGGCAAGATCCTTCAAAGGTTGCATGGTAAAGCTAGTATCGCCACAGGAAAAATAGTTGAGCCAGACGATACAAACAAAACCATGCACAGTTAATCTCTTCTGACTTTACGACAATCCCTAACCCCTCTGACCTCAGGTGATGGCCACGTGTAGTCAGACTTAAGTGCTGATTTGACCTACTCATCGAATTTCATGCCCCTGAGAAGTATTTTTCTAGTTTTTTTTTTTTTTTTTTTTTTTTTTTTTATGCGAGGAAGAAGGAACCAAAGGCCATGAGCCCGCAGTAACAGTTCCCTCCAAGAGAAAAACAAAATACAATAGAGAGCCAAATTCAAGATCCGATCATTTTGAGATGCCTGGACACACTGCGTTTGAAAGACTGGAGATCATAGGCAGGAGGAAATACAGACAGAGGGAGACAGTTCCAGAGCTGACCTGTTGCATGAATGAAAGACTGGGAGTAACGGTTAACTCTTGCATTAGAGAGTTGGACAGAAAAGGGATGAGAGTTTGCTGCCAGACGGGTGCTACGCGCCCGTCGTAGAGGTGGAGGAATGCAAGCAGACAGTTCAGAGGAGCAGTGACCATTAAAGTAGCGATAGAAAAGAGATAAAGATGCAACAGTGCGGCGAAGAGACAGAGGTTGAAGGGAGTCAGTAAGAGGAGGAGAGTTAATGAGACGAAAAGCCTTTGACTCCACCCTATTGAGAAGAGCTGTATGTGGGGAGCCTCCCCACACATGAGAGTTGTACTCACACAGGGGCGGATAAAACCCCTGTATAGAGTCAACAATTGTGCAGGGGTAAAGAAAGAGCGGAGTCGGCTTAGCACACCCAATCTCTTGGAAGCAGATTTTACAAGAGATGTAATATGATCTTTCCAAGATAAGTCCCGAGTAAATGAAACCCCAAGCATGTTCAAGGATGATGCAGGATTAATCTGAATATTATTAAACATTAGTGGGTATACCTGTGGAAGATTTTGTCGGGTTGATAGGTGTAAGAACTGAGTCTTAGAAGCATTAAAGACAACCATATTATTTTTACCCCAGTCAGAGATATGAGCTAAGTCAGACATTAGGTGTGCCATAGCCTCATCCCTTGTTTCTTGAAGTAACTGTTGAGATGGGCGTTGCGGGAACCGAATGGAAAGGTGAAGGGTGGAGTCATCAGCGTATGAGTGGATAGGGTTAGATGTACAGCTTAGAAGATCATTGATGAATAAAAGGAAGAGAGTTGGTGATAGGACAGAGCCCTGAGGAACACCACTGTTGATAGATCTAGGAGAAGAACGATGGCCGTCTACGACAGCAGCTATAGAACGACCAGAAAGGAAGCTAGCGATGAAGGTACAGATAGAAGGATAGAAACCGTAGGAGGGCAGTTTGGAAATTAAAGATTTATGCCAGACTCGATCGAAAGCCTTTGAGATGTCAAGTGCAATGGCAAAGCTTTCGCCAAAGTCCCGAAAGGAGGATGACCAGGAGTCTGAAAGGTAGGTGAGAAGATCGCCAGTGGAGCGTCCCTGACGGAACCCATACTGACGATCGGAAAGAAGGCTGTGATAGGAAAGATGCCTTAAAATTTTTTTATTAAGAATTGACTCGAAAACTTTTGAAATACAGGACGTTAAAGCAATTGGACGATAGTTGGAGGGTTGGGAGTGGTCACCCTTCTTTGGGACTGGCTGAATGAGAGCAAACTTCCAGCAAGAAGGAAAGGTACAAGTTGACAGACAAAGGCGAAATAGTTTGCCTAGGCAGGGTGTAAGCACAGAAGCACAGTTTTTGAGAACAACAGGAGGGACCCCATCAGGCCCATATGCCTTGTTAGTACTGAGGCCAGTAATGGCAGAAAATACATCAACTGAAGAAATTTTAATGTCAGCCATGAGGAAGTCAGAGGGGGAAGTGATGGAGGAACAGCACCGGAATCGTCTAAGGTGGAATTGGAGGAGAAAGTCTGTGCGAAGAGATCTGCTTTATCAGTAGAAGAAATAGCTACAGAACCATCAGAGTAGAAAAGAGGAGGGAAGGATGATGAGGTAAAGTTGTTAGAAAGATTTTTGGCAAAGGTGCCAGAAGGAGCGGGAAGAATTCGAGTTGGAGAGTTGAGAGCATTTAGTATGGATGAAATTATTTTTAGTAGAGCGAAGAACAGACTTAGCACGATTCCGGGCAGAAACGTAAAGATTATGTGATTCAGGGGTGGGTTGGCTCCGGTACCTTTTGTAGGCCTTCTCCTTGTTGCGGACAGCATTAGAACAAGCGTGATTAAACCAAGGCTTTCTTGCGTTAGTCAAAGGATATGAGAAAGGAATGTATGCTTCCATGCCCGAGAGAATAACCTCCTTAATGCGCAAGGCACACTCAGATGGCTCACGGCCATGGAAGCAATAATCATTCCAGGGAAAATCAAAGAAGTACTGCCTGAGGGCCTCCCAGTCCGCAGCTCCAAATGCCAGAGACGACGTTTCCCTGGAGGGTCCGCAGGCCGTACTGGAGTGATAGGACAGGTTAAGGTAATAAGGTTGTGATCGGAGGAGCCCAACGGAGAGAAAAGATTAACAGAGTAAGCAGAAGGATTAGTTGTGAGGAAGAGGTCAAGTATGTTGGAGCTCTCTCCAAGGCGGTCAGGGATACGGGTAGGGTGCTGTACAAGCTGCTCTAGGTCATTAAGGATAGAAAAGATGTAGGCTTGTTCACCAGGTGGATCCGTGAAAGGAGAGGAGAGCCAAAGGTGGTGGTGAACATTGAAATCTCCAAGAATGGAGATTTCAGAGAAAGGAGAAATGGACAGAATGTGTTCCATCGTAGAAGTAAGATAGTCGAAGAATTTTTGATAGTCAGTAGAATTAGGGGATAAGTAAACAGCACAGATATATTTAGTCAGAGAATGACAGGAAAGCCGAAGCCAGAGAGTGGAGAATTCAGAAGAATCAAGTTCAGGAACACGAGAGCAAGATAAGTCGTTGCGTATGTATACACAACAGCCACCTTTGGCTTTGAAATGAGTATAGAGAAAGTAGGAGGATACAGAAAAGGATTTGTTGTCGGTTGCCTCAGACAGCTGAGTCTCCGTTAGAAAAAGAAGGTGAGGTTTAGAGGAGGAGAGGTGGTGCTCAACAGAGCGAAAGTTAGATGAAAGGCCGCGAATGTTGCAGAAATGAAGAAGAAGAGAGTCAGACAGTGGTTCCAGGCACCTCGAGTCGTCACCGGGAGAGGGGCAGATGGCGGGGGCATTTATGGTCCCCCCCCCCTGGGGACTCCGAGGCTAGGTGAATTGACGCCATTTTGGTAAATTTTGAATAGGAAGTGTAGTGTGTACTGTGCATGTAGTTTGGTGAAGATAGATAGAGAAATTTGTACTGGAGAGCATGCTGGCCTACTCTCTGTGTAACTGAGACACTGAAAAAGTTCAGCAAAGGGGGATGGTCAGGAACTAGTCCTGAGGGCTGATGAAACGGGAGCTCCAGCACTCCCTGTCATCAGCTTTCCATCCACCTCGGGAGTACTGCCCTGCCAGTTGTACCCCAGTTCCTTCATATGAAAATAAAACAACTATTGGGGGAGAATGATGATGTGGGAATGTGTACAAGTGACGCTTAAAAAAAAAACTATAATCAAACTTTTGGAGGCTGTTCATGGGTTCACTGTACATAATAAATACTTATCAACATCAATCCAACCTCAAACGTTTCGGGGGGACATGTATTGATGACCTAAGGAAAGGTGAATTATGAGGGAGGCCAATATCACCAATAAATCACCAGTAATTGCAGCACCTTAATGGCTGGGAAATGGACTGGTGTTGATTCAGCATTCATCACTCAAAATTAGGCAAAAGAATAACGCCATGTGATCTTACGGTACATATAGTGGGACGCTGTTTACTAGTGTAGATCATGACACTGCCTATGTTATATTTCGTGATGATAACCAGTATTTGACCAGGTGGATAAAAAACATAACATTTCAATATATGGGCCAAACATTCTCTATTACAGCACCTACGTTTCACAGGTTGACTTGTTAAAATTACGGAGAAACCTAGTCTTCACAGGTGACTTTTTAAATATATACAGAGAGAGAGAGAGAGAGAGATACTAAGAGACAGACAGATATAAATGACAGATAAATTTACGCTGATGGATGAGTGGAAGGATGGCAAGGTGGATGGATCAGGAGACACAATGACAGACAAGGAGAGAGAGAAAAAAAAAAGAACAGCCACTGAACAACATAAACACACACACACAAAAAACACACCACCAATACAATCACACAAAGAGACCTACAGTATAGATCCTAATATCCTCTATCAAATATTCACTCTCTTACTAAAAAAAAAAAAATAATTCCCAAAAATCAATTCCATCTCATTAACTATTTATAAATGAACGTGACCCAATAAATACATTAATAAAGAGCCATAGTAATTATCAGGTTATCAATACACGTTAAATGGGAAGAATATAATTAGTGGAGGTTAATTACTGGGGGGGAATATAATTTGTGCTGTTTGAATTGCGTTTTAGAGGGGTATTTTTGTGTGTGTGTGTGTGTGTGTGTGTGTGTGTGTGTGTGTGTGTGTGTGTGTGTGTGTGTGTGTGTGTGTGTGTGTGTGTGTGTGTCGCAAATACACGAACATACACAAATTTACATAGCTTATTCGTACACACACACACACACACACACACACACACACACACACACACACACACACACACAGACTCGCACAAACACAGCGCCATGAATACAAATGCACGAAAAGACACGCAGTCACACATCCACACGGACACAAACATTAACAAAACACACAAAAGAAAAACATCCAGAAAGAAAACAAATAAATAAACAATGGTACAAACACTGATACCATGAAAAAACACACGAGAATATATAAACAAACGAAGAAACAAACATACAGAGGAATATATACATGCACGCAAAGCACACTCAACAACAGGCAAAAATAGGACACACACACACACACACACACACACACACACACACATGGAGAAGTCAGAGGTTGTTTACATGGTGGCTGGGTTACCATGGTGATTGGCTATTCCCCCCCTTTCTCTCTCTCTCTCTCTCCCCTTAACCGCTGACCCATCACCTTTCTCTCCCCCTCCCCCCTCCTCTCTCTCTCTCTCTCTCTGCAGGTCAGGGTCAATGTGAGTGTATATGCGTGTGCGTTATATGTGTGTTTGCTGGAAGCTGTACACGTGTGCGTTTTCTGTATGCGTCTGTTTCAATGTCCATGCGTAGATATGACTAAAGCTGAGAGAGAGAGAGAGAGAGAGAGAGAGAGAGAGAGAGAGAGAGAGAGAGAGAGAGAGAGAGAGAACCGGATAACGAAAGATTGGAGGAAGAAAAGAAGGAGGGAAAAAATAATAGTGGATAAATTGGAGATAAACTGAACAAAGGAAGGAGGAAAGGAAGGAAGGAGAAGGCAAGGAAAGAATGAAGGATGGGAAAAGAAACTGCGAGTAGGAAAGAAGGAATGAGGAGAAAAAAAAAGAAAAAGGAAGGACAAGTTCAGATGGGACGAAGGAAGAAGGAAAGAAAAAAATGAAGGAATGACAATGGAAGACGGAAGAAAGAAGGAAGGAAGGCACGAGTGAGAATGGGGATAGGGAGGATAGACATAGGAAAAGGAGGAAGGAAGGAAGGAAGGAAGGAAGGACAAGAAGTAGATGGTAGCAGGAAAGTTTGAAAGGGAAAAAAATACTTATGTAAACTTTCCCCTCTTAATTAATCCCCTTACCCCCCCCCTCTCTCTCTCTCCTTCTTCTTCCTTGCCTTCTATCCTCCCTTCCTTCCTTCCCTCTTCCCTTCCTTCCTTCAATCCTCCCTCCCTTCCTTCCTTCCTTCGTTTTATCCTCTCAGAAACTTTGCAACTATTGAAAACATGGCAAGGTAAGCATTCCAGGCGGAAGGAAGGAAGGAAGGATGGAAGAAAGGATGTCAGGAAGGAAGGAAGGAAGGAAGGAAGGATGTTAGTAAGGAAAGAAAGGAAGGAAGGAAGGATGGAAGAAAGGATGTTAGGAAGGAAAGGAAGGAAGGAAGGAAGGATGGAAGGAAGGATAGGAAAGGAAAGGAAAGGAAAGGAAAAGGAAGGAAAGAAGGAAATGATGAAAGGAAGAATGAAAAGAAGGAGTAGATCAAGGAAGGAAGGGATGACTGATGGAAGGAAGGAAAAAGGAGGAAACTGAAGAAAGTAGGAAAATAAAGAAAATAAAGAGAAGATAAAGAAAATGTACGAAACGAAGAAAGGAGGAAGAAAAAGAAATAAAGGACACGAAGTAAAGAAGAAAAAAGAAAATATGAAAAATAAAGATGATGAAATTACGAGAGAAAGAAATAAAGGAAGAAAACACGAGAATAAAGACATGAAGAAATGAAAAAAAAAAAATGTTGATGAGTGAACTAGGAAATGAAAGAAAGCGGAGAGAGAGAGAGAGAGAGAGAATGAAGGAGGAAGGAGGGATGAAAAGAGCAACAAGGGAAAAAGAAGGAAAATGAGACAAAATAAAAGGAAAAAAAGGAAAGACCATCATGGAACAAATGAAGGAAAGAAAAGGTGAAATAAAGGAAGGAAAGAGGGAAATAAAGAAGGAAAAAAGAACGAAGCAATGAATGAAAAGAGGGAAGGAAAAGATGGAAGGAAGGAAGGAAAATGAGATGAAGATAACACTGAAGGAAAGAAGGAAGAGAGGAGGAAAGGAATTAACGTAGGAGAGATGCAAGAAAGAAAAAGAAAAAAGAAGGAAGGAAGGAAGGATGGAAGGAATGAAGGAAGGAAGGAAAGAAGGAATTACAAATCCAACAAGTTTCTCTTCCACCAATATCTTTACACAATACTCCTTCCAACTTTACCTCCGATTCTCTCTCTCTCTCTCTCTCTCTCTCTTAAAACTTCTCCAACTCTCATTCGTCCTTCTTACAACTTCTCTCTTTCTTCCCTTTCAAGCTCGCTCTCTCTCTCTCTCTCTCTCTCTCTCTCTCTCTCTCTTCCTTTCTTTAATTTCTCTCATAATTGCTTCTTCATTCTGTCTTATTCTCTTCCTTTCATCCTCTAATTAAACTTAACACCATTCTTTGTGTCCTTCTTTTATCCCCCCCCCTCTCTCTCTCTCTCTTTATTTTGCACATTTCCCCTCCATTAATCTCCATAAATCCACTAAACTTACCATCACTTTCTCTCCTCGTATTCCCTCTACTTTTCTTTCCTCCCTTTCTCTTTTATTTCCTTCTCTACATTTTTCTCTTCACAAACTCTTATAATCTCTCACTTTCCATTTTCTCAACCTCACTCCTTTCCCTCTCTCCCTCCCTTCTTTTATTCTCCCTTTCTCCTTCATCCTTCTTTACCTCCCTCCCTCTCCATCAATGTCTGTTTCACGCATGCACTCTCCCTCGCTTTCTCCCGTTTCGTTCTTTCCCTTCCTTTATCCTCTCCTCCCTTTCTCTTTCCCTCCCTTCATCTTCTGCGTTTTGTTCCTTTCCCCACCACCTACCCTCCCTTCCCTTACCATCACTTCTTTTCCACTTTCCCTTCCCTTCCTCCCTCTTCCTTCCATCCCTCCTTCCCTTCCTCCCTCTCTTCCTTTTCATTCCGCTTCTCTTTTTCTCCCTTTTCCCTTCCTTCCTCCCTCCCTTTTCATTCCGCTTCTTTTTTCCTCCCTTCCCTCTCCCCTTATCCTCCCTCTCTCCCTTTTATCCCCTTCCCTTTCCTCTCATAACCTCTCACTCGCTCAAAGTAATAATATTTTTAACAAGTGAAAATCAGATAAGAGTAACACTAATATAGCGCAATGTTATCTGAGTGGTGTGTGGTGGTGGTGTGGTGGTGCTGTAGTGGTGTGGTGGTCTGGCTGTGTAGTAGTGTGGTTGTGTGGTGGTTTAGCTGTTTGGCTGTGTGGTTGTCTGCTGGTGTGGTAGTGTGGTAGTGCAATACAGTGGTGTGGTAGTGCGGTAATATAAGTCTGGTTGTATGGTGGTGTGGTAGTACGGCAGAGTGAATGGTAGTGTGGTAGTGTAGTATGGCAGAGGATGTGTAGTATGGTAGAATGGTAGTGTGGTTGTGTAGAACAGTAGTGTGGTAGTGTGATATGGTAGTCTGGTAGTGCAGTATACAGTATAAAGGGTAGTGTGGTAGTGTAGTGTGGTAGAATGGTAGTGCAGAATGGTAGTGTAGTGTGGTAGAATGGTAGTGTGGTGGTGTAGTATGGTAGAATGGTAGTGTGGTAGTGTAGTATGGTAGAATGGTAGTATGGTAGAATGGTAGTGTGGTAAAATGGTAGTGTGGTAGTGTAGTGTGGTAAAATGGTAGTGTGGTAGAGTAGTATGATAGAATGGTAGTGTGGTAGTGTAGTATGGTAGTGTAGTAGTGTAGAATGGTAGTGTGGTAGTGTAGTATGGTAGAATGGTAGTGTGGTAGTGTAGTATGGTAGAATGGTAGTGTGGTAGTGTAGTATGGTAGAATGGTAGTGTGGTAGTGTAGTATGGTAGAATGGTAGTGTAGAATGGTAGTTTGGTAGTGTAGAATAATAGTGTGGTTATTTAGTATGGCAGAATGGTAGTGTGGTAGTGTAGTTT
Organism: Coenobita brevimanus; assembly: GCF_032717465.1. Classification (NCBI taxonomy): domain Eukaryota; kingdom Metazoa; phylum Arthropoda; class Malacostraca; order Decapoda; family Coenobitidae; genus Coenobita; species Coenobita brevimanus. Next base: position 35,278,372 of record NC_137010.1, read on the forward strand.
GGTAGAATGGTAGTGGTATGGTAGTGTGGAAGTGTAGTGTGGTAGAATGGGAGTGTGGAAGTGTAGTGTGGTAGAATGGGAGTGTGGAAGTGTAGTATGGTAGAATGGTACTGTAGTGTGGCAGAATGGTAGTGTGGTAGTGCAGTATGGCAGAATGGTAGTGTAGTATTGTAGAATGGTAGTGTGATTGTTTAGTGTGGTAGAATGGTAGTGTGGTAGTGTGGTATGATAGTACGGTTGTGTGATAATGTAGTATGGTAGTGTTAGTGTAGTATGGTAGAATGGTAGTGTAGAGTGGTAGTGTAGTGTGGTAGAATGGTAGTGTGGTAGTGTAGTGTGTTAGAATGGTAGTATGGTAGTGGTAGAATGGTAACATGGTAGAATGGTAGAATGGTAGTGTGGTAGATTGGTAATGTGGTAGATTGGTAGTATGGTAGAATGGTAGTGTGGCAGAATGGTAGTATGGTAGAATGGTAGTATGGTGGTGGGGTAGAATGGTAGTATGGTAGAATGGTAGTGGTAGAATGGTAGTATGGTAGAATGGTAGTATGGTAGAATGGTAGTATAGTAGAATGGCAGTATGGTAGAATGGTAGTGTGGTAGAATGGCAGTATGGTAGAATGGTAGTGTGGTAGAATGGTAGTGTGGTAGAATGGTAGTGTGGTAGAATGGCAGTGTGGTAGAATGGTAGTGTGGTAGAATGGTAGTGTAGTAGAATGGTAGTGTAGTAGAATGGTAGTGTGGTAGAATGGTAGTGTGGTAGAATGGTAGTGTGGTTGAATGGTAGTGTGGTAGAATGGTAGTATGGTAGTGTGGTAGTATGGTAGTGTGGTAGAATGGTAGTATGGTAGAATGGTAGTGTGGTAGAATGGTAGTGTGGTAGAATGGTAGTGTGGTAGAATGGTAGTGTGGTAGTAAGGTACAGCGTTTGGCCTGAATTCCTAAAATTCCACAGAAAAATTCTTTGATAAACAGAGTAGTCGATATTCTCTCTCTCTCTCTCTCTCTCTCTCTCTCTCTCTCTCTCTCTCTCTCTCTCCTCCAGTGAGAATAGGATGTAGGCAATTACAGAGGAAATGAAAGATTACAGTAGGTAGGTAGGTTTGTAGATAGGCAGGAAGGTAGGTGGGTAGATAGGCAGAAGGGCGAGCAGGTAAGTAGGTAGGTAGGTAGGGAAGTAGGTATGGAAGTGAGCAGATAAGAACTGAATGTTAGTATGTAAAAAATAAGATAAAATTACAGAAAGTAGTGTGTGTGTGTGTGTGTGTGTGTGTGTGTGTGTGTGTGTGTGTGTGTGTGTGTGTGTGTGTGTGTGTGTGTGTGTGTGTGTGTGTGTGGAGAGAGAGAGAGAGAGAGAGAGAGAGAGAGAGAGAGAGAGAGAGAGAATGTCCCCAGCTACACACAGACACCAAACTTCTTTTAACTTGAAACAGAGGATTTACTGGGGCCATATGTTAGCTCTCTCTCTCTCTCTCTCTCTCTCTCTCTCTTGCTTTAGCCTTTAATAATAACAACATAAGCATTGCACAAAACTTCAGAAAAATTTTATGCAAACGTTATCGATGTACATAGAGAGAGAGAGAGAGAGAGAGAGAGAGAGAGAGAGAGAGAGAGAGAGAGAGAGAGAGAGAGAGAGAGAGAGAAACTTCAAAAACGCACACAGTTTAAATATTTACAAGTTAGAATTCCTCCTGTCAGAATCCATTAACACATTCATTAATACGTACACGCTTGCACACACACACACACACACACACACACACACACACACACACACACACATACACACACACACAAAGCCGATTTAAGAGCACAACATTAATGCAAAAACTTAATGACAAAAAGCACACCTTCCCTTTTCTTCCACTTCCCATTTTCTTTTAGGCCGAGCTGGAGAAAACAGTACGAGGGGGACTGAGTTAATTGTCTTAATGAAGTAACAGGGGTTCTTTTTCTCTTTAAGTTTATTTTTTAGTATATTTTTTCTCCATGTCTGTCGCTAACCAATTCCATTAACTTTTGGGTCGTTTTCTTTTTTTCCCTCTATTTTTTTTTTTCACTGTTCATTTTTTCTTCTCAGCTATTTTCTTTTTCCTTTTTTTTTTTCAGTATGACGCTATTTGCATTTTGTTGTGTACTTTATCATTTTTTGCCGCTGTGCTAGGCCCCAATTTGTTGTTTTTGTTTACCTTCACGTTTGAGTCCAACCTATTTTTTCTGAGTTAACATAGTTTCTTGTGTTTCTCTCTCTCTCTCTCTCTCTCTCTCTCTCTCTCTCTCTCTCTCTTCCTTTGTCAGCCTTATCTGTGTCACTACCATTTCTCTCTCCTTGTTCTATACTGGACTTTTTATTCTTACTTTTTAATGTTTCATGCTATATTAACTCTTTCAGCCCGAGGACTTATCTTCTTTGCACTGCCAGACGGTTTTATGCGACTCAGAAAAGACCTCTTAATATCCAAGGGGTTAATGAAGAGCAGACCTAACCCCTTCAGACCGAACACCCTGTCCTAAGATGAAGAAAATCGTCTGGAAGGAGCAGGAATAAGACAGAAAAATCGTCCTAAATCAAGGTATTGTCATAGTACTTTTTCTATTTTTTCCTATTTTTTTCAAATTTGCCTATTTTAAAGCCTATTTCTTACCTATTTCACCTGTCTTTAAACTTATATCTTACCAAATTTTACCTATTGTAAGACCCACTTTTACCTATTTTTTACTTTTTAACCTATTCTTTACCGTTTTCACCCATTTTACCTATTTCAAACCCAATTTATTACCTTCTAACCTATTCTTTACCTATTTCACCTATTTTATACCCAATTTTTACCTATTTTTTCCTTTTAACCTATTTTACCATTTTACTTATTTTACCTATTTATAAACCCAACTTTTTCTATTTTTTCTTTGAAGGTATTTTATCATTTTTACCTATTTTACCTATTTTCAAACCAAATTTTACCTATTTATTACCTTTTAACCTATTTTTTCCGTTTAACCTATTTTTTACCTTTCGACCCATTTTAAACCCAATTTTTACCTTTTACCGTATTCTTCACCTTTTTACCTATTTTACATATGCTTACCCTATTTTTAAAGCCTATTTCCTACCTTTCTTTTCACCTATTTCTACCTACTCCCTGTATTAAACCCAAGTTTACCGTTTTTTAATTTTTAACCTATTTTTTTTTACCTATTTCATCTATTCTCTAAACCCTATTTTTCCGATGTCATACTGGTACCTGGATAGATTGTCAGGTAATTTATTCTTTATCTCTTTAATCTGATAACCTTTTTTGTTCTTATTCTAATTTATTCTTAATCTCTTCAGTACGATTACCTTTTTCCTTGTTGTGTCTTTGTGATTTTACTTAGATCGGGAGAAGCTTTATCTGACACACACACACACACACACACACACACACACACACACACACACACACACACACACACTGAAATACTAGAGTTGCCCCCCACCGTGAAAGTGTTAACCCCCGTTCCGCCAGAAACCCATTTTGTTTTTACTTTTTTCGTGCTTCAGAGAGAGAGAGAGAGAGAGAGAGAGAGAGTTAATGGGGAAGGGGTAGGAAGCAGCCCCCCATTAACCCATTCATAACCACGTGTCTCCCCCAAAGATGAAAAAAAGAGAAAGAAGAAAAAAAAGAATGAAAGAAAAAAACAAAGAAAAAAGGAAACAAAGATGAAAAAGGAAAAACGCAGAAAGAAGAAAGAAAAAAGAGAAAAGAAAAAAAGAAAGGGAAAAAGAAAAAAAAGAAAAGAGGAAAAAAGAAAAATGTCTGGAGGTAACAACAAAAAAAATTAAGATGTTCAAAGTAACTCTCCTTCAGACACAGCATCTTTCTTAAACCTTTCAGTCCGATGACCTACTTTGTCTTTAATTCTCTCTCTCTCTCTCTCTCTCTCTCTCTCAAAAAATCCCATAAGATGAAAAAAGTAGGAAGGAAATAACACGAAAAAAACAGTCATCAGATTGAAAGGAAAAATTGAAGTTTTTTTTTATTATTGTGTGTTCTGTTTTTCCTTCATCTTTGTCTACCATCTTTTTTTTTTTTTTTTATGTTTTTCTTCTGATCAGGTCAATTATACAGACAGGAATTGTTGTTATTTTTCTTCCTTTATATTCTTGTTCAGTATCGCTTCTTTCTCCTTAACCTCTCCCTCCCTTTTCTCTTTCTTTCTTTCTTTCTTTTCTCACGTATCTCCCTCCTTCGTCTTTTTTATTTAAGTCTATCTCTTTCTTCTCTGTTCTCTACCCTTCTATGTATTCCTTTTCTTTTACTCTCTCACTCTCTGTCTCTATGCTGGTATATACGCTTTACCTGTGTGTGTGTGTGTGTGTGTGTGTGTGTGTGTAAGATTCTCCCTCTCTCATACATAATCTCACCTATTTCCACTTTCTCTGATTAGCTCTCTCTCTCTCTCTCTCTCTCTCTCCATATATTTATCCCTCTTTCCCTTCCTTCCTCTCTTCCTCTCTCCCTCCATCCCATTCCTTCCTTTTATATCTCTTCCTCTCTCCCTTCCTCAAATTTTCTCTTCCCCCCTTACCTTCCTTCTCTCACCCTCCCTCTTTTCTTTCTCCCTCCTACCTTCTTCCTCTCTCCCTCCTACCTCCTCCTCCTCCTCCCCTCCTTCCTTATTCCTCTAAGTACCTCACAAATGCAACCTTCCTTTCTTCCTTCCTTTTTACCCGTAAACACTAAGGCTTGGAAAAGGGGTAACCAGTGCAGCTTGAAGGAAGGAAGGAAGGAAGGAAGGAGGGAGGGAAATGTGAGGGGGAAGAAGGGAAGGAAGGAAGAAAAAGTGAAGGGGGGAGGAAGAAGAACGAAAGGAAAGGAAAGAAGGACAGAAGCAGTGACGGAAATGGGAAGGTAGGAATGGAAGGACGAAGGAAGGAAGGTGAAGGAAAAGGGAGAGAGGTGTGGAATGAAGGAGGTAGTAAGGAAAGGAAGGTAGGATACAGGTGGGAAAAGAAGGAAGGAGGGAAGGAAAGGAGGGAGGCAAAAAACATGGAATAGAAAGGCGGAAGGAAGGAAGGAAGGAAGGAAAGAGGGAGGGACGGAGGGAAGGAGGGAGAAGGAGAACAAAGGAAGCATGCAGAGAGAAAGGAAAGAAAGAAAAATAGAAACAAAGGGAGAGAAAGAGAACAAAGAAAAATCAAGACAAAAACACGGTAAACAAAAGACAATAATACGACTCCGAACAAAGACTATGCATAATAATAGAACGGGAATGACCTCGAAAACAAGAAAGACAAACAAAACAAGAACCACGCCAAAACAATAAGACAGACAACACCAGTATCTTTCAAAACAACAATCAGGTCACCAAAACAAGAAGTCACGCCAAAACAAAACAAAAAGACAATGCCATCCTTCAAGACACTGATCAAAACAAGAAGCAAAACAACGCCAAAACAATAAAGACAACCTCCTCCTTCAAGACAACCAATCAAGAAGTGATCAAAACAAGAAGCAAGAACAGGAATGACTCAGCGGTTACGCCACTTGGGATATCGGTAATGAGAGAGAGAGAGAGAGAGAGAGAGTGGGAGGGAGGCTGGTGTTCTCTCTACTATCACAACTCTCTTTCTCTCTCAAACCTCCCCTTTACACACAAACACACAAAAACACAGACACCCCCCTTCCCATCCCCATCCCAGCATAATTACCCAGCAAAAACCCATTATATTAACCATAGCTAATGACTGCGGACATTAATGGGGCCACTTCCTCAATGTCCGGGATGGTTAATGGGTTAATAAGTTACTAATGGAGTGTGTGTCAAATTACCTGCCTACATGCGGCTCGTTTGTTAAGTGAGATGGATGGTTGGATGGTTGGGTGCATGGTGGCAGGGGTGCGGTGTGATGTGCTGGTGGTGTGATGGATGGATGGATGGATGGATGGAGTAGTGTTTGACGGGATGGATAATTAGTTGGGTGGATGACTGAATGGATGGATGGATGGATAGATGAAAGGATGATGGATGACTGGATGGATGAGTGGCTGACTGGACTGATGAGTGGTTGATGGATGGATGGATGAGTGGCCGAAGGATAGGTGGATGGATGGATGACTGGATGGATGAGTGGCTGACTGGACAGATGAGTGAGTGATGGATGGATGGATGGATTGATAGATGAATGGTTGATGGATGGATGGATGGATGAACTAGTAGGTGAGTCAACCAAAGGATGGTTAGGTGGTTGAACATATGAATGGATGGTTGGAAGGACATATGGCAAGGTGACTGGCTGGCTGGATGGTTGGATAGCTGGATGGACAGATGGTTGGCTGGACCGTACTAGGTGAATTAAAGGATAGTTAGGTGGTTGGATGGACGAATGGATGGTTGAGTGTCTGGATGGCTGGGTGGATGGATGTATGGCCTTTACTTATGGTGAATGACCTTTTATTACCTTTACAAATGACCTAATGTGGGCGGGGGTCATGTTTCCAAGCTCCTCTCTCTCTCTCTCTCTCTCTCTCTCCACCGGGATAGAGAAAAAACAAATCTAATGCAAGAATCACTGTAAATATTTGTAGTATAAGGCAGATCAAACTCCCTTGGTTCCACATCCATACTTGAACTTGACTGTTGCATGACCGCTATTATCTGGACCACCATGACGCATAACTACACACTATTATCTTCAATGCCCGCTGTTGACATAAGGGTTATATATACAGCCTGTGTTGATGGCTAATACTGTCGCCTAATTGTACTTTACTGCCAGCCATTTATGACGTGTAGCTCACTTAACCACCACCCACATCCGTCGTAATAAGAGGCAGTTCCATTCTATTTCGCAAAAATGTACACAACCACTGCAATTGTACCATAATTTGCTAAGAGGTACAAATAGGTGTGCAGGATCTTTGGGGGTTACTGTACAAGGTGTTTGAAATGTGGAGACTGTTTTCCGTAGAATTTTTTGGTGAGTCGTTCTACACCAGCATCTTGTGTGAAATGATAAGTGTGGCGGAGGTATGCGCTCTACTGAATGCCCTCCTAGTACCGTACGCCCTTCTAGTACTTCATAGCAAAACGGTTGTCTGGTAATCCTGAGTTCAGAAGGCCAGGGGCAGTTTTCACAGCGCGTTCGTCAGTGTAGCAAACCCCATTATTTCCCGAACGAGGTTAGCACTGATGCAAACCAAAACCAACCCTATCACAGTCGTCATGGCGCCGCTCTGCCCGTTGCCCAGCCTCATTCCGATAATATGATAATGACGCTCACCAACAGCACCGTGAAAAACAGCTCTGGGCCCTAAACTTTGGAGGAATACGTGTCGGAACAAGTAACAGGAACTGGGAAACTGAAACGTGAGGGGAGAGCAGAGGGAGTGAGGGCTGAAGAGAGTCGATCTATTTTTCTGTCTATCTACCTGTTCATTCAGCTATCCAGCTATCTACCAGTCTGTATAAGGTAGCTAGAGAGAAAGAGAGAGAGAGAGACATACACTAAACTCCCCTCAAATTCTCTCGTTCCATCTTCATTCTTGCATACACGTTCGCTCACTCTCACCTCTTTTATACCATACACAACTTCCTCTCTCTCTCTCTCTCTCTCATGTCCACTCCCCAGTTTTCCTAACCTTCCCAAATCTCTCGACATTTCCTTCCTTCTCTTCCTCTCTTTTCCCTTCTCATCTCTTCCCCCTCCTCTTCCTCTCTCTTCTACACCCTCCCTCTCTCTTTTCGTCTTTCCCCTTCTCTTTCTCTCTCTTCCACCCAACTCTTCAATGAGCTTATCAAATTCTTCCCTTTTCTGCTCCCTTCTCTTCCTCTTCTTGCTCTCTCTTCTCAGTTCTCCCTTTCCTACCTCTTCCCTTTCTTCCTCTCTTTCCCATACTTCTCCACCTCTTCCCCCTTTCTTCTCTTCCGCTCCCTTTCCTTCCTCTCTCTTTCCTTATCTTTTACTTCCCCCTACTCTTTCCCTATCTTCCCTTCAAGTCCTCTTTCCTCTAACTCTTTACTTCTCTCCCGAACTCCCCTATAATGCTCCAACCACCCAATCCCCAAATTCTCACACTCACTGCCCAGCATCCTCCTTCTTTACGCAATGACACTCAATCACCCAATCACCATTTCGGCAAATTACCAAAAACAGTACTGAATCCCCAATCAACTACACTCCAATCCCTAATCCCCAGCCACCTCCCCCACACCTATTCCTCACCCAATCCTCAAGCACCTGTCCATCCATCCCAATTATTCATCTACACTTCCCAATTCTCACACTCCCAATCCCCACCAATTACTCCCCAATTTACTCACTACCCATTCTTACAGTTACCCACACCTTCCACACCCCACCCTCAACATCCCCTCCTCATCCCCTACCCATCATTCCCCACCTTCACCTCGATTCCCCCCATCTTATACTCCTTCCCCATTCTCCCCTCCCTCACCAAAACAGCCATTCTTTTCCCTACTCCCCAAAACTCTCCCCATTTCCTCCTGCTCCTAGCCCCTCTCCCCAGACCTATCACCCCATCAATCATTCCCCAGTCATTTCTTCCCATTCTGACCCATTCCTTTCAAATCCCCATTTTTCCAACCCCTCCCCACCATTCCCTACCCTCCAACACTTATCCACATTTCTGTCCAATTTACCTACCCCCATATCACCCATGCTTTGCCCATTTCCTCAACCTTATCCCCACCCCATTCTCCGACCCCTACCCATCATACTACAACCCCTACCATTTCTTCCCCACATTCCCCATTATCTCACTCCTTCCCATCCTCCCCCCCTCACAAAACCCATTCTTTATTCCCCCATTCCATCCCTGCCCTATTCTCTATCCATCAGTTCTCCTCTCTTTTCCCTATCTTCCCCATTTCCCCCCCATCCCTTGAACCACCCATCCTTATCCATACCTCCACCTCTTACCCATCCTTCCCTATCCCCATCCCCACCCTTTCCCCACATCCTACCATACCATTTTCACCTTAACTTGGCCCAGATTTTCGTCTTCTTTGCTGCTTATTTCACGTAGCTCAGTGGCTGGAAAAGACAATACTATGGCTCTACCTCCTCTCCATTGCACTTCTTCGTGACTAGCATTATATTCTATGCTAATCTCCTGCAACAACTCAGCATTAAAGATGGAGAGATGAATGTTTTAGGCCAAGTAAGAGTGAAAAGAGTTTTATCACAGTATCACCTCTAGCCCTATCCTCCATCCCCTATTTTCTGTTGGATACCCTCACCCCATTCTCTACCCATCAAACACGTTCCCATCACCCCATCCCCTATCCTCCCATGCCTTTCCCCCTCCCCATTCCCCCATCCCCCATTCTACTCCCCCACCTCCTACTCGAGCCATCAAACATCCCCATCGGCCCATCCCCCCCCCCATGCCACAACACATGTAATGACCAAACTTGTGGCAACTCCGACAGGCGGCTTGGTGAAAAATGGGTGAGGGAAGGTGGTAATGATCCGGGCATGGGGGGGGGGGGAATGGAGAGAAGGTGATGGAAAGATGGGTGAGAAAAATGGGAACTAGACACACACACACACACACACACACACACACACACACACACACACATGCACAAAAAGAGCTGAAAACAGGCGAATGTAGAGAACAGAAAAATGATGAAAATTAAGTGATGGAAAGATGGGAAAGATGGGGGGAATGGGGGGAGGGTGGGGGCGAAGGGAGAAAACGGGGAGTGAGGATGACAGAAAACGTGGATGAGAAAGATGAAAGTGAATGGGAAGATGATGAGAAATGGGTGAAGATGATGGAGAATGGGGTGAGTGGAGAGAAAGATGGGTGAGATGAATGGTGTAAAAATTAATAAACTTGTAAAGAAATGGGAAAATGGGGAGGACTTTTAAGATGGGTGAAAAATGAAGAGAAAATGCAGGAGGAAAAAATAGGGGAAATTGATGAGATGAGGGAAATAACGAGGAAATGAGGGGAAATGATGAGGAAATTAGGGGAAATGACGGGGAAATGATGGGAAATGACGAGGAAATGAGGGGAAATTATGAGGAAATGAGGGGAAATGAAGAGAAATGATGAGGAAATGAGGGGAAATGATGATGAAATGAGGGGAAATCATGAGGAAATGAGGAGAAATGATGGAAAAATAGGGGAAAATGATGAGGAAATGATGGGAAATGAAGAGAAATGATGAGGAAATAAGGGGAACTGATGATAAAATAGGAAATACTGATAAGAGATGAGGGAAATGATGAGGAAATGTGGGGAAATGTCCAGGAGGGGGGGAGATGAAGGGGATGGGTGATAAAGTGAGTGAGGAAAACAGTGGAAATAATAATGTGAAAAAAGGGATGCCAATTCATAATCATCATCAACATCATCAATATCATCATCATCATCATACCATGCTGTAGGGAAATACATGGAGGTGGGGAAGATACAAAATAATAATACAATAATAATGAGTAAAATCATGCCAACTAATCATCATCATCATCATCATCATCGCCATCATAATCTCTTTCCATTTCTCACTTCAGGTCACAGATAGTTTTTAACCCAGATAAAAATGCAAGTTTCAATTCCTTCAACATTAACCTCCAAACGATTGTAATTAGTCTAGGAGGCCCTCGTGCTGAAGGGGCAATACAGGTAAGACAAATAGGAATACTACTCTAAGCCATATTTCCTTCCCTAACTCTCCTGATCTTCCTCCATATTGTCTTTCTCCGATATCTGCAAGCGAGCAAGGACGCAGATCAGTCCGTGAATGGGTACAAGCAAAATGGTTTACTTATATTTTAATTCACCCTTTTCGAAGCTGTGTGCACGATAAAACACACACACACACACACACACACACACACACACACACACACACACACACACACACACACACGGCGGTAGCAGTTGGGAAGCTGTTATTGGTGGATGAGAGAAAATCCTAACCTCACTCACTCACTCACTCACTCACTCACTCACTCTCTCTCTCTCTCTCTCTCTCTCTCTCTCTCTCTCTCTCTCTCAGACTGCTAATGGTCAACGAAATGGTAGCACTTAAGATTATTGCACTTTAGACAAGATTCCCCTATGAAAAAAAAGAAAAAGAAAACGACGTCCAAACAATAAAATGCGAAACAAAAAATACGGAAAAAAAACATATCCAAATTTATCTTTCAAATAAAAAATGCTAAAATTATTAAGAAAAGGGTCCTACCAAACCCCCCTCTCCCCCCCCCCAAAAAAAAAGAAACTGAAGGAAGAGAATATTAAAAAAAAAACTCCCAGAAATATCAGAAAATAAATATAATAGCATAAAAAAGGAAGAAAAAACTGACTACCACCATATCCATAGAGAGAATGTGTCAAAACGATAAAGGAAAAAAAGATATATAATGTTTACCTTCTCGAAAACCAATGTCATATTAATTTACATACACACAAAAAAAGGAAGAGGTAAAATGAGAGCAAATACAGGGGAAAAACACAAGTACACACACACACACACACACACACACACACAAGCGAGGAAGCAAGGAAGAGGAAGGAGAGGAGGACGGTATCGATAAATGTCATAAAGCCAAAACAACAAACAGACTCGTCCAACATACACGCGAGAAATAGGATGAACACCAACAAGAAAATAACACCAAAACAAAGATAAGAAAGACACAATAAGCAGCAAAGAAAATGGGGCAATGGTCAGCGCAAAGAAAATGTCGCCAAAACAATAAGAAAACACAAGATGAATGCGTGGAAGGAGAGAGATCAGCAGGAAAAAGAAAATAAAAAGCGAGAAAAAAAAGTGAAACGATACATGAAAATTAACAAGAACGACAACGAAATAAAATCACAAAACAATCAAGACAGAGACACACACACACACACACACACACACACACACACACACACACACACACACACACACACACACGCAAGTAAGAGGGGACCGAGGAAGAAAAAACATGAAAAAGGAAAAAAAAAAAAAAAAAAAAAAAAGCGAAGAGGAAGGGGAAAAATGAAAGTAATTAGTGCCAAAAAAAAGACTGACAGAAAATGGTCGAAGAGAGAAAATGGAGAAAAATGATCAAGAAAAACGTAAGGCAAAACAAGAAATAAGACGTAAGAAAAACAAATTGGAAAAGGAGAAAGAGGAAGAATAGAGGCAAAAACAAAGACAAAGCGAGTATGAAATAAATAAATAAAGAAAATAATGCCCAAAACAATCAAGAGGAAAGAGGAAACAAGGAAAAAGTGGGTCAGGAAAGAGGAGGACGAGGAGGAGGAGGGCAATGAGCGGGAAAAAGGAGCGAGGATTGGACTTTGAAACTAGGATCACCAGCAGGAAAGGGAGGCCGCCTGCATACTGAAAGGGCCTGTCCCACCACTGGATAGATAGATAGCTGATAGATAGAGTGGATGGATAGATAGGCAGGGGGCTGATAGATGGAGGTACTGAAGGGTTGATGGATAGAGACAGGGATGGACAGAAAGTTTGTTGAGAGAATGACAGGGAACGATTAGACAAAAAGGGATAGACGGTAGACATACTGATAGATATAGAATGGATATCTGCTGTAGGGTAGATAGACAGATGGATAACAGATGGTGGAAGGCAGATAGATAGATAGAAAGGTATGACGTGGTGAGGGGTAGATATAGAGGCTGCATAATGAAAGCAGACAGATAGATAAATCGATAGAAAGGTAGATAGACAGGGAGACAGAAAAGCAGAGAGATAGACAAACTGGGAGGAGGGTTAAAAGACACGTGGATGAAAGGAGCGATGGAGAGATGGATGGAGGGATGGGGCAATGAATGGTTTGCTGAGAGAGAGAGAGAGAGAGAGAGAGAGAGAGAGAGAGAGAGAGAGAGAGGGACAAAAATACCCAGAAAACAAAACACACACACACACACACACACACACACACACACACACACACACACACCCATAAAGCCTACAAACCCAACCTTGCATTAACCCTTTATCACTTCCCACCTCGTAACAGCCTCCCTAATAATGTTACAGCCTCTCATTCACCACGCCATTCAATACCCAGCCAATATCCGCCCCGTGATCTTTTATATTCCAATCGCGTCTAAATATCCCCCACGCGAGTATTTGGAAATTTGATTATTCGGGTGTTCGGCGTCCGGCATTGAATTTGGGATATTGGTGGAGAGAGGGAATGGGGAGAGGGAGAGTGAGGATGGGGTGCGGGGAGAAGGGGGACGTGTTGTAGTAGTGGTGGTTGGGTTCGGAGCTTCGAATTCGCGTGCTTCGTTTTGTGGTTGCGTTAGTTGGGGGACGGGGAGGGGGCATTTGCGTGTGTGTGTGTGTGTGTGTGTGTGTGTGTGTGTGTGTGTGTGTGTGTGTGTGTGTGTGTGTGTGTGTGTGTGTGTGTGTGTGTGTGTGTGTGTGTGTGTGTGTGTGTGTGTGATGGGAGGAATTTCTGTTTAGGGAAAAAAAAAAAACTAGCACATATATATTTCTGAAACACCAAATAATGAAGGACTAGTGCTAATAAAAATACAAATACACTAGAGAATGTATGGGTTTGTAGGGAGCTGCTCTGGGTGTGTATGGGTGTATGGGAGGGATTGTTAGGTGTATGGAAAATAGAGGTATCAAACATATAACCAGTCTTTATATATTTCATTCCATTAGTTTATATGAGTCTATAGGCTTTGTATGTACTGTATAAGGTTAGTGGCTGGGTTTATGTATGAATGTATGGGAGTTTTAAGTTAATGGAAAAATAGTCCTAGTTATTCCAAATCCACAAATATTACCTCGAATTTTGTATATATAAATTATAGATACATTATTGATTTTTCGTACCCCTAGCACACCTGAGAATACGTCTAATTATATCTTCACAGGTATTCAGAAATTCATAATATTAACACACTATTTACTCAGCCATCACAAATTTCTCACTTCTTCAGTTCTTCTTAAAATATGCTTCACTCATTCTTCTCTTCCTGTGTCTTACTCATCAATATTTACATCAACGTGCTCTCATACATATCTCTCTCATCCGCTCATCCTTCATTTTCAGTTATACCTCATTTACCGATTTCCTTGTAATTCTTCCTAAGTTTAATTCTTCCTCCATTCCTCTTCTGTTTTTCCTATGGCCTTGTTTCATCCTATTCTCCTTCTAACTCTAAAAATGAATGCTTTACTCTAGTCAACTCTCTCTCTCTCTTCCTACATTTCACTTCTTCCATTCTCTTATTTTCTTCCTTTCTACTCATAAACACCCTCCCCTCCATTAATTCTTCCCTCATTCCATCTTCCTTCCACCTGTATTATTTCACTCCATCCATAAATCATAATCCTCAGCCTGATTCCTTTTACATTCCTCTCCTTTCCCTCTTATTCTCTTATTCTAAAATATATTATCTTTATTCTTACTCGATCCTCAGCCCCCATTCTCCCATACTCTGTTTTTTTCCCATGCTTTCCTCTCTTCTGTTATCAATCCCTCCCTTCTTCCTTTAATCCCACGCTCGTCTCCTTGTTCTTTCACACAGTTCCTTAATCTAAACCAAAATCAGCTTCAGTCTAATTTCTTTGCTGTTCTTAATACCTTTTTTCTCCCTCTCCTTTTCCTTTTTTTTTTTTTAATCCTATCCTCCTCTAATCAGTTCCTAAAACTCTCCATTTCCCATTTTGTATTCCTTTATCATTCATTCTCTTTTTTCCTCATCAGTTTTATTTATATTCTTCTTTTCTTTCCATTCATAACACCCTTTTTCTTCCTGTAATTCCCTATGTGTTAAAAAGTGGGTTGGCGGAGGGTTAGTGTCCCTCCCCGTAAAACGACCAACTCAAAGTCAAACGGCCACCCCTTTTGAGATTATGGTGTCTGGCTATACATAGGTAGAATTTCGCCATCTTCTTCACCTTCTCTTACTCCCATCTAACGCAAAATTACCTTCAGTTTAGTAATTTCATCTTTATTTGTCTCATATTTTTATTTTATTCTCCTCCTCACATCATCGCCCTGTTTCCTTCACGTCTTTTGTTCTGTTCTTTTCTTTACAAACCTTCCGCTTATTCTGTTTCTTTTTCTATTTTCATGACCATCATCCTTTCTTCTCTCCATCCTCCTCCCATTTCTCTCCTAATTTTCTAACCATCATCTTTTCTTCTATCCCTCCTCCCCTCCTATTTCTCTTCTTCTTTTCTAACCATCATCCTTTCTTCTATCCATCCTCCTCTTCTTCTACCACATCCATATTTCATCCTACTGATCACCCTCCTGCTCCTAAACTCCTCTTCCTTCACGTAATCCCTACCTAATCCCCTCCTTTCTTCTCCATCTTCTTTTCCCATCTTCCTCCTTCTCCTATACACATATTTAACCCTGTCCGACCCTCTCCTACTTCCTCCTCCCATCTCCCTCCCCGTAATCCCTTCCTCATCCCCCCTTCTCTTACCTATCCCATTCTCTTCACTTATATTCTCTTCTATGCACTGTCTTCCACGGTCACTATCCTCCTCCCCGTCCACGTCTCTTCTGCTTCTCTTAATTCTCTTACTTATTCCCTCCTTCTTCAACCTCTCTCTCTCTCTCTCTCTTCTATCCCAAAACTTTTCTTCCTCACGCAATCCTTCTCCCCCTTGTTTCATAACCTCCCTTTTATCCTTTTTTTTTCATTTCTCCTTCACTTAAAACCCTTCCTCCCTCCTTCCTTCCTTCCCTCCCTTAATCTCTCCCTTATTTCCTCACTCATGTAACCTAAATTATTCTCTTCATGTATTACCTTCTAAATTCTCTCCTCCTTCCATACCCTTGTTTCACTACACACACTTCCCTCCTCCTACAGGCCCTCCTTCCTTCCTTCCTTCCTTCCTTCCCTCCCTCCCTCCTCCAGGCCCCAAAGCCGGCGTATCCTGATTCTGATTCTCTCGTACGCGATTCTACCCGCTTGCAAGTTTAATTTTACGAGAATCGGATAATAGGGAGGATTGTGTTACCTGGGAGCGGAAACGAGCACTTCCCCCCATGCTGCCGGCCTCTTCCTCCCACTTCCCTGACCAGGAGGGGAGGGAGGGAGGGAAGAACGGGAGGAAATATGTGGAAGAGGATGAATGGAGAGACAAACAAAAAGGGGATGGAAGGAATGATGAGGAAAGATGAGGAAGAGGATGATGGAGAGGAGGAAACAATGAAGGGATGGAAGGAAGGACGAGGATGAGGGGAAGAGCGAGGGATGGAGAGAAGAATGAAAGGAAAGATAAGGAAGAGAAAGAAGGGAAGAGACGTGGGAAGAATTGAGGGATGAATATCAGGAAAGGCGGGAAAGAGGTAGGGATGGAAGGAAGGATGAGGAAGAGAGGAGGGAAGTTTGGATGGATGGATGAGGAAAGGATGAACGAGGAGGAATTGAGGATACAAGAGGCGAGACAGAAGAGGATGAGAATGAGAGGAAGGAAGAGGGTAGGGAAGGATGAAGGGAAGGAAGAAGAGATGGGAATGATGAGGATGAGGAGGGAAGAATGAGGAGGGGGAAGCAGGGAAGAAGAAATTAATGGGGGAAAGGATGGGAATGGGAAGGAGGGAGAAATATAAGATACGGTGAAGACGAGGAAAAGGAAGGAAATGGGGAAGGATGTGCAAGAGATGACGGAAGGATGGGTAGGAGAGGAGGGAAGGATGGGAAGCGGAGAGGAGGGATGGCTGAGAAAGAGGAGGAGGGAGAGAGAAAGAGTGGTGGGGCGGGGGTAGAAGAAGGAATATAAAGAAGAATGGGAAACGATGGAAAGGGTGGGGAGAAGTTTGGGAAGGATCAAAGGAAACTGTAAGTAAGGATGGAAGACGGGAGAGAGGGGAAGGAGGGAGAGAAGTGACGAAGAGAAGAAGAGATGCATGGAAAGATGAGAAAAAGAGCTAGGAAAGTTATCAGGAAATAATAGAACGACTGCAGTGAAGAAGAACGGAAGAAAGAAATGGAAGGAAAAAACTGAGAAGGATGAAGGAAAGGAAGGAGGAAAGATGAGGAAGAAAGGGAGCGAAGGAAAGATAGAAAGAAAAAAGGATAATGATGAGGCTGAAGATACGAAGGGAAGGAAGAAGAGAAAGGATAAGTATGAGGAAATATAACAGGAATGGCAACGTAAGAAAGAGGAAAAGTAAGAGGAGAGATGAGGAAGTTTGAAGGTAGTAGTGAGTAAAGTAGGAACTGCTGTTGGGGAAAGTGAGAAGATACGGAGGAACACAGGAAAGGAGGAGGGGAGAAAAAAGGGAGAAATGGAAAGAGGGAGCAATGGGGAGAAGAAAAGGGGAGGAAAGATAAGAGAGAGAAGGGATGGAAGAATTTAGAGATGGTGAGAAAGTGATGGATAAAAAGGAGAATGGTAGGAAGAGCGAAGAACAAACTGAAGAAAACAGAAGAAAGGGATGGAAGTAAAGAAGATGAGGAAAAGAGAGAATTGTGAAGGAAAGAGAAAGGGATGGAGGGAGAGAGGAAAGAGGGAGTAAATAAGAAGGGTGGACACAAAACCTTCCTTCGTTCTTCCCCTCTTTCCTTTATTCGTCCCTTCCTTTCTTTGACTGTCGTCTTTTGTTCTTCTCTCCTTTCCTATCGTTTTTCCTTCAATCCTTTCCACTCTTCCTTCTTCATTTTGTCTTTCTTTTCTTCCTCCTTATTTTCTTTCCTTCTGTTCTATCAAAGCATTATGCTGACCACTTCTTCCCTCCTTCCTTCTTTTCTTCCATCCTTCCTTCGCTCCTTCTTTCTTTCCTTCCCTCATTCTTTCCATCCTTCCTTATTTCCTTCGCTTCATCCTTCCCTTTCCTCTCCACGTTCTTCCTTTTCTTCGGCTATAGTTTCTTTCCTTACTCCTTTTAGTTCCTTCCCACTCTTTGTCATTCCTTCCTTTCCTCCTTTTTCCCTTCCTTCCTATCTTGACATTTTCTCTCCCCTCCTCTCTCCTTCTTCTTTTACCTCCATCCCTCCTACCTTCCCTCCTCTCTTCCCTCCCTCCGTTCCGCCAATACCCCGCCTCTTCAAAAGCCATAAACACGATCTTTTGGTAAGTAAACAGAGGCGAGTCCATTCGTCCGGGTCGCAGGGGAGTCCTCTTGGGGGGCCTGTGTGTTGATTAGCTCTGTGTGTGTGTGTGTGTGTGTGTGTGTGTGTGTGTGTGTGTGTGTGTGTGTGTGTGTGTGTGTGTGTGTGTGTGTGTGTGTGTGTGTGTGTGGAGAGAGAGAGAGAGAGAGAGAGAGAGAGAGAGAGAGAGAGAGAGAGAGAGAGAGAGAGAGAGAGAGACAGAGAGAGAGAGAGAGAGAGAGAGAGAGAGAGAGAGAGAGAGAGGGGGGGGGGAGAAGGATTAAGAGAGAGTGGGGATTATAGGATTAGTTTTACTTTAGCACTCCCTTGTATCAGATTTTCTCACTGTCTCATTTTCTCACTATCTTTCACTTTATTTCTAGTCGCACTCTCTCATTTTCACACTTCCTACATTCACAACATCATATTCACCTTTATCTCATACTTTCACCCTCTTTCACATTTAATTTTATCACACTTTCACTATCATATTCACTCTATCACACTTTCGCTCACTCTGACACTCTTCCTTCACCCTTACACTCACTCGCTTTATTCAGCTTTATTCACTCATTCACGCTTATATCGCATTCACACTTCAATCACAGTCACTTTCACTAACTCACTTTCCTGTCACACTTTTACTCACTCTCCCACTTTCACACATGTCGCTCTCATTCTTCAGTCTATCTCAGCCTCAGACACTATCTCATTTTTCCACGTGTTCATATAAGTTGTTAAAATGACTTACACACTTTCAGACACACTTTCACACCTCAACAAGCATCCTATCTCACTTTCACACCTCAACAAGCATCCTATCTCACACTTTCACACTCAATTCACTATCACAACACACACATTTCTTTTACAACCTAATTTTCTTAAACTTTTCCTACACTTACGATTTTCACAAACTCACACACTATCTCATTTTCTTACACTTTCTCACCATCACACTTTTTCTCACAAATTCGCTCACTTTCACTCTTTCTCCAATACCGCAACTTCGTATATTATCACTCATATTCCTTTCACACTCACGCGTAACTCTCTCACAAGTACTTACACACTTTCACAACTTTCACACTTTCACATAAATCCAATTTCACTTTCACACTTTTAATTCAACAACTCGCTTTCACATTCGCCCACTCCATTACCCTTTCGCACTTTCTCACAAATTCTCACTTTCAATATATTCTCACAAATTCTCACACTTTCGCACTTTCTCAAATCTTCACACTTTCACACTTTACCACATATTCTCACATACTCTCATTTTCACACTTTCCCACAAATTCTCACATATTCTCATACTTTCCCACAAATTCTCACACTTTCACGCTTTCTCACTTTCATATTCTCACAAATTCTAACACTTGCTTACATTTTCACACTTTCACATTTTCTCACAAATTCTCACACTTGCTCACATTTTCACACTTTCACATTCAGATCTCTCTCTCCACTCACTTTCACACTTATTTTGTCACTCTTACGCAACATACTTTCACACTTTCACAAATTCCATCCTACTTTCTCACTCACTCTTTCACACATACTAATTTTAACTCGCTTCTGTACGATTAAGACCGAATTACGAAAAGTTAGAGAAAGTGAACTAGCTTTAAATCCCAGAGAGAGAGAGAGAGAGAGAGGGTGTTGATAAAATTTGGGGGTGAGAAGTTAAGACCAGGTCAGTGAGTGGTAAAAAAAAAAAAAAAAAAAAGTGACCAGTAAAGGCGTGGATTAGACCTAGTTCACTTTCTCTCTCTCTCCTTTTTCCTTCCATCCTGTTTTCTTCCTATAGTCCTTATCCTTCCCTCCTTCACTTCTTCCTTATTTTCTGCCTCTATTTCTTCCTTCTTTCCTTCCATCCTTCCCTCTACCCAGCTTTTCCTTCCTTCCTTCTTTCCTTCTATCCATCACTTTTGCTTTCCTCTTTGACCTTCACTTTCCTTCTCTCGCATTCCTTAATTTCTTTTACAACCTCATCCTACCTTCCTTCCTTCTCTTTCTCGTAATTTCCTACCTCCTTCCATCACTTCCCTCCTCCTCCTCCTCCTCCTCCCTGCCTCCAGCTTTTCTCCCTCACTTTCATTCCTACTCTCCAACTTTCCTTCCTTTCCTCCCTTCATACTTCCTTCCCTTCCTTCTTTCCTTTCCTTTCCTTTCTTCCTTCACTACTCCTTTTGTCTTTCACCCCTCCCGCATAAATCTATTTCTCGCTTCATTCTCTCTCTCTCTCTCTCTCTCTCTCTCTCTACGTCGGGTTTTCTCGCTCCATTGCCTTTCACTCACTCCAGTTCCTCTAAGCAGTCCCTTTCCTCTCTCACTTTCACTCTCCAACATGACGACTCTCTCTCTCTCTCTCTCTCTCTCTCTCTCCCTCCCTCTCTCTCTCTCTCTCTCTCTCAATACTATTACTATTATTATTGGTATAAATATTTAAGACAGTAGTAACAGTGAGAGTAAACAGTAAAGAGCAGATGGACAGATAGATACCCTGTGATAGATAGGCACGACATATAGACAACTGCAGTAGATAGATAGATAGATAGATAGATAGAGATAGAGAGAGAGAGAGAGAGAGAGAGAGAGAGAGAGAGAGAGAGAGAGAGAGAGAGAGAGAGAGAGAAACGTGAAACATGGTGGGTAGTTACCTAAGAGTTTTTTCCCCCTCTTCAAATTATCTTAAAATCATCATCATCATCATCATCACAACTTTCTCCACTCTGACCTGTTAGCCTGTTCCGTCCAATACTAGCAAATCTACGAACGTCTCCATTCTGCCTGATTTTCCACCTATCTCATCCTCGCACTTCATCTCTGGCTTGTTATTCTCTCATTTATTAGTTATTAGTTTCTCATAATTTACTCTTGGGATATATCTTTTTTTTTTTACTTCTTTTAATTTTCGTTCAATATTAACATTTTTTCTCTACTCTCTCTCTCTCCCCCCCCCCTATCGTTTCATCACTCCCTCCATCAATCTCGAGCTCAATCACTTTCTTTTTTTTTTCTCTTGTCCGTCCCCCATCCCTCTCCATCACTGAGCTATCTTTATTCTCTCTCTCTCTCTCTCTCTCTCTCTCTCTCCACCTCACTCCAATCATCGCCGTCTTCCATTTTCTCTCAATCATTGCCTCCTCTCACCTCCTGAATTTCCTACCTTGCCTCCAATCTCATCTCACTTTACAGCTCTCTCTTTCTCGCTCTCTCTCTCTCTCTCTCTCTCTCTCTCTCCCCATCATATTCCCTCCCTTTCCCCTCTGTCCAATCACACTTCCTCAGCTCTCCCCTTTTCCTCTCCCCTCTCTTCCTGTCTAACAACACCTCTCTCTTTCTCTCCCCTCCCTACATATTTTCCTCTCTCCTTTCCCACCTCCCTCCTCTTCCTCTCCCCCTCCCCTTCCCTCCTTCTCCCCTCTCCCTTCCCTCCCCCACCTCTGCATCATCTTCCTCTATCTTGAAATGCACAGACCACATTCAGGATCCATCGTCTCCCCCTACCCCTTCCCCCATCGTCTTTTCTCCCCTCACCCTCCCCTCATCTTCTTTCCTCCCCTCCCCTCCCCACCTTTCTCTCCATTAACCTCTTTCTCTTCAGTTTTTCTTCCTGTTCCCTCATTTTCTCCTTCCTTTTCACCCATTTTCTCTTCTTTTACCTCCTTCTGCCATCCTGCTCTCCTCCCCACTCCCTTCATCTTTCAGTCTTCTCCCCTCCTCCTCCTCCTCCTCCTCTCTCTTATAACCTCTTCTCTCTTCTCCCTCTCCTCCTCCTCCACCTTCTCTCGCAGTTCTCCTCATTCTTCTTCAACAGAGAGGCAAACATATGGAACAAACTGCCTTGCATTTTAGTGGAACAAGAGGACAGTGAAAATTCGCTTCGATAAAAATATTCGGCTTCTAATCGTCAGTTAAAAAATGTTCACTTCAGAGTAATTTAGTTTTTTTAGTACCCCTTTTTCTTCAGTATAGTTCAGTGCCAATACATACACATTCTAGCTCTGCTTTATACTCAACGTCAGCACTTCTCACATACAGGTGAAGACAATGTAACAGCCCTATAATTTATCGTGATAGTTTTCCTGTGCTGTGTGTTGATCCTTCTCACTTTCTCCCGTTGCCTTCAGTGAAAGTGTTTGTGAGCTCTCCTGCTTGGCTATCCTTGTCTTTAACTCACCGAAAACTTAATCGCAGCTTTCCCTCCAACAAGCGTCCTCACAATATCTAGTACAACTGCCGCTGTTTGCTTGCTTCTGCACGTATCTGTACACTCCTCACCCTTGCCTCTCCTCTCTCTCAAGCCCTCTTCCATTTCCCCTCTTCAATCTTTTCCTGTTTTCCTTCCTCTCAATCTACTCTTCTCAATATCCCTTTCCTTCTCCTCCTCCCTCTTCCATCTTTCACCTCTCCTCCCCATCCCACTTCCTCTCTTTATTCCCTCTTACATCCCTCTCTCCCTCCTTCATCCCACTTTTCAACTTTCCTCCCCTACTCACCTTCCCTAGCTATCTCCGTCCCCTTTTCACTTCTCCCCCCTTTCTCCCCTCCCTTCCTTCCCCAACTCTTTTCCTCATTTCCTTTTCACTTCCCCTAACCTCACATTCTTCCACTCCTTTCCCAACATTCATTTTCCACTTTCTTTCCCCTTCTTCCCTATCACTTTCTCCCTCTCTTTCCTTCCTCTTTCTCTCTTTCGATCACTTTTGCCTCCTTTTGTCTCTTCTCCCTTTTCTACTCTCTCCCTTCTTTCCTCCTTTTCCCTCTGACACTCTCTCCCCTCCCCTTTTTCCCTTTTAATCTCCTCCCTTCCCTCTTCCCCTCTCCTTCCTCCTCTCCCCTTTCCCTTTTTCCCTCTGTCTCCTACTCTAACTCTCTCCTTCCCTCTTTTTCCCCTCTCCCTCTTCCTCATTTTTACCCTTCTACTCTCCTCCCCTTACTCTTTCCCTCCCTCTTTCCCCCACCCTCTCCTTTTCCCCTTCCCCCTTTTACTTTCCTCCCGCCTTTCCCCCCTCCCTTCCCCGTTTTCCTTCTTACTTTTCTCCCCTCGCTCACCCCCTCCCACTCTTCCCTCTTACTCTCCCCCTCCCCCTTCCCCTTTTTCCCCCCTTCCACCCCTTATTAGAGCGTCCCCAGCATTAGCCAGTACACAACCCTCGTATTATCAAATTACCTACACTTCTGTCTACACTGTCGCCACCCATTAACAACACTCCTACTTCCGCCCCTCTCCCCCTCCCTCCTTTCCTTCCCTCTCCCCCTAATCCCTCCCCCACCCCTGTTTCTCCTACCCCTCCTCCCTCATACCTAGTCTCCCCTTTCCCTCCCTACCTTATCCGTACCTTTCATGCCTTCCGCCCCCCTCACTCTCCTCATATTCTCCCTCCCTCACTCTCTGTTACTCCCCTACCTTCCTTCCCTCTCTCCCTCCCTCCTTCCTCCCCCTTTCTCTCCTCCCTACTCTCTTCCTATGGTTACCTACACCCATTACCAACACTGCTCCTTCCTTCAACCCTACCCACACCTTCATCATTATAGCCATACTGCCTGCCCTCCAAACACTCCCTTCCTTCCTTTTCCTTTCCCTCCCTCTTCTCGTACCCAGCCTTCATTGTTACCGTCCTCCCTTCCCTTCCTTATTCCTCTTCTTCCTTCCTTCACCTCCTTACCCATCATTCTCCTTTACTCCTTCATTATATTGCTTCACTTCCTTCTTCCTTCCTTGTCCTCCTCCCTCACCCCTACTCTTCCTTTCATTTTCCTTTCTTGCCTTCCTTCTTCCTTCGCTTGTTCATCACTCTATCCTCCTTCTTCCTTCTTCATATCCTCTCCTCTCATCCTCCTTCCCTCCCTAACTCCTTCTCTCCCTCTCCGTCCTACCCTCCCTTCCCTTCCTCTGTCTCTCCCTCCCACATTCCGATCCTTCTCTCCATCCACCCAACATTCTCTCTCTCTCTCTCTCTCTCTCTCTCTCTCTTTCTCTCGTTCCTGCCCTTGTGTCCTCCATCCCACCATCCTACCTCCTTCTCTCCTTTCCTCTCTCTCTCCCACCCTCCTCCTTCCTCTCTCTCTCTCTCTCCTCCCTCCCTCCCTCCCTGCTCCTCCAGGCGGCAGTATTAAATTAAACCCAGTGTTGGTAGGCCAGGGAGTCGCTTTGCTGGGACGACACACAAGGGGAGGGAAGGGGAGGGGAGGGAGAGGGGAGGGGAGGGGAGGGGGAGGGAGAGAAGGAGGGGAGGGGGAAGGGAGGGGGTTTGTGTTAATGCGACCAAAGAGGGAGAGGGGGAGGGTGGGAAGGGAAGGAGTGAGGAAGTGGGTGGGTGGGGAGAGAGAGAGTGAGTGAGGAAGGGAAGAGTGATGTAGGGTGGGTTTTAAATGAGAGAGAGAGAGAGAGAGAGAGAGAGAGAGAGAGAGAGAGAGAGAGAGAGACGGGGAGGAAGTGAGGGTAGGAGGGAGGGGGGGAAGGAAAGAGAAGAGGGGTGGGGTTGGGAAGGAGAAAGGGGAGGGAGGGAGGAAAAGAAATAGAGGAATAAATGGAATGGGAGGGAAAGAGAAGGACGGAGAAAGGAAGGAGGAAAGAGAAACAGGATGAAGGAAAGAGAGACAGGATGGAGGAATGAGGCAGGAGGAAGGAGAGAGGGAAAGGGGAGGGAGGGAGGGATGGGAAATGCAAAAAAAATTATGGAATGGGAGGGAGGGAATGAGCAAGAATAAGAAGTAAGGAAAGTGATGTAAGGTGAAAAGAATGAAAGCAAGAAAGGGAAGGAGGGAGGAGAGAGGAAGGAAGGAAGGGAAGGAGAGTGGAAGAAAGGATGGATGGGATGGGGAGAAAAAGACGGGATAGTCGGAGATGGAAAACAAAAAAAAAGGAAGAGCAAAAAAGACAGGAAGGAGGAAGAGGAAAGGGAAGAAGAGAGACGAGAGGGTCTTTGCAACTCAAGTGCTAGAGGGTGGGGTTACCATGTCCCTTCGCCAATAAAGCTATGAGTAAGGATAATATTTTACGTTAATAATAATAATAACAACAATAATGATAGCAGTAGTAGCAGTAGCAGTAGTAGTAGTAGTAGTAAATGTGATAATAAAAAAACAACAACAACAATAAATCATAATAATAACAATAATAATAAGAAAAACACCAAATAATAAAAACAAAAACAAACACGTGAAAACAAGAAATGTAGTATAAGAACTGAATTAAATTTTGTCTTCTCACCTGCGTCTTTCATTAATCATCCTTACACACCTTGCAACCAGGTACCACATATCACTACCTCAGCTATACTCCTTTCACCTTTACCTGGCTCAAATTTTCGTCCACTTGCAGTTTATTTCATGTAACTCTGAGGAAGACAGTACTACGGCTTAACATTCTTTCCACAGCACTTCTTCCTGACTAGCACCGTATTCCAGTGTTAATATTTTCTTTATAGCACAGCGCTGAATATAGATGGCAATTTTCAGCCAAGTTGCAGTGAACGGAGTATAGACGATCAGCCTAATCTCTCATCCTTGCTCTCCATCGCCTCCTCTACTGGCCAATTCCAAACACACACACACACACACACACACACACACACACACACACAAAACGAAAATAATTGCCAGAAACGAACGAAGCTTTGCAGAACGGTTTATAGTGACATTAGGTTGATCTGGTGAAAGGTTGGGATAAAAATGACAGGAAATGAAGGTCATCGGAATGGTCACTATAAAAAAAAAAATACTTGAGTTTTCCATAATTCTTCGTTCAGGTGGAAGGAAAATGAGGAAAAGTGGAGAGAGAGAAAGATGTCCTTATTTCAATTACTTTACCTTTTCTTTTTACTTTTTTCTTTACTAGAGAGAATAATCTTGGTCTTGTAAGTGTCCATCTGAAGAGTGAATGTTTTATTGGCTATATTAGTATCCCCACGAACCCCATTTTCTTTTCTCAAACTCTCCTCCTCTTCCTCCCTCTTCATCTCCTCCTCCTTTTCTTCCTTCTCATCATGCTATTCATTTTCCTCTTCCCTGCGATCTTTCTCTACTCTTCTCATTGCTGTAGTTTCCTTTTAGTTTTCTTCCTCCCCCTTATCATCATCACCATCATCTATCATCTTTCTTCTTCTTCTTCTTTTTCTTCTTCTTCTTCCTCCTCCTCCTCCTCCTCCTTCTGTTGACTCTCGAAATTGAAAAGAAGGTTTGTGGTAATGACTTAGGACACACACACACACACACACACACACACACACACACACACACACACACACACTCCAAGTATATGCATTATTTACCCCCACATAGGAACATTAAAGTTACCCCCCCTTTCTCTCTCTCTCTCTCTCTAATACGCTGGAATTGTTAAAGGGATTGTTTTAAGACATTCAGTTTCTCTCTCTCTCTCTCTCTCTCTCTCTAATACCTTGGAATTGTTAAAGGGATTGTTTTAAGGCAGTCAGTTCTCTCTCTCTCTCTCTCTCTCTCTCTCTCTCTCTCTCTCTCTAATACCTTGGAATTGTTAAAGGGATTGTTTTAAGGCAGTCAGTTCTCTCTCTCTCTCTCTCTCTCTAATACCTTGGAATTGTTAAAGGGATTGTTTTAAGACATTCAGTTTCTCTCTCTCTCTCTCTCTCTCTCATTTTCTTTCACTGAAACTCTCTCACAATCGTATCAGCGCTTTCATTTATTTTCACTCAATCCGTCTTCCAGTCTCTAATTACTCTCTCGCTCTCTTTATTTTCTCACTTTTTCTCACAAGCGGCCTCTCAGATTTTCACCCATCATTTCCTCTCACGTTCACCATTTTCTGTTTTAATTACTTTCTTCTTACTATCTTAAGATTCTCTCTCTCTCTCTCTCCTCTTTCATGTCTCTCTCTCACTTCTTTCTTTCCTTTTTCTCTCCCTCACTCCCTCTCTTTCTACCTTCTACTTCCCTCTCTCCCTCCCTCTCTCCTTGCCTTCTCTCTTTCCCTTCTTGCCTTCCTTGTCTTTTTTCCTCCTCTCTTTCCTTTTATTCATTCTCCCTCTTTTTTTTCCTATCTTTCTTCCCTCTCCCTCCCCCCGTCTTCCCTCCCTCCTCCCCCCTCTTTCCATTCCTTCCTTCCTTTCCTTCCTTCCTTCGCTCCCGCTTTTTTATATTCCTGATTCATTCTCGCTGCATTTCTCTCTCTTCCTTCATCCCACTTCTCTTCCTTCCCTGCCTTCCTTCTTCCTTCTTTGTTTTCCCTCCCTCCGCTCCCACTTTCCTTCCAAACTATAAAGACCTCTCTCCCTACCTCTTTCCCTCCCTCTTTTTATCTCCCTATCTCCTTCCTATCCCCTCATCTTCCTTCCTTCCTTCTCACCTTTCCCTCCCCTCCCTCCCCTCTTCCTCCTAATACCTCCTCTTCTTCATTATTTTCTCTCCCATTCGTTCCTCCTCCTTCCTTCACTCCCTGCCTCCCTCCCCCCTGCCTCTCTGTCCTCCTCCCTGGCTCCCTCCCTCCCTCACTCTCCACCTCTCCCATCCTTTTTTCCTATTTTTCCATATTTTTTACCCTCCTTTACCCACCGTCCTTTACTCCCTACCATTCCTCCTTCCTTCCTTTTTTCCTTCTGTCCCTCCCTCCCTCCCCCTCCCTCCCTCCCTCCCTTCCTTCCCTCCCTCCCCCTCCCTCCCTCCCTCCCTTCCTTCCCTCCCTCCCTCCCTGCCTGAAAAACGAAGGACATCACTCAAGGGCGTGGGCAAAAAATAGGAGACTTGAAGAGAAGGAAATTCATTAAGGGAAAAGTGGTGTTTTGTCAATGGTGCTTCTCGTATTGGGGGAGGGGAGGGGAGGGGAGGGGAGGGAGGGAAAGGAAGGAAGGGAGGGAGGGAGGAAGGGGCGCGAGGGAGGGAGGGAGGGGAGGGGAGGGGTGGGAAGAGAGGAGGAAGGAAGGATGGGAGGGAGAGAGCGAAGGAGGGAGGGAGGAAGGGGGGTGAGAGGGAGAGAGGGAGGGAAGAATGGGGAAGGGAGGGAAGAAGGGGGGTGAGAGGGAGAGAGGGAGGAAAGAATGGGGAAGGGAGGGAAGAAGGGGGAAGGGAAGAAAGAAGGGGGAGGGAGGGAGGGAAGAAGGGGAGCCGGAAGGAGGGAGGGTCAGAGGGAAGAAAGAATGGAAACAGGAAGGCCAAAAAGGAAGGATGAAAGAAAGGAAGGATGGAGGAGTTGAGAAGAAGGAAGAAAGGTACAGAAGTGTGTGAAAGGAAGGAAGGAGACGGAAAGAAACAAGGAAGAGAAAGATAGGGAGAGGGAGGGAAGGGTGGAGGGAAAAAATAAACAAGTTGAGAATTCTATAAGTCTGGAGAAGGAAGGAGGGAAAGGACTGAGGGATGAAGGAAGGAAAGAGGAAGGGAAAGGACTGAGGGAGGAAGGAAGGAAAGAGGAAGGGAAAGGACTGAGGGAGGGAGGGAGGGAGGGAGGGAGGGAGGGAGGGAAGGAGGGAGGGAGGAAGGAAGGATGGAAAGAACTGAAAGAGGAAGGAAGGAAGGAAAGGACTGAATGAGGAAGGAAGAAAGATAACAGGTAAGGAACGACAGTCGGCTGGAAGAGAGAGTAAAGTGTGAAAGATGAATGGATGAAATGAATGAACGAATGAAGGAAGGAATTAAGGAAGGAAAGAGATGGAAGAACGGGATAGAGATGGAAAGGAAAGGACAGAAGGGGGAGGGGGAGTAAAAAAATATATCCTGAAGAAAAGTGAAAGCAAGAAAGCCCAGAAGAAATGAAGGAAGGCACGAAGGAAGGATGAATACAAGGAAAGAAAACAGGAATAAAGGAGGTGAAAGGAAAGGATGAAAGGAAGGAAGGAAGAATGGAGAAAAATAGTAACCAAGGAAGTGAAGGGAAAGAAAGGAAGAGAGGACGGAAGAATGCATGAAAATAAAGGAAATAATGAATGACGCAAAGAATAAGAAGGAAAGGAAGGGAGAGACGAGAGAAGGAAGGAAGGAAGGAGGGAAAACATTAGGTAAACAATTTCCTCCTCCTTCGATCTCCCTCCCTCCCTCCTTCCTTGAGTTGACGAAAATTAATATTGCAAAAGTTGGTTGATTTCAAGGAGGAGGAGGAGGAGAGGAGGAGGAGAAAGGAAGGAGGCAGGGAGAAAACAAGGAAAGAAAAAGCAAGGCATAGGGAAGGAGGACAGAAGAAAGGTAAGAAAAAGGAAAAGGAAGAGGGAAAGAAGGATTGATGAATGAAGGAGGAACGAAGGAAAAAATGAAGGAGGGAAGGAAAAATAAGAACAGATGAGGCAAAGGAGGAGGCGAGAGGGGGGAAACAAGGAAGAGGAAAAAGCCGAAGAAGTATTTAAGAACCAAATCCTTGTAGACGACAATGAAGACGACAAACTGAAGATGAAGAAAAGAAGAGGCAGGAAAGACAAAGAAAATATTAACAAAGGAAAACAGGAAAAAATCAAGGTAACCAGTGTGAGGAAAATACAAGAAAACGAGCAAATAGGAGAGAAAATAAAGTGAGAAATAAAGAGAGGAAGTGACTGATGAAGAGTAACAAGAAGGAGAAGAAGTGTGAGAGAGTTGAAGGAAAAAAATTACTTTTCTCTCACACTCTCTTTCTGCCTCTGCTTAATTCAATATTCCCCTCTCTCACCACCCCCCGTGCCTCTCTCTCTCTCTCTTGCACCCTTTCACCTACTCTCCTAATTTGCTTCGCCTTTTCCTTTCTTTACTTTTTTATCATAGTCTCTCTCTCTCTCTCTCTCTCTCTCTCTCTCTCTCTCTCTCTCTCTCTCATGCAACATCTTTACTGCATGATACAACAGGCAACAGGTGGAAAAAGAGAGAGAGAGAGAGAGAGAGAGAGAGAGAGAGAGAGAGAGAGAGACTGTAAAAGGTGAATGAGATCTGACGCAGGAGAGAGAGAGAGAGAGAGCGGGGGGGGGCATTTCTCCATATACTGCCCTAAATTCTCTCCACCAATTCTAACAACAACAACAACACGAAAAAAAAAAAAAGACACAAGGAGCCGCTGTTCGTATGGTTGCAGGTTCGATTCCCGTCTGAGGCAAAAAATAATAAATAAATAAATAATAATTGGATTTTTATTTAAGCCGGGAATCTTGGGCTGAACAAATGAACTGATGAAGGTGTGGCCCATTTTCCCTGCCCAATGATGTTAATTTTTTTTTTCATTTTTTCCTGTTTTTTTGTATCTGCCTTTCTCGTATTTTTTTGGAAGAGGGTTGATGTGATGATGATGATGATAATGGTGGTGGTGGTGGTGGTGGTGGTGGTGGTGGTGGTGGTGGTGGTGATGGTGGTGGTGATGATGATGATGATGATGATGATGATGATGATGATGATGATGATGATGATGATGATAATAATGATGATGATGATGATGATGATGTACCTCCGTGTAAAAAACAAAACAAACACAAAGCAACCACAAACACGCAAAAAAAACAGCAATAAAAACAGCAAAATAAATACTCCAACCAATACAGAAAACAAACAAATCCAAACACAAGACCCATACATAAACAAAATCCCTCTCAATAAGCAAACAAAAACAAACAAGGTCCATACTCCAAACAAACAAACAAACAAACAGCAAATACATCGTCAAAAGTTAACTTCCTCTAACAATCAGACGATTAGAAATAACTGACCCCACACACACACACACACACACACACACACACACACACACACACATCTATGCAAACAAACACAGCCAAACAAACATCGTCACACACACACAAAACTTACAATCAATGGCAAGCAAGCCTCAAACACAGCCAAACACACAAGCAACCAAACACACAGCACAGCCTTCATCAAAAGTTACCCTCCACAGGAATCTGACAACTTTCCTCCTCCTCCTCCTCCTCCTCCTTCCTTTATTCACCTCTTGATATTTACAGAGAGAGAGAGAGAGAGAGAGAGAGAGTCCCTTTTCTTGCTTGCGTTTGCTTGGTACTGTTTTGTTTGCTGTTTATGTTAGGTTTTGTTTCTTTGTTTACTGTGTGGCTTGATTTGTTTACTTGATTATTCTTCTTTGATTTGCTTTGGTTTGGATTCTTTCTCTGTTTGGTTCGTTTGTTTGTTCAGGTGATTTATCTGTTTGCTGCTTGTTCCTTATGCATGCTTCCTTGTTTTATCTCCTTGGTTAGTCTGTCTTTGTTTTGTTTGTGTGGGGTTGTCTTGATTTGTTTGTGTTTGTCTGCAGGGCTTGAGGAGTTGATTTTCCTTGTTTTTTCTGTTTGTTTGTGGCTTGTAGTGGAAAGAGTTGTGTGTTTTCCTGTGTTTTTTTTCCTGTTTCCCTGGCTTGTATTTGTCTGTTTCCTATTTCCTTCTCTTTCTATCTTTACTAATATTTTTCCGTGCCTATTTTATTTTCATTTTACGTCTATCGGGTCTTGGAAGAATTATATTGATATGTAGTGTGCAAAAGGGCCATTTGCTTTGCCTGGAGAAGTGACCCGCCCCTACCCACGTCTGACGCTTAGGGATAGGTTAGGCGGGCTTGGGTGAGGGTGGTTGGGAAGGAAGGAGCAAGGGGTGGAAATGAAGGATGGGGTGGAAAAATGGGTAGGGTGGAAAGGAGCAAGGGGTGGGAAGGAAGAGTGGAGTGGAGAAATGGAAAGGAGGGCTGGGGTGAAGGAC
Source organism: Coenobita brevimanus (assembly GCF_032717465.1). Lineage (NCBI taxonomy): Eukaryota > Metazoa > Arthropoda > Malacostraca > Decapoda > Coenobitidae > Coenobita > Coenobita brevimanus. Next base: position 35,310,063 of record NC_137010.1, read on the forward strand.
TGATGAAGAGAGAGGAGGGGGGGGGGAAGGAATGAGGAGAGGAAATGTATAGCTAAGGAACGAAGGAAGGAGCGCAGTAATGATGGAAGGAGGCTGCCACGTGAAGGAAGGTGGGAAGGAAGGAGCAAGGGGTGGAAATGAAGGATGGGGTGGGGAAATGGATAGGAGGGCTGGGATGAAGGACGGATGGAGGGACAGGAGGGGTAAGAATGAGAGAAGAGGAAATATCGAGGGAATGAACGATGGAGTGAGGGTAGTAATGATGGAAGGGGGGGTGCCAAGTGAAGGAGAGAAGTAGGAGAGTATATGAGGGAGAGTAATGTAGGAATCAGTACTTGTGTGTGAGTTTACAGAGTCTACCTCGAACTCACAAGAGGCTGCCAATACGAAAAAACATAAAGAAGGAAAGATAACACAATTGGAAACAGGAAGAAAGATATCACACAGAAGAAAAGATATCACACAGAAGAAAAGATATCACACAGAAGAAAAGATATCACACAGAAGAAAAGATAACACTGAGAAGGAACGATAACAGTCAGGGGGAAAGATACAATGATTTTTAGTGAATAAGGGAGGGGGTGTATTTAGTTAGTAATAATAACAAAGGAAAACAAGGCTCTCTCTCGTTTTAAAAAGAGAATTGTAAGCAGTAGTAGTAGTAGTAGTACTAGTAGTGGTGGTGGTAGTAGTAGTAGTAGTGGTAGTTGTAGTAGTGGTAGTAGTAGTAGTAATAGTAGTAGTAGTAGTAGTAGTAGGAGGAGGAGGAGGAGGAGGAGGAGGAGGAGGAAAAATTATATTTGTATTAGCAGTTGCAGTAGTAGTGGTACGGTAGTAACTGCAGTAGTAGTAGTAGAAATAATAATAATAATAATAATAATAATAATAATAATAATAATAATGAAACACCCAAACAAACATCCAAACACCAGAAGCACCCGGTATTAAAACACAGAATACACCCTGCCCCCCCAAAAAAAAAACACGAGACAATACACATACACCCACAATACAATAGGGCGGTGTTGTTAGCTTTACGATACACCCGAGAGAGAGAGAGAGAGAGAGAGAGAGAGAGCAAAGTCGGAAACAGTATTGTAGAAGTTGAAGGAGAGTTGTGAGAGTGAGTGAGTCGCGAAAGTGAGAGAGAGAGAGAGAGAGAGAGAGAGAGAGAGAGAGTTGGTAAAGCGAGAGAAAGTTGACAAAGTGAGAGAATGGGCGAGTGAAAGAGGAAGTGAGTGAGTCGGGAAAGTGAGAGGATGAGAGAGTGACGGAGACAGAATGTGAGATAAATGAGAGAGTGACTGTGAGAGGGTTAGAGTGAATGAGGGAGTGAAAATGAGTGAATGTGAGAGAGAGCGTGTGTGAGTTAATGTGACAGTGAGAGTGAGAGATGACAAAACTGACAAATCTCAAAACTGTGTGTGTGTGTGTGTGTGTGTGTGTGTGTGTGTGTGAGAGAGAGAGAGAGAGAGAGAGAGAGAGAGAGAGAGAGAGAGAGAGATGTGTGTGTGTGTGTGTGTGTGTGTGTGAGAGAGAGAGAGAGAGAGAGAGAGAGAGAGAGAGAGAGAGAGAGAGAGAGAGAGAGAGAGAGAGAGAGAGAGAGAGAGAGAGAACCGCTAAAAGTGTGAAAAGGTGAGCTGCATATGTGAGCGAGTGAGCGATGAGACAGCGAGTGAAAATCGGAAAAGTAAGTGAATGAGAGAGAGAACATGTTAAGAGTGAGTAAATGTCATTCTGAGTGTAAGATGGAGAAAAGAGTGAGTCAGAGAGGAGAAAGTGAGTGAGAGTTGTGAAAGTGTGTGTGTGTGTAAGAGAGAGAGAGAGAGAGAGAGAGAGAGAGAGAGGCGCCTAAAAACCAACCCTCCCAACATATCCCTTCCAGTCTAATCTTCCTTCAAACAAGACGATTTTATTTGCCTGAAGAAAATCCCCTGGAGACTAAGGATTTTACGAAGACCATATCAACCCCTCCACTTACGAAAAATCTCCCCTGTGCTTAAGAATATCGTAAGAAATAAAAGATAATATTTATAACGTACTTGGACTGATGGGGTTAAATATTAGTAGGAGATTATATGCGTGAAAAAAAAAAAAAACTACTGTGATTTGTTAGCAAGAGATGTGGATGTGAGAAAATTGTGAGCAAATGGAGTGAGCAAATTGTGAGAAAATGGAGTGGGATCAGTGTGAGCAAGTGTGAAAGTAAGAAAACTGTGAGAGAATTTGTGAGCAAGTATGAGAAAAACTGAATGACAAAATTGTGAACAAGTGTGAGTGAGAAAACTGTAAGCAAGTGTGAAAGTGAGAAAATTGTGAGTGAGAAAATTATAAGCAGGTGTGAGAAAAATATGTGAGGGTGAAAATTGTGTGAGAAAATGTGAAAGGAAAAATAGTAAGTGATTCAGAGAAGGGAAAACCGTGATAAAGTGATTCAGAGGAGGGATTGAGACAGTTGGTACAGGAGTTTGGAAGGGTGTGTGAAAGGAGGAAATCGAGGGTAAATGAGAATAAGAGTAAAGTGATGAAGTGTACGAGGTTGGTAGATGGTAGGAGGATGAATGTAGTTTTGAATGGTGAGTTGCTTGAGGAGGTAGAGGGTTTTAAATATTTAGGGTCACATGTTGCTGTGGATGGGAGAATAGATGCAGAAGTGAAGTTTAGAATGAATGAAGTAGGAAAGGTGCTGGGAGAAATGAAGAAAGTGTTTAGATGTCGTTCGCTTAGAATGGATGTAAAGAGAAGGCTGTATGAGGGTGTTGTGGTACCGACTGCGTTACATGGGGCTGAAACATGGAATATGGGTGTAGCAGAGAGGAAAAGTTTGAATGTAATGGAGATGAGGTGCCTGAGGAGTATGTGTGGAGTGACGCGTATGGATCGAGTGAGAAATGATGAAGTGCGAAGGAGAACTGGAGTTGTTCGGGAGATGACTGATCGAGTTGGGCAGAGGGTGTTGCGATGGTTTGGGCATATGGAGAGAATGGATAATGAGCGATTGGTGAAAAAGATAACTGGATCGCATGTGAGAGGTGTAAGGCTGAGAGAGAGACCACGAATTGGATGGATGGACAGTGTGAAGAGGGCGCTGGATGCGAGAGGGATGTCTGTTGAGCAAGGAAGAGTGGCTGTGCGTGACAGAAATAAATGGTGAGAAATTGTGAATGAATAAATGATGACGCAGCCCTGAGGGGACATTCTCCCGCATTTGGTTTGATCAGCTGATCAGGTCAGGTGCGGGTAAGGGGATGGGTCCATTATGATGTGGCAGGGGTAAACCAGCTCTGCTGTTGGGCCCTGTAGCGGATGTCACTGACTGCAGTGCGCAGTTGACCCTCGTGCGGTGTGGTGCGGTGAGGATCTGTCCCTTCTCCCCTTGGGGTTAAGTTGTGAATGAATATGTATGAGTGGATGAGTAAATTAGGAGTGTGTGGATGAGTAAATTAGGAGTGTGTTGTCCTGTCTCGGCTACCTCCCTTTCTTGGGGGAGGCAGCCTAGGTATATAGACAGACAGAAGTGTATTAGAAAATGTTAGTAAGAGAGATGTGAGCACGTGTGAGAAAAAGTGTGAACGGAAAAATTGTGAACAAGGGTGAGTTGGAAAATGTGAGTGAGAGAGATGTGAGCAAAAGTGAGAAAATCAAAGCCTGCGAGTGGAAAAAAAAAAAAAAATGTGAGCAAGTGTGAGTGACAAAAATTCAACACGAGTTTGGGAAAATTCTGGGAAAGCGAGAGAAATCCGTGAGCGAGTGAGTGAGAAAATTGTGAGCCAGTGTGAGAGAGAAAATGCCGAGTTCTAAAAGCAATCGTTATGAGAGTAAGACGGCCAAATACCTCTCTCTCTCTCTCCCTCTCTCTGTTTTACTTATTTATGTGCTTATCTCCTTTCCTCCTGGTTAATCTTTATCTTTCTTTCTTTCATTCTTTCCTTTTCTCTCTTCCTTCCTTCTTTTTATTTTCAATTTCCTTTCTTTTTTTCCCTCTCTTATTCCTCCTATTCACTTTTTCCTTTTCCCTCCTCCTCCTCCTCCTCCTCCTCCTGCCTTCCCTCTTCCATCCCCTTTCTTTCTTTCTTCTTCCTTTCTCTCCTTCCTTCAGTCCCTTCTTTTTCTTCTTTTCCCCCTCTACTCCTTCAAAATGCCTTCTTTCCTTCCTTCCTCCTTTCCTTCCCACCTTCCCTCTCAATTGCTCTCCTTCCTTCCCTCCTCCTCCTCTCTCAATTGCTTTCCTTCCTTCCCTCCTTCCCTCTCAACGGCTTTCCTTCCTTCTCTCCTTCCTTCTCATTTGCTTTCCTTCCTTCCCTCCTCCTTTCCTTCCTTTCATCCTTGCCTCTCAATTGCTTTCCTTCCTTCCCTCCTTCTTCCCTCCTTCCTTCCTTCCCAACAACCTACCAAATCAGAATTAATCTAAACACATTTCAAAGGGAACTTGAGAGAGAGAGAGAGAGAGAGAGAGAGAAAGAGAGAGAGAGAGAGCAGTAGTAGTAGTATTGGTGATGGTGGTGGTGGTAGTTATGATGGTAGCAACGGTAGGTAAAGTAAGAGGTTGTGGTGGTAGTGGTAGATAGAGCGGTGGTGGTGGTGGTGGTGGTAGATAGAGCGGTGGTGGTGGTGGCAGATAGAGCGGTGGTGGTGGTGGTAATGGTGGTAGTGGTGGTAATGGTGGTAGTAGTAGTACTGGTAGTGGTGATGGTGGTAATAGTCGTAGTGGTAATAAGTCCATTTTCACACCTCACTTCTCAGATGATGGTAGCGATGGCGGTAGTTATGGTAGTGATGGTTGTTGTAGTGGTGGTAGTTGTGGTAATGGTGATGGTGGTAGTAGTAGTTGTGGTAGTAATTTTTGCTTTGGTAGTAACTATACGGCAATTTTGTTAGTAGTGATGGTGGTACTACTCCTAACTGTGGTGGTAGCTGTAGTGGTAGTAGATATGGTAGTGGTGGTAGTACTGATAATGGTTACAGTAGTTGTTGTGGCAGAGACTCGGGTAGTTTTGGTAGCTGTGGTAGCATAATGGCAAAAACGATGGTGGTGATAGTGTAGTAGTGAGAGTAGTGGTTGTGGTAGGGATGGTACAAACTGTGGTAGTGGATGTGGTAGTTGTGGTGGTGATGCCAGATGCGACAGTGGTGGAGTGATAGCGATGGTATTTGTGGTGGTGGTGGCTGTGGTAATGTTGGTAGTCGTGGTAGTGATGGTGGTAGCTGTAGTAGTGGTGGCAGTTGTAGTAGTAGTGGTGGTAGTTGTAGTAGTTGTGGTGGTGGCAGTTGTAGTAGTGGTGATGGGAGTTGTGGCATTGTCGTAGTTGTGGAAGTGGTGGTAGTAGTTATAGTAGGAACAGAAGTTGTTGTGGTAGGGGAGGAGGTAGTTGTGGTAGTGGTGATGGTGGTAGTTGTGGTAGTAGTGATGGTGGTTGCTGGAGTGGTGCAGGTAGTTGTGGCAGTGATGGTAGTGGTGATGTACAGGTTGTAGTAGTGGTGGTGGTGGTAGCTGTGGTAGTAACAGTGGTGGTTGTGGAAGAGGTTGTGGTTGTGGTAATACTGGTGGTAGGTGTGGTAGTAACAGTGTGCTGTGGTAGTGGTGGTAGTT
>NC_137010.1:35320652-35325652 GCF_032717465.1 Coenobita brevimanus
CCATACCTAAGCATTTCACCACACACTCCATCAATTCCTGGGGCCTTTCCCAGCTTAATCTTCTTCATCGCTTCCACTACTTCCGACCTACTGATCTCTTCCTCCCTCCTCTCATCTCTTCTCCCAGCCATTCCCCAACCACTTATACTCACACTGCTCTCACTCTCTACATTCAACAAATCCTCAAAGTGCTCCTTCCATCTCCTCAATTTCTCTCTCTTCTCCACCAACAATCTATTATTCCTATCTTTCACTCCCCTACTATTTCCCCTTTCACACTGCCTTACTTTCTTTACCTCCTTCCAAAACAATTTCTTACTCTCCCTCCATTTCACACTCAAATTCCTCCCAAACTCTTCATCCACTTTCTTCTTACTCTCCTTCACCAGTCTCTTAACCTCCCTTCTCCTGCTCACATATACCTCTCTCTTCTCTCTCTCAACTTCTCCCCTACCTCTACTCCCCTCACCTGAAGGAAATCGTCTTGGGTAAGTATACAGTCCAAAGACGTATTTCCTATCTCATCCTTGCTATCTCCGGACGGTTTTCTTTACTTCAGGCTAGCGAATTGGATCTGGGGGGGTTGGATCTTAGCTTTCACAAACCCCTCCACTACTCAAGATCCTGGGTAGAAGAAAAATCGTCCAGGAGCAGCAAGGGGAAAAAAAGGGGGTTTGATAGGGATAGCTTTAACCTCCCTCGCTACTAAAATTTTTCTTGGCTTAATAAAATCGTCTGTATTTTGACCTTAATAAAGACAGCAGGGAAAGCATTACTAAAAATTACCAGACGATTTTTTCTCATTCACTCTCCAAACGATTCCATTCACCTTGGGAGGGATTTCTTTAAGTAACAGAGTACATGACAGCTAGAGACAGTGCTATCTATATCCAACCCCTCCGGTAAAATCTCCATCCCGCTGAATAAAATCGTCTGGAGGCAGCAGGATCACGATACGGAATATAATAATAGGGCAAATCTATCCCAAGAGACTAACATCGATTCCGTTACCGCTACAGCCACCACGAAGGCAAAGGTAAACACAAACACACACAGGTAAATACAAATAATTAAACAGACACACACGTACGTCTCTCTCTCTCTCTCTCTCTCTCTCTCCTGTGAAATTACCAATGGCTGTCTTCCTCTTTAAGCCTAGAAAGGACCAATACTTTTCTTGCTGCTGTCTTTCCCTTGCTTTCCTTTCTACATCGTACTTTCTCTGCTTCCTCACTTTCCCTCTCTTCCCTCCCTCTCTCCATCCCTTCCTCCTGCTTCCTCCGTCCGTTCCTCCCTCACTCCCTTCCTTCATCCTCCCCTGCCATTTTCTCCTTCCCTCCTTCCATCCCTCCCTCTCGCCGTTTCACACACATTCTCCCTCCCATCTTTCCTTGGCGCCCTTCCTTCATGCCTCTCCCCTCCTACTCTCATTTTTCTCCCTCCCTTTCTCTCTATCCCTCCCACCCTCACTTCCGCTTCCTTCCCTCCCCCCTCCCCCCCGGCATCAACAGGGCTAGCATATAATGACCACATAATACGCTTCCCGTGTTGAGAGAGGGAGGGAGGGAGGGAGGGCGGAAGGAAGGAAGGAAGGAAGGGAGGGAGGGAGGGTGGGAGAGGGGAAAGAAAGAAGGAAGGAAGGAAGGAAGGAAGGAAGGAAGGAGGGAGGGAGGGAGGGAGAAGGAAAAAACGAAGGAGGGAAAGAAGGAAGGTAGGAGGGGAGGAAGAAGGAAGGAATGAGGGCTGAAGTGAGAAGGAGGGAAGGTAGAAGCGAAAAGGAAGGAGAAAAAGAGAGAAAATGCACAAAAAGACTAGAGAAAGCAAGAAATGAATGAATTAAAGAATGAATGAAAAAAGGAAGGAAAGAAGGAGGAACGCCAAGAGAAGGATGTATAGCGCAATGAGAGAGAGAGAGAGAGAGAGAGAGAGAGAGAGAGAGAGAGAGAGAGAGACTTTAAGGATTTTCCTCTCTTTAATTTAGGTTTATGACGCAATTCTACAGTGGGAGGACGGGCGGAAGGGAGGGAAGGAGGGAAAAAAGGAAGGAAGGAAGAAAAGAAGGGAGGGAGGGAGGGAGGAAGGAAGAGAGGGAGGAAGGAAGGAAGGTAGGAAGGAAGGAAGGAAGGAAGGAAGGAAGGAGGGAGGGAGGGAGAAAGAAGGAATGGAGGAAGTGAGGGATGTAACAAAGTACTGAAGGAAGAAAAGACGAAAATGTAAGGGGAAGGATTAAAGGAAAACAGAAAAAAAAAAAGGAACGAATGAAGGAAGAGGGGGAGAAACGAAAGATGTTGATCATAAAAATTCCTCTCTCTCTCTCTCCTACATAAACAAAAGAGCTGCGTTGTTTGTCCTTCAATCACGCCCAAACCAAGGGCGGCAGACCCCCAGACCCATATATATTCTGAATCAGGGTGACCCAAGGATGGTTATTTTTTTTTTTGCGGGGGGGGTCAAAAATTTAACTCTGGGTCATTCGAGGTCATCGGTAGTGTTCGCCCTTTTGGTCCGGGCAACGCCAGGTACCCTTGCAGCCCAATTTTTGGCATGGAGACTCACATGACCTCCAGTTCGTGCATAGGCTGTGAGGTTGACTTCCGAGGTCACTTGAGGTCACCGGTCGGAGGTCATTTGATGTCATCGGTAATAGTAAATAAGTGCGCACAAATACTGTGCGTTAGTCTGTGAAAGCTGAAACAGAAAGTTCCTGGACCTCTTCTAATCCCTCTTCTAAAGCATTAAGAGGTTGTACATGGTCTTTCTGGAGTAGAAAGTAAGAATGAACTAGTAACAAATAGGATTAGTGTGTTCGCCTTTTTGGCCCGGCAACGCCGGGTACCCTTGATAGTCTTATATATAATAATAAAATCCATGTCATTTAGATTAAGTTTAATTTTCTTCACGAGACCGTCTGCTTTCCCTTTTCCATTTAATATTTCTTTCTACCTGTCCTATAAAACTTTCTTCCGATTTTTCAACGTTCCATGGCGCTGTCTCTAACTTTATTTTCTCTTTCTCACCTTTACTTTCCTGCCGGAGGGTCTGGAGGGTTGGGGAGAGCATTCCGATGTGTTATCCTTGTCTTACCCTTCAGCGATTACCGCGATGCCTAGCTTGGAACGTAAGGTCTGGATGGTCTAGGTAACTCTCAACCTCTACTCTCTCTCTCTCCATTTTTATTTCCCACAGTTAATTTCGTCTCTCCCTCCTTCCTTCTTTTCTGTCATGTGTGCAATCTTCCTTCTCCCTCATTTTTCTTCCTTCTTCTCCTTTACTCTCTCCTTCCTATCTTTCGTCCTTCCTTCCTTTACTTATTCCTTCATCTCTTCCTTCCTTTCTTCCTTCCCTCGTTTCTTCATCCTTTCCTTCCTTCTTCCTCTTTTTTTTATTATTTATTCAATTCTCAGTCTCTTCCTACCTATCTCAATTTCTTCACTATTGTCCCTCGCTATGTAATTCCCTTTCTTCCGTCCTTCCTACCCCTTTTTCTTCCTCCGGTCACTCCCTCCTCTCCTTCTTCCTTCTTTTCTTCCCTTCTCTTCCCTTCCCTTCTCTCCTTCCTTCCTACCCTCCTCACTTTCTCCTCACTCCTTCACTTCTCTCCTTTCCCCTTCTATCCATCCTTTTCATTCTCCCCTCTCCTGTTTTTTCCTCCTTCCTGTCTTCCCTTCGACTTTCCTTCCTTTCTTTCCCTCGATTTTCCTTCCTTCCTTCCCTTTAATTTTCCTTCCTTTCTTCCTTCCCTTCCCTCTCCCTATCCTCCTCCCTCCATTTCTTAATTTCTTTTCTTCTCCCTTCCTCCAGTTCTCCCTTCTACTTTCCTCCTCCCTCATTGTTCATGTCCTTTACTTTGTTCTGGTTCCTCCCTCCCTCCCTCCTTCCCTCCCTCTCCCTCCCTCCCTACAGAACAATCCAAGAGCAGTACTTACTTCGCTCGTTTCTCCCTCCTTTAAACAAGATGATCCGGACTTAAGGGAGGGAGGGAGGGAAGGAAAAGAGGGAGGGAGGGGAGGAGAGAAGGAGGGAGGGAGGAGAGAAAGAGGGAGCGAGAAAGGAGAGAATGAGGGACAAAAAGAAGGGGGGAGAGGGAAAAGAGACAAGAGGAGGGAGATAGGAAGATAGGAAAAATAGGAGAGAATGAAAGGAAGTGAAGGAAAAGAAGGGAATGAAGGTAGGGAAGGACGACAAGAAGGAAGGAAAGGAAGGAATGGATGAGAAAATAACTTGCTGAGTGACTATGGCTAAGACAGACAGACAGACAGACAGACATAGATGGATACGGATAGGCAGAGCGATAGGTAAACACAGGTAGATAGACTGATAAACACATAAGTAGATAGAGGCAGGCAGACAGATGGATAAGGAGACAGGTAGATGGATAGATAGAGACATATACAAACACCTATCCCTGCCTCGGAGGGGCTCAGGGACAAGTATTGTTTTCACTCGGTTTGTCTGTTTGTGTGTGTGTGTTAACAATTTTGCGCGAATACTACTGGGCCGATTTTGATTACAATTACAGGGATGATGGGCTATGACCTTCTGATCACCTGAATAAATTTTGGGCCAAACTGGGTCAAGGCCCCGTTTGGCCCATATATATATATATATATATATATATATATATATATATATATATATATATATATATATATATATATATATATATATATATATATATATATCAATTACAGGGATGATGGGCTATGACCTTCTGATCACCTGAATAAATTTTGGGCCAAACTGGGTCAAGGCCCCGTTTGGCCCAAAATATATATATATATATATATATATATATATATATATATATATATATATATATATATATATATATATATATTCGCCATAACCTCATTCAATTCGTAATATCGACATGAAACCCAAACCTAAAGGTGCATCTTTCAAATCTGCTTCCTATAACTTGCCTTATTACATCAGGAGGGTCACCCCCAGTTAGCGGTAGGGGGGCCAATGGGTCAGGCCTACAATTTTAAATGGGCATA
>NC_137010.1:35333152-35365652 GCF_032717465.1 Coenobita brevimanus
TGAAGGAAGAATGGTGACACGTTAGAACAGAATAGTCAGGCGTGTGTGTGTGTGTGTGTGTGTGTGTGTGTGTGTGTGTGTGTGTGTGTGTGTGTGTGTGTGTGTGTGTGTGTGTGTGTGTGTGTGTGTGAGAGAGAGAGAGAGAGAGAGAGGAGCATGAGCTGGTATAAGGAAGAAAGATAATACGTTCGTCCTTCCTTCTTCCTTTTCTTCCTTCCTTCTTTCCTCCCTCCATCCATCCTCTCCTTCCTCCTTTCCCTTCCTTCACTGCCCTAATAACCTACACATCTTCACACCTCTTTCTTCCTTCCTTCCTCCTCCTCCCTCTCATTCCTTCTTCCATTTTATCAAGTACCGTCTTCTCTCTCTCTCTCTCTCTCTCTCTCTCTCTCTCTCTCTCTCTCTCTCACGCAATAAATCTTTCTCTAGACCAAAATCTAAACTGAGAATGCCACTTACCCCCACCTCTCTCTCTCTCTCTCTCTCTCTCTCTCTCGCTCTCTCTCAGCAAACAAGGGCCCGTTAACACTGCTAATCTAGCGCTGCAAACTCTCGCTAATATTGTGTACAAAGAACGCGTTTTAGACTGGTATCCTTTTTGCTCATTTCAAGGTTATGGGATTGTTATTACATCTTGTTGTTCTTCTGGTTCTCCTTCGTCTTCTTATTCTTGTTGTTGTTGTTGTTATTATTATTATTATTATTATTATTATTAGTAGTAGTAGTAGTAGTAGTAGTAGTAGTAGTAGTACAGCAGTATCATTACTATTACAATTATTATTATATTATTATTATTATTACTACTACTACTCCTAACACCACCACCAACACTACTATTCCAACCACTAAAACTACTACTACTACTAACACCACCACCAACACTACTACTCCTACCACTACAACAACAACAACAATTACTACTACTACTACCGCTGCTGCTGCTGCTGCTACTACAACTACTACTACTACTGCTACCACAGCCATCACCACCACTGCAACAACTACTATCACCACCACCACCACCACTACTACTACTTATCCTCTTGATCCTGCCTCCCCACTAAGGCCACTAACAATGCCAAAGTTACTCTATCCTACTTCATCCTGTCTTCCTTCCCACCTACTTTACCCACTATCTTCCATACTGCAAGAAAAATATCATCACCACAACACCTACCACTTTGCAAACCTATCTACTACTACTACTACTACTACTACTGCTACTACTACTACTGGTACAACCACTTTATAACCCACTACTGAAAATCTACACAACCCGACCCGTATTTAACAAAGCGCGCATGGGTTAAGGCGTGTATTAACATAACCTGGATCTAATTAGCAGTTCTGTCAGTAGCAGTTATTATTTTCATTATTTTTATTATTATAGTATTATCATCGATGTACCTTGTTCTCGTCGTTATTACTACTACTACTACTACTACTACTACTACTACTACCACCACCACTATTATTATTATTATTATTATTATTATTATTACTTTTCTGCTAATCTTGGTTTTTGTCGCTTTTCTTATTCCACACGATTAAAGAAAAAACCTAAGGAGGGAGGCAAGAAGAAGTAAAATGAAGGAGAAAATATGGAGGGAGGAAGGAAGCAGGGATAAGGAAAGAAGGAAGAATGAAAGAAGGAAGGAAGAAAGAAAGAAGATTGAGAAGGATAAGAAAGATGGAAGAAGGAAGACGAGGGAAGGAAAGAAACATAAGGAAGTAAGGAATATGAGAGTCAACATGAGGATGAAAAGAAGAAAATCATGATAACTAAGAAGGCGGAAGAAGGGAGGAAGGAAAGAGAAAGGAATGAATATGGAGGAGGAAAGTATAAGGAAGGAGGGATGGAAGAGGAAGATTATAAGTTAAATAAAGAAGGAATGTGAAATAAGAATGACGGAAGAAAGGAAAGAAGGAAGGACGGATGAAAGGAAGGATGGAAAGAATAAATGGAAGGAAGGATGAAAAGGAAGGAAGGAATATATGGATGGATGGACGGAAAGAGGGAAGGAATATTAGGAAGGAGGCAAGAATAAGGAGAAAGGGAAGGAGAAGGATGATGTGAGACGGAACATAAGAGACGGGATGGTAGGAAGAAGTGTAAGGAGGAAGAGAAAGGAAGACAGAAAGGAGGGAGAGATATCAGAAGGGAAGAAAGTACGAGGAAGAAGGGAAGGAGAGGAAAGGAAAAGGATAAAGGAGGAAGATTACAATGAGAAGGAAAAGGAAGTACACGAAGAGAAGGAATATAAGGAAAGAAGAAGGTAGGAAGGGGAAAGGGAGGGAGGAAAGAAGGAATATAAGGAACAAAGAAGGAGAAAGGTAAGAAAGGAAGGAAGAAGGAGGGAGGATATGAAGGGAAGGAATATAAGAGAGGGAAGGAAAGACGGGAGGGACGAGAGACGATAAGGGGGGAAGTATCCGAGGAAGGGAGGGAAGGAGGGAGGAAGGAGGGAGGAGGGAGGATAAGGAGCGAGAGTCAGGGGCTCAAGACACTCGATTACATTTCAATTTCCGCTCCACCAATTATACCAGATCTCTCTCTCTCTCTCTCTCTCTCCACTGGCTTCTGAGTCCCGATTCCTCCCTCCCTCTCCCTCTCCATCCCCCCCACCCTGGTCATCAAAGGCCTCCCCAACCGCTTTGACCTGTCCCAAACCTACCCAAATCTACCCAACTGCAGCCGCCACCAAATTCTACTATATACCCCTGCTTTCTAACTCCATCTAAGTTATTTTTCGGTCCTTGAAACTCCACCTAAGTTATTTTCGGTCTTTCTAATGCCATCTAAGTTAATTTCGGTCTTCCTATTTACATCTAATCCATTTTTACCCTCCGCCTGGTGTTAGGGAGGGGTACTAATATCACTGGGATCAACAAGAATGGGTGGCGTAGATATTTCGTTTCCGGGCCAGAACTCAGGAAGTATTCCCTATAGAGTCATGAAATTTCACAAAGTTATGTGTCTTATAGTGCACTGCTGCCTTTTGATGGGCAGAATGGTGTGCCTTAAATAGTTTTTTTCTTTTTTTAATAATGAAAAAAAAATCAGATTTCATTCCAATCTGTGCAGGGAATCTGAAGAGCCCAATGCATTTTTCCATTAACACGCAGCAATTATTACACCTAGGAGGCAAAAACTGCACATGATAAATGATTATATGAATACCAAATTGTATATGAAGTTCTATGACTATACCTATTACTGTATAATAAAAATCGGCTGCCTAAATGAGAAGTCACGAGCCAGTGTCATCAGATTTGCTCATAACTTCATCATTACCATGAATAAACTACTGAAATTTTAAAGTTCTAATGTCTCTGTGTTATATAGAGGAGGAGTGGAGGGGGGGACGGCCGTTATGCACTTGGTTAGGTGTCAGGGAGGTGGTGGTGGTGGTGGGGGGGTGCTTGGTCAGAGGGAGAGTTGCAACAGCACGCACTCTAGTTGCTGTCGACATATTTACACATCTAGATACGTTTACAACAATCTCTTTGCCTGGATACGCTATTTTATTTTCTTCCTTGACAATTTCATTAAGATCAAGATGCACCTTTACGACGACGAGATTAAGACAAAGGACGAGTCATGGTACTGAAGGGGTTAGCACTATACGCTGGGAATACGTGGGTTGTGTGCTTTATTCCTGAGAAGAGAGAGAGAGAGATTTCATTAACCCCTTCACTACCAAAAAAAAAAAAAAAAGACTCCTAGGCTGAATAAAATCGTCTGAATCTGGCAAGAATAAAGCTACAGGTCATCGTAGTGAAGGGGTTGATGTATCTGACTCTGGACGAAATAAAGGAAGCCCGTTTATGAGTTTCAGTTTCTCTCTCTCTCTCTCTCTCTCTCTCTCTCTCAATCGTCTGGAGGTAGGAGGAATAAACCACAGGAAAGTCATCACAGTGAAGGGGTAAATAAATCCGGGTCTGTACATAAGGTAGGAAGCCCGTTTATGAGATGCCTATCGCCCCGAGTGTGTTTTGTTAGGGACATCTCATTAAGGAGCTTGAGTGATGGTATTAGGGGTGGAGTGTTATGAGAGGGAGGAGGAGGAGGAGGAGGAGGAGGAGGAAATCGAGACCAAGATGGAAAGATAAGGTGCGAGGGGATGAATGTAAAGGGATGGTGGTGTGTCTTTGGAAGAGGGGTCGTTGCTGAGTAGGGACAGAGGCGCCTGGAAGTCCTTTGGTCGAGGCCACCCCTCACAGAATGCGGCGTCCGACAAGAGAGAGAGAGAGAGATAGAGAGAGATACAGACAGACAGTTGGAGAGACACTGATAAAGTTTATATATAATACACAGATGTAAAAATTGAGAAAGACAAGAGATATGGATAGATGGATGGAGAGATAGATAGTTTTAGCTGCGTCGTGAAACAGATAGAAACAGGACGATCATTTAAAGCTGTTTAGGTGAAATACAGATCCCTAAATTCCTCCCCTTAAAAGGCAGGGACTCGAACAAGTGCCTCCATGAATGACAGTCCACCTCCCCATCGCCTCCTACCACCTCCCCAGCCAGCCTTATCACCCACCTTATCACACCATCGCCTCTTATCATTCCCTTCACTACCTGGGACTCGAATTGGTGCCTTTATGAATCACAGTCCCGTATTTTACCTACCTCTCCACCTCATTCCTATCTATCCAGCCTTCTTATCTTTATCATGCCATTATCTTCTCAAATTAATCTTGTTTTTTCATCTTTTATTCTGGGGATGGAGAATGAGAGACTGACTAGAAGAGTGCGTGTGAGTGAGGTGGATAGGGGGAGGAGCAAGGGGAGACCAAAGATGAGATCGAGAGATGGCGTGGAGAGATATATGACGGGGTGTGAGTTGGGAGGGAGGGCAGTGAATTGGTATACGACAGGATGACGTGGAGGCGATCTGTTTGTGGTCACCCCTTACGGTTATAAAGAGAGATAGATTAAAGCAATTTAACAGACAATTTTAAGCAATTCAGGAAAAAGCCGTATTATTGAAGGGGTTAATGACGTCTATAGCTATACCCTGTAGTTCCAGTAATAATAATAATAATAATAATAATAATAATAATAACTCCAAACTGAAAAAAAAAATCGTGAGGTCGGCAAGAATAAATTTTAAATGGGCGTCATCGTACTGAAAGGATGGATGAGAAACTAACCTAAATATACCTAAAAAATCTAATTACACTTTTATATAAGTACTTACATCAACGTACACCCTAGTAACTCATAACTACCCAAATTAACCCACATCAACCCACCAGGTGCAACGGACTGTACACACTTACCCAAACAGAGTCAAATCTACCCAGGCTTACTCTAATCTGGCCCGGCAGAGTTGAAAGTGACCACAGAGAGATGCACGTATCCCAAACAGATTTTAATTCCTTTACTCCACTACGTCTTTACTGTTCCTTTATTACTACACCGATATTTATTTTTTTCTGCACAGGTGAGATTTTTCGAACGGGAGAGAAAATTTAATTAAGGCAGGTTACATAAAAATAAAGATATGGAAAAAATGACTACAGAGAAATGAAGGTAGGTAAAAAAAACATGAATAAATAAATAAAAATGAAGACACAGGCAATATAAGGAAAAAACAGACGATCAGGAAAAGGCAGAAAATAAGAGGGAATAAAAAAAAATGGAGGTGAGGGGGGCACAGAGGCGAAAATCTTTACATACTTAAACACAAAACATCCCTGTCCACATTTGTCAGGGAGGCGGAGGGGGAAAAGCGGAAATTCTGGAGGGAAAACTGGGGGAATTTTGAGGGAAAGGAAGGGAGTGCCGATGGGAAAAGAGGGGAAAAAGTAGGTAATTTGGGGAAAACGTAGGGAAAAGTACGATTTAGGGGAAACGTAGGGGAAAGTAGGGGATTTAGGAGAAACACAGGGGAAAGTAGGGGATTTAGGGGAAAACGTAGGGGAATGTAGCGGATTTAGGGGGAAACAGGGGAAAAGTTGGAGATTTAGGGGAAGCATAGGGGAAAGTAGGGTATTTAGGGGGAAACACAGGGGAAAGTTGGTGATTTAGGGGGAAAATAAAGGAAAGTAGGGGATTTCGGGGGAAAACGTAGGGGAAAGTAGGGGATTTAGGGGGAAACGTAGGGGAAAGTAGTGAATGCCGAGGAGAAAAACAGGGAAAAATGAAGGTAATTTGCGGGAAAGTAGGGGTTAGGAAAGAAGGGGAAACGTAGGGAAAGAAAATGGAATGCTGAGTGAAGGATAAGGAATGGAATGGGAAAGACAGGGAAAAAAAAATAGGGAATGCTGAGTGAAAAGCAAGAAATGATCAGGGAAAAGGAAAAAATGTTGAGGGGAGAAAAAAGGAGAGAATAATGAAGGGAATGACGAGAATGATGAGGGAAAAGGAATGATGAGAAGGGAAAGGAAAGAATGATGATAGAAATGCAAGGAGTGATGAAAGGAATGAAGAGAATGACGAGAGGGAAAAACAAAAAATGCTGAGAAGAAAAAGGAGGAAATGATGAAGAGAAAAACAGGAAAATGCTATGGCAAAATAGGGAAAACAGGGAAATTGGGAGGGGAAAAATATCCAGACTACCAAATGCTTTTATACCGTCAGTGGGGAAATGCAGGTAGGGAAATATTCTCTCTCTCTCTCTCTCTCTCTCTCTCTCTCTCTCTCTCTCCACGTCTTTAAGTAACTGAATTAAGGAACTAAACTACGTCCCCGGAGTGAAGTGGTCAACCCCTTCAGTACGATTGTCTTGTTTATTTTACACTTCACAGGCCAGACGATTTTATTCGGCTACTGACCATGGAGATGGGAGGAAGAAAAGGAGGAAGAAGAGGAGGGAGGAGGAAGAAATGGAGGGAGGAGGAAGAAATGGAGGGAGGAGGAAGAAATGGAGGGAGAAAAGGAGAGGGGAAGGAGGAAGAAATGGAGGGAGAAAAGGAGAGGGGAAGGAGGAAGAAGAGGGAGGAGGAGGAAAAGGGGGATGAAAAGAAGGAAGAGGAGGAAGAAAACGAGGAAGAGAGGAAGGAAAAAGGAAAGAATAGGAGGAAGAAAAGCAGAAGAGGAGGGAGAAAAGGAGAAAGAAGAGGCGAAAGGACGAAGAAAAGGAAGAAGAAAAGGAGAAAGAAATGGAGAGAGATAAGGAAGAAGAAGAAGAGGAAGAAAGGGGAGATGAAGAGTAGGAAGAAAAGGAAAGAGGTAGGGGGAAATTGAATAAATGAAAAGAGAGAGGAAAAAGATAAAGTACTTTGCTGGTTACTAATCCCTTACCTGATTTCATATTACATGTACTAATTCGCGAGAGAGAGAGAGAGAGAGAGAGAGAGAGAGAGAGAGAGAGAGAGAGAGAGAGAGAGAGAAAATTATCTTTAAACCTTCTGAAATCAATTTCGTATTAACTGATCTCACTACCATCATCATCATTATAATCACCATCACCACCACCATCATCACTATCATCATCAACACCCTCACCACCACCCTCCCCATTACCACCACCATAATCACCACCACCACCACGGCAATCATCACCCTCACCCTCACCACCACTACCATCATCATCATCACCCACTGCTCTGATTAGCTAGGAATGGTTTTGAGACAGGAACAGGAGGCCGCAAAAGTCTTGTAAGCCATCAACAGATTGCCTTGGGAAGCGGCCTCCACGTCCGCTCACTCAACGCTCAACACGCTACAGTTCTCAGCTCACCCACGTCTCAGCTCATCCAGGTCTCAGCTCATCCAAGTTTCAGCTCATTCAACTCTCAGCTCACTCGAGTCTCAGCTCACCCAAGTCTCAGCTCATTCAAGTCTCAGCTCACCTAATTCTCACCTCATTCAAGTCTCAGCTCACCCAAGTCTCAGCTCATCCAAGTCTCAGCTCACCCAAGTCTCAGCTCATCCAAGTCTCAGCTCATCCAAGTCTCAGCTCAGCCAAGTCTCAGCTCACAAACGTATGAAGCGAAAGGTAAAAACAGATGGATAAATCGATGGATGGATGGATATAGATAGATAGACAGACTGATAAATAGATAGATAGGCAGATGTATACAGATAATAAATAAATAAATATGCATAAAAATTAAACATTAAACAAATCCAATATGCATGTAATTTTTTCACGTTAATTTTCTACAATATATATATTTTTTTGGTGATGAGGGACAGGACAGGGTGAGGTGGGTGGGGAGGAGTGGTCGGGACGGGCTGAGATGGGGGTGGGGTGTGGGAGGGATGGGGTGAAGAGGGGGAAAGTATACCCTGTGAAAATGGGTGCCGTGGGTTGATTGATGTTGATGAAAGTTTAAATCCATTTTTCTTGTAAGTTGAGCAATACTGGCGTGAGGATGAATTAAATCGTTCTCTCTCTCTCTCTCTCTCTCTCTCTCTCTCTCTCTCTCTCTCTCTCTCTCCAAGACGAGATATACTACTGCTGCTGCTACTGCTACTACTACTACTACAAGTAATAATAATAATAATAAATAGGTGGTGGCGACCATCATCCACTCACTTGATGTAGTGCTGCCTACTTCTTCCTTGGCCTTTATCATTCATTTTCTGTGCCTGCCCACTTCTCTTTCTCCTATCTTTCCTGTCATTTCTTATTGCTTTTCTTTCCTTTACAGGTGGCTTTACACTGAGTGACAAGCCAAATGGTTTCCTGTAAGTCAAGAAACCATTTACAACGCTGGGTGGTAACCATATAGCCAAACCATATGTGTTCCCTACGTGTCAACAAGTGGGTTGGTGGAGGGTTAGTGCCCCTCCCCGTAAAACAAATAACTCAAAGTCAAATGGCCACTCATTACGGGATTATGGCGTTTGGCATTAGATAATAATAATAATAATAATAATAATAATAATATAATAAATAATAATAATAATAATAATAATAATAATAATATAATAAATAATAATAATAATAATAATAATAATAATAATATAATAAATAATAATAATAATAATAATATAATAAATAATAATAATAATAATAATAATAAAATAATGAAGATAATAATAATAATAATAAAAATAATACTAGTAATAGTAATAATAAGAGTAATAATAATAATAATAATAAAATAGTAATAATAATAATAATAATAATAATAAATAATAATAAACAAAGGCATAACTTGTCCCAGTCTCAAACCCTCAACAACTTATAGTGCAAGTTAGGGGGGAAAAAAAAAAGGAAAAAATCAAGAAGGCATCCCCAACCCAGGAAATTTCCCCGCCCGCCTCCACAAGGGAACAGACATGAAGGGGAAATTCCTGGCCTCCCTCCGCCCGTTTTCCCCTCTAAATCAGCTTTCATGGGGGAACTTTTTCTCTGACCCTGTTTTTTCCCCCCGTGTTTTATCCAGCACTTTCTTCCTCCCCCAAATAAGTTTCCGTGCGGGGAAGTTTCGTGTGGGGATTTTTTTTTTTTTTTTTTCCCTCTCGACTCTAATTTTTAAAGTCTCGTTAATGGATTTTTTTTTTGGCTTATTAATTATTTTGGCTTATAATTTTTTTTTTTTTTTTTTGTTTGCTTATTTTGATGAGGGTTCGGAGTAAGTGATCTTTTTTTATTATTATTATTTTTTTTAGTCCTTTTACTGGCTTTATTTTTGTGCTCTCTCTCTCTCTCCGTTTTCTGTTCGCATTTCGTGTTTAGTCTCTCTGTTCTATTTGTACAACCTTTCTCTCTTTCTCTCTCTCGCTCCGTCGCTATCCCTTCATCTCCCTCTCTCCCTCTTCTCTTTCTCCTTGCTATCCGTCCATCTCCCTCCTCCTCCTTCCCTCCCTTATCTCCCTCGCTCATCGCTGCTTCTGTTTCTCTCCCTTCCTCTCTTTCTCCCTCACTGTCAACTTTGTCTTTCCTCCTTCCTTCCTCCTCTTCTTCACTTTATCTTTATCTTTTCTCTCTCTCTCAGCCTTTCTCAATTTGTCTATCAGGTCCAATTCATTTTCTATCTATCACTTAGTATCATTTCCTTTCTCTCTTCCTCCCTCCCTTGTCATCTTCCTATCCCCTCCTTTCTTTCTCTTTTCCTTCCTC
Organism: Coenobita brevimanus; assembly: GCF_032717465.1. Lineage (NCBI taxonomy): Eukaryota > Metazoa > Arthropoda > Malacostraca > Decapoda > Coenobitidae > Coenobita > Coenobita brevimanus. Next base: position 35,343,184 of record NC_137010.1, read on the forward strand.
CAACATTCATTCATTCACACGTCCTCCTTCTCTTCCCTCCTTCATTATTTTTCCTTCTCTCCTTCCTTCTTTCTTACCTTTCTTCGTCTCCCCTTGTCCATTATCTTTACTTCCTGTTTCTTTCCTCTTACCTTCCTTCTTCCCATATCTTTCCATCCCTCTTTACATTCCTCTTTATTTCCTTCATGCTATTTTCTTCATCCATCCTTCTTTCTCCCCCACATATTTTCTTCCCTCCCCTCCTCCTGTCATTTTTCTTCTGTCCTCTTTTTCTTTCTCTTCCTTTTTTTTTTCTTCTCGTCTTCACCTGCTTCCTTTTCTCCTCATTCGGTTATTGTCCTCTTCCGCCCTTCCTGTTCTCACGTCCACTCTCTTGTCTTCCTCATATTCCTTCTTCCTTCCTTCCATTCTTCTCTCTCCTACTTGCACTTCTGCCCACCTTCCTTCCTAGTCCTCATTTTTCCTTCCTTCGTTCTTTCGTTCCTTCCCTTAAACCCCCTTCCCCCTACCTTCCTTCTCTAACCCTCACTCTTATTCCTTCCTTCCTTCCGTCTCTAACCCTCACTCTCATTCCTTCCTTCCTTCTCTGACCCTCACTCACATTCCTTCCTTCTGTCCTTCCTTCTCTAACCTTCACTCTCATTTCTTCCTTCCTTCCTTCTATAACCCCCACTCTCCTTCCTTCTATAACCCTCTCATTCCTTCCTCCCTCCTTCCCTCCATCACAGAGCCGGGATATTAAGATCACCATCAAAACATTAATTTTAAACTTCCCGCTCAACCCGCCGCCATTAAAGCTCCAATTGGTAGTCCAGGCAGGCTACCTAGAGGCTACCTGCACGCCAAGCCCCAGGTAGCCCCAGCCCCGTAGCCCTAGCCAGCCTATTTGGACTACCTAGGGCATCACACACGTACAATCCCGGAGTTCATCAAGGGTGGGTGCAATTTCTCCACTAAGGGTTATTGTGAGGTATCTTTTATCTATCTGTCTATCGCCTGTCTATCTATCGAAACATATCTATCTACCTCTATTCCTAATCAATTAAACTTATCAAATGACACTGATTTCTAACTCTAGTTATCGATCTTATCTATTTACATCTATTTGTTTATCTATCTGTTAGTTTGCGTTTAAATATCTATCTATCGTCAGGCTGATCAATCGATTTATACACATCTATCCATGCAAACTCATCAGTCTATCGTCAATATATTTATCTATCTCCAGCTCTAAATATCTATCGACCTCACCTATATACATCTATCAGTCTATGCATCTATCTCTAGCTATACCTATCTATCGACCTCACCTATATATATATATATATATATATCTATCAATTTATCTATCTACTTGCTATACTACCTAAGCCCTCGTTATATCCCTTCAACAAGGCCTAGCATAACAACTCATGCTTCCACAACACACAACCCTCCCTCATACACCCACCTTGTTCGCAGTCCACCTCTTCCACTTCCACCTTCCTCTTCCTCCATCTTCCTCTTCTTCCACTTATCTCTTGTTCTAAATCCTTCCACTCCTACTTCTCTTCGATCCATCTCTTCCTTCTCCACTTCCACTTCGCTTCATCTACTCTTCTTCCACCTCTAACAAAGCACTCGTTCTACCTCCTCTTCCACTTCCACATTTCCTGGGTCCACCTCTTCTTCTCCTTCCACCTTACTCTTATTCAACCCCCATTTCCTCCTCTTCCACTTTTATCCACTTCTCTGTTTACCTTGCATCTTCTTCCACTTCCACTTCGCTCTCATTCTTCCTCCTCTCCCTCCTCCACATCCACCTTACACTTACTCTTCCTCCTCTTCTTCCTCCACATCCACCTTACATTTTTTCTTCTTCCTCTTCTTCTTCCACAACTTAATCTCAGTCCACATCTTCGTCCACTATCACCCTCCTCCCTTCTTCCCCTGCCTTCAACTCCTTCCTTCCATCTCATCCTCTATCTCCATATCTCTCCAGGGCTCGATCTAGGCTCAAAGTGAACCCTTGAACCCCCTAAGAACCTAGACAGAGGGTTCAGTCAGGGTTAGGGAGAATCTGAGAGCCTGTAGTTGGCTTTATGTAGGGTTGGGTAGGGTTATGTAGGCTTAGAATGGCTTGGGGTTGAAACTTGCTTGGGGAGAGAGAGAGAGAGAGAGAGAGAGAGAGAGAGAGAGAGAGAGAGAGAGAGAGAGAGAACTTTGTGAGATAGGTTGAAACAAGCTGAAAGATTTATATGGGAGGAGACATTAGAGGAAAAGGAGGAGGAGGAGGAGTGAAATCGAGAGAGGGAAGGAAGGGAAGGAGTACAAGGGAGAGACAAAATGAAGGCAGGGAGGGAGAGACAAAATGAAGGCAGGGAGGGAGAAGCAGGAAAGAAAAGAGCGGTAACTGCGAAGGAGGGAGAGAAAGGAACGAAGGGGAGAGACAGAAGGATAGAGAGAATGGAGAGAAAGAAAGATTTCGAGAGCGGGATAACGAGGAGGGAGGGAGGAAGAGAAACAGACATATGCAAAGAAAATAACAGAGAGAGAGAGAGCGAGAGAAAGGGGAATCAAGAAATATGGCAGGATGAAGAGAGAGAGAGAGAGAGAGAGAAAGAGACAGAGAGAGAGAGAGAGAGAAGAGTTACTGCACAGTTAGCATACATTACACTTTCCCTGTTACCCAGACCACTCTCCTATATTCCTTCTATCTTCCTTCATTTCCTTCATTCCTTCTTTTTTCTACATTCAATCCTGCCTTCCTTCACTTGCTTCATTCCTTCTTTTTTCTTCATTAACTCCAGCTCGCCTTCCTTCATTTCTTCTTTCCTTCAGTCCCGCCTTCATTCATTTCCTTCATCCCTTTTTTTTTCTTCATTCAATCCTGCTTTTCCTCATTCCTTCTTTTTTCTTCATTCTTTGTTTTTTTTTCATTCAATGCTGCCTTCCTTCATTCCTTCCTTTTTCTTCATTTAATCCTACCTTCCTTCCTCCACTTCCTTCCACTGTTCATCCACATATCCTTTCATAACTCAATGATCTTTTCCTTCACTTCGTTCAATCCCTCCTTCATCAATTATCATCCTTCTTTATTATCATTTTTATTCTTGTTAATTTGTCTTCCTTCATTCACTTCTATTCTTCCTTCAGTTCCTTCCTTCCTTCATCCTCCTTCAGTCTTTCCAATTTTTCCTTCATCTCCTTCCTTCCTTCAAATCCTTTTATCTTTTTCCATCTTTCTTTCAACCATTTCATTCTATTCCTTTCCTTCTTTCCATCTTTCAATTCTGTGTGTGTGTGTGTGTGTGTGTGTGTGTGTGTGTGTGTGTGTGTGTGAGAGAGAGAGAGAGAGAGAGAGAGAGAGAGAGAGAGAGAGAGAGAGAGAGAGAGAGAGGCGATGGAATAAAGAGGGATCTACGGGAGAGAGGGAGGGAGGGAGGCAGGAGGGATTAAGGGAGGGGAGAGGGAGGAGGAGGAAGAAGGGAAGGGAGAGATAAACGGAGGAGAAAGGCAAAGAGATGGAGGGAGACGGAAGAAGGGGAGAGAGAGAGAGAGAGAGAGAGAGAGAGAGGAAGACAAGTAAGAAGGAAGGAAGGAAGGACGGAAATGAAGTCCCAGAAAGGAAAAAGAAAATGGAGAAAGGAGAGGAAGAAAGGAAAACAGTGAGGATGGGGAAAAGGAAGGAAGGAAGGAAGGAAAAAAGTAGGAGAGAAGGAAGGAGTAGAGAGGGGAAAGGAGAAGAAGAAAGCAGAGAGGAGGAAAAGGGAGAGAAAGAGGGTGAAAAAAAAAGGAAAGACTATGGGAAATAAAGCAGGAAATATAAAACGAAGGATGGAAAGTAGACAGACGAAGTGGGAAGGATTGAAAAAAAAAAAAAATATATTGAAAGGTGTGACGAAAGAAGGAAGGAAGGAAGATAAAAATGATGGAAGAAATACATATATGAATGAAATAGTGACTGGAGGGAGGAAGGGAAGAAGGAAGGAAAGGAAGGAGGGAGGGAAGAACGGAAGGAAGGAAAGCAAGAAAGGAAGGAAAGGAACGAAGAAAAGGAACGAAGGAAAGAAGGGGTGAATGGAAGGAAAGAAGGAAGAATAGGAGGAAGGAAGGAAAGGAATAAAGGGAGGGAAGAAAGGAAGGAAGGGATGAATGGGAGGAAAGAAGGAAGAAAGGAAAGAAGAATGGAAAGAAGGGATCGAAAGGGAAGGAAGGAAGAAGAAATCCGGGGAAGAGGGGAGGAAGGAGGAAGAGAGAATGCGACGAGAGGAGGAGAGGGATTAAGGGATGGAGGAGAGGGGAGGGAAGAGGGAAGGAGAGGAGGAATAAGGGGGCAGGGAGGAACAATTTCTATGCAACCATCCACCTCCCTCTTTCCTTCAGGCATCTCTCTCTCTCTCTCTCTCTCTCATTTGTTTTTTACTTTCATTCCTTCCTTTTCTTATTACTTACTTTTTCTTCCTTCACCCTTTCCTTCCTTCCTCTTACCTTCTCCTCTATCCTTCTTTCTTCCATTCATCCCCTCCCCGTCACTCCTTCCTCCCCACACTCTCTTCTTCTTCCCTCCCTCCTCTTCTACCCTACTTTCTTGCATTTCTTTCCCCCCTTTCTTCCTTCCCAATCTCCCACTTTCTCCCTCCCCCTCCTTCTATTTCCCTCCCATCCTCTTTCCTCCCATTTTTCCTTTCCTTCCTCCCCACCGCTTCTATTTTATCTGACCTTTCTCTTTTCCTTCCTACTCACTCTTACCCTTCCTTCTCTTACTTCCTCTTCATTCCCATCCTCTTCCTTTTCCATCTCCCTCCTCAGTCCCATCCTTCTTCCCTCTTTCCTCTTGTCTCCCGTTTTCTCTTCTTTCCCTGTTCCTCCTTTCTCCTCTTTTACTTCCTCCTTTTCATTCTCTCTTCACTCTCTCCCCTCTTCCTTCCTTTAACCTTTATATTTTTTTTTCTTTCCTTCCCTCCTTCCTTCCTTCCACCACGTGAAAATCCACACACACACACACACACACACACACACACACACACACACAAAAGGGGGACTCGCTTAAAAACACATTAGTATGGGCTGCAAATGTACACGGTATTTCACTCCTCCCATTTTCTTCCCCATTTATCATTATTAACTTTCGCTTCGAAAATACATAACACACGATAATCACTCCCTTAACCACTTCACTACTGCGATTTAAACATTTCAGACGATTTTTATTTTTTAGAGCTGGAGGGGTTCAATAAAGCCTCCATTAACCCCTTCAGAACGAGGTCTTTAAAATCACCCCTTCAATCCGGTGATGTAATTTAATAGTTTATTCTTGCTACCTCCAGACGATTTTCCTCAGCTTGTGGCAGACCTCTCGTAGTGAAGGGGTTAAAGCAAGGCACGGTAACTAAAATCGCCAGAGAAGCAAAAATTAAACAGGAGGTAAGTCAGAAAGAAAAACGAGTCACTGAAAGGACGGATTTAAGGGAAACTTTGATAAACAGGGCTAATTTAATATTCAGGGTCACTTTAACTTTCCCCATACAATCTGATCCATAATATTTATCCGCCTACTTCCCAAAACAATACTTTCTATACATATATTTATAATCCTAACTACTGCGTACCCTAGGGCGATTCCAACTTCGCTCCCTTAGCAAAAAACGTAATTAATTCCCATTTTTTATCACCTGATGTCCGTCCACTACACAAAAGAACGACCCAAAAAAAAAAAAAAAATGCTGCTGCTCTATCACATTAACGCAGGCAGAGTTTGAAAAAAAAAAGTCTATCTATCTATCTATCTATAGCCCGACGCCCTAATCCCGCAAAGGGTGGCCGCAGACAAAACGCCTCCAAGTCACTCTGTCACCCACCATTTGACTCCCCTCCCCCCAACTCACCCCCCCCTCCCTCATATACCTCTCAAATCCATCCCTCCACCTCATCCTCGGTCTACCCCTCCCTCTCCCTCCCTCCACCTCACCCACATACACCCTCTTAGTCAGTCTTTCACTCTCCATCCTCTCCACATGTCCAAACCACCTCAGTGTATTTCTCCTAATCTTTTCAACCACATCCACATCTACCCCACAACGTTCCTTCACTTCATTCGTCAACCTGTCCCTTCATGTCACTCCACATGCTCCTCTCAAGTAACTCATTTCCACTGCTCTCACTCTTGACTTGTTCCCCTCTTGCAAGGTCCACGCCTCGCTTCCATACGTCAGGGTAGGGATCACAATACCATCATGCAGAGACTTCTTAACTTCCATACTCACCTCCCTATTTCTCATCACTGCTTTCAGTGTGCCAACAACCTTCCTTCCCTGCTGTACCCTTTCACGTACTTCATCCCCCAAAGTTCCATCCTTACTCATCACACTACCCAAGTACTTGAATGCACTCACATTCTCCATATCCTCACCATCCAACCTCACTGCACACTCTGTGACTTCATTCCTCTCAAACACCATAACTTTACTTTTGTTTACAGTAACTTTCAGCTTCCTCCTCCTACACACTGTCCCAAATTCATTCACCAAACCTTGCAACTCCCATTCATCTTCACTCAACAATACTGTATCATCAGCAAACAGCAACACCGGAAGCTTCCAAATCTCACCCTCATTCATTAGGGCCACCCCCACATCCACTGCCCTACCTTGTACCTCCTTTACGACCCCATCCATATATATATTAAACAGCCATGGAGACATTACACACCCCTGTTTCAGTCCCACATTGAGATCAAAGAACTCACTCAGCTCACCATCCACTCGCACCGTAGCCCTAGCTCCCTCGTACATACTCTTCACAGCACTCAACAATTTCCCCTCCACTCCATATATTCTTAATACCTTCCACATACCTTTCCTATCTATTCTGTCAGAAGCTTTCTCCAAGTCCATGAAGGCAGCGTACACTTTCCTTCCCTTCTCTAGATACTTCTCCACTAAACATCTTAGAACAAATATCTGATCTACACACCCTTTTCCCTTCCTAAAAGTGAAAAAAAAAAAAAAAAAAATGCATGTACGAGTTTTTAGTTCAAATTTAGTTCACGCTTCAGCCACCAGGGGGACGGAGGGTAAACTATCCTAAATGCGATATTGTGTTGATTTTTCTTTCTTTTTTTTGTTCGTACACGGATATATGGGTTTGCTGGAGGGGTGGGGAGGTGGTAGAGGATAGGGGGAGGGTTTGGGTGGGGGGAGGGGGAGTTGGGGTAGGGGGAGAGGAGTTGGAGTGGTTGGGAGGAGGGGTTTGATGAGGAGAGGAGGTTGGAGTGGCGGTAATGGTGGTCGTGTTTGGTGTGATTGCTTTTGCTGTGGCAGTGACTGTTGTTTGTGATATTTGAAGTATGTGGATTTCAAATGATGTAACTGTGTGTGTGTGTGTGTGTGTGTGTGTGTGCGTGTGCGTGTGTGTGTGTGATTCCTTTTTTTGGCTAGTTGATGGTGAATGGATGGATGGCTTTTATTGTTACTATTACTATTCTTCTTCTTAGTAGTAGTAGTAGTAGTAGCAATAGTTGTAGTAGCAGTAGTAGTAGTTGTAGTTGTAGTAGTAAAGTACTAGAGAACAGCCACTTACGAACTGCCCATGACAACTTATCAAGAGAGGGGAAGGGGAGAGAGCGAGAGGAATGATGTCGTGAAAAGGGGAAGGTGATGTGTGTGTGTGTGTGTGTGTGTGTGTGTGTGTGTGTGTGTGTGTGTGTGTGTGTGTGTGTGTGTGTGTGTGTGAGAGAGAGAGAGAGAGAGAGAGAGAGAGAATTAAATGAGATGGAATGAATACAGGTAATCCACACCTATTTCTCACCTGTCACGCTCACCCCCATCCTCACTACTCATCCAGCCATTTACTCTCTCTCTCTCTCTCTCTCTCTCTCTCTCTCTCTCGACACATAAAACACCTGCCCTTCACCTTTGATCAATTTTCGGCCACCTGTGCACTGATTATGATGATTTACAACCTCTTTAGCCCGAGAACACCATATTCATAATATTTCCAGTATTTTCAGATCATTTTATTCAGCAAAGGGTAGACTCAACAAAACGGAAACGTGAGACTATTATTATTATTATTATTATTATTATTATTACTGTTGATATTATTATTATTATTATTACTGTTGATATTATTATTATTATTTTCATTTATTATTATTATTATTATTATTATTATCTAAGACGATTAAGGATAACACTAATAAAAAATTATGCGTCATCGTACTGAAGGGTCAACTAAAGCACAGGACACCTCAATATCACGTACAATTCTTTTCCCAGTATGATCGTAATTAATCTATTTACCTGTCACCTCACCTGATCTAACACTGATAAGCTACCTACAGTACCTCACCTGGCCTCACCTGACGTCCAACTTCCGGGGAGAAAAAAATGTAAATAGCACTATATATATAATTTTGCAGTCCTGATCCCAACTAACAAGGAGGATGAACACTGAATTCAAAGGAGTACAAAGGAAAGTAAGCATTAACGAATCTCCACGTGAAGAGTAAATACAAAGGAGTACAAAGGAAAGCAGACAGCAACATATCTCTTGGTGAACAGTGAATACAATGGAGTACAAGGGAAAGCAGACAGCAATGCATTTTCTGGTGAACAGTGAGTACAAATGAGTACAAAGAAAACAGCAACAGATCTCTTGGCAAACACTTGAGTACAAAGGAGTACAAAGTAAACAGCACTAAATCTCCTGGTCCTTTCGAGGCTGACTGTTACAGGGTGGATTAGTACTACCTTAACACCTTTTCCTAAGCGACTTATTTTGATTTATTTTGATTACTGCACCTTGCCCACTTATTCTCCGTTATGTAAATCCTTCCAATGTTCCCAAACTCTGCATAAACAATGTACCAAACTATATTAACCAGCCATATCCAAAAAATAAATCGCTAAGGAAAAGGTGCTAGGGCGCTTCCTTACCCGACGAGAACACGGAAGTAGAGGAGTCAAGGAGGAAGCCATCTTAGGGTGTAGGGAGATGAGAAAGAAGGAAGGAAGATGAGGTGAAGTGTTTATGAGTGATTAGGACAATGGAAGGAAATGAGAGAGAGAGAGAGAGAGAGAGAGAGAGAGAGAGAGAGAGTAAAGGGGAGTATGGATAAGGAAGTGAGGGGGAGAATGAGTGGGGGAGTGAGGGAGACAATGAGAGTGGGGGAGGGAGGGGGAGAGAGAGAGAAGGGGGGAATGTAGGGGAGAATGAGTGGGGGAGGGAGGGGGAGAATGAGTGGTGGGGAAAATAAGGGAGAATGAGGAGGTAAAGGAGAGGGAAGGAGAATGAGGGAAGTGAGAGAGGGAGTGGGGGGGGGGAGAGGGAAAGTGGAGGTGTGAGGAGGACGTGCGGAAGAGGGAAAGGAGTTAAGGAGAATGAGACGAGTGATTTGAGTGACAGGAATGGAGAGAAAGAGAGAGAGAGAGAGAGAGAGAGAGAGAGAGAGAATGTATCTTGAGCTGCCTCCTGATTTACAGTGACTTTAATTGAATAATGGAGGGAGGGAGGGAGGGAGGGAGTTAAGCAGGCAGGGAGGGAGGGAGGGAGGAAGGCATGCAGGGAGGGAAAGTGTGAGAGTGGGAAAAGAGGAAGGCGAGGAGAGGGAGAAGGGAGAGGCAGGGAATGAGAGAGGAAGGCGGCTGCGAGGGAGAAGGGAGAGGGAGGGAAGAAGGGAGGATCGAGGGGGTAGGGAAAGGAGGGCATGTAGGGAGAGAAAGAGTGAGGGAGGGAAAAGAGGAGATGGGGAGGAGAGAGGAAGGGAGATATGGGGAGGAGAAAGGAAGGAAGGAAGGAAGGGAGGAAAAGAGTGAGGGACGGAAAAGTGGGAGAAAGGGAGGGAGGGAAAGAGAAAAGGGAGAGACAAACAAGAAAGGGGGGAAGGTAGGAAGAAGTAGGGGCGAGACAGGGAGAGAGAGAGACAAGTAGATGGGAGATAGAAGGGGGAATATGTAGGGAAAGAAATAAGGGGAAGGGAGACAGAAGAAGGGAGGAGAGGGGAGAAATAGGGCGAGGAAGGCATAGATAGATAGATAGATAGATATGTGGATAGATAGACAGATAGATAAATGAACAGACAGACCACACAGACCTTAATGTAAATACCCTGATTTGTCTGGAGAGAGAGAGAGAGAGAGAGAGAGAGAGACACACACACACACACACACACAAATGGATACCTTCACTCCTTTTTTCCCCCTTATTTCTTTCCTTCTATTCTCTAACTTCTTCCTTCCTCCCTTCCCTCCCTCCCTCTTTTTCTCCCTCCTGTTCCCCCTTCCCTAATCCCCCCCCTCTCTCTTTCTCTCCCATATCCGTCAACATCCATCATATAATCATGTCCCCAACTCTCTCTCTCTCTCTCTCTCTCTCTCTCTCTCTCTCTCTCTCTCTCTCCCTCTCTCCATCTGTGTGTGTGTGTGTGTGTGTGTGTGTGTGTGTGTGTGTCTCTCTCTAATTTTCCCACATTGTCCTCAGCAATACAAAGCAATCAACAGTCATTTCCATATCAATCACTTAATAATTATGTTTTTCTTAATTACGTGCATTGTCTCATTATCCATGCCACCTCTACATATAATTAAGATCTAATGAGTGCAATTACCTAGGGGCATTGAAGGGCATGGAAGTCTTATAATAACAGCGTATATAGACCATTAAATCACCTTGCTAATGACCTCGTTGCAATCACCATCATTAACCCATTCCCTGCCACAGTCATTAAATCACCATCATAATTACCCACCGCTATCACCATCATTAACACTTTCCCTATCACATTCCCGTTAAATAACCACCATAATTACCCCCACCGCAATCACCATCATTAACCCTCTCCGTGCCACGTTCAGGAACCCTGGAGAGGAATACCTGGGTGAAATTTACCCGTCGATATTGCAACATTGTATTATACACATGGTTCCTTTGCCTCCAGAAACATTCTCTCTCTCAGCAGTTGCATTTTGTGTTGAGTCTCCGTGTGAGGTGGGTGGGTGGCGCTCTACACCTCGGTCTTCGTAATATTGTCTACAGCAGTCGGGTGATTTTTTTTTCCCCGGCTATGCCTTCTGTGTGAGTAGTATTTCTCACTTATGGTTTTCTGATAAAAGAGGAACTATAGAAGCCTGTGTTTGGGAGCCTCGGTATTCCACCCTTCAAACACAATGCCCTCCAGTATTACCAACATTCGTGCCACCACCACCACCAACATTCCTACCACCACTACCAACATTCCTACCAACAATACTACCATCCAATAAGCCAACCACCACTACCAAAATTCCTACCACCACTACCAGCATTCTAACCACCACTACCAACATTCCTACCACCACTACCAATACTCCTACCACCACTACCAACATTGCTACCACCACTACCAACATTCCTACCACCACTACCAACACTCCTACCACCACTACTCAGGGCCATGTACCTACCTAAAATTTCTTACACACACACACACACACACACACACACACACACACACACACACACACACACACAGATTCTACTTTCCTTCTCTCCCTGTTTACCTTCTTGTCCCTCCCTCTTCTTTTCCTCATATTCTTCTTTCTCTCTCTTCTTCCTCCCTTCCCTCCCTCCTCCTCCCTCCGGCCTTTTCTCCCACCATCACTCTTCCATACTCTAACTCCTTGCCTCCTCTCTCTCTCTCTCTCTCTCTCTCTCTCTCTCTCTCTCTCCACTTAATAAAAATTCCGAGTCTCTTTAAATTCACATACCATTATAATTCTCTCTCTCTCTCTCTCTCTCTCTCTCTCTCTCTCTCTCTCTCTCTCTCTCTCTCACTTCACCCTTACCCCGCAGGGAGCCTCATCTCTCAATTCCCCTCCCTCTCTACTCTCCCTGCCACTTTGCTCTCCCTCTCCTCTTGCTCCTTCTTTCTGCCTCCCTCTCTCCCTGTCACTTTACTCTCCCTCACCCCTTACTCTTTCTTCCTCCTTCTCTCTCCCCCTCCCTCCCTCCCTGTCACTTTACTCTCCCTCTCCCCTTACCCTTTCTTCTCCCTCTCTTTCCCTCCCTTCTTTCCATGTCTCCCTCCTACTGTATCCATCTTCCTTCTTTACCGTTTTCTCTAGTTTCCTTCCTCCTTTCCTCCATCCCTCTTCTTCTCTCCCTCCCTCTTTCTCTCCAGTTTCCTCACTCCCTTCCTTACTCTCTCCCTCCCTACGTCCCTTCCTTTTATTGTCCGTCCCTCCCTCAACTACCTTCCCTTCCACTTTCTCCCTCCCTCCCTATCCCTCTTTTATTCACCCTCCCTCCATTTCTCTCTCCCTCCCTGCTACTCTACCCTCGCTTCTCCCCCTTCCATCTTTCCCTCCCTCTCCGTCAGGCCTTCCCTGCCACCTTAAACTCCCTCCATCTCCCCTTCCTCCTTCCCTATTCTCCCAACCACTTTAAAATTCTCTCCATACCCTGACCCCCAACCTCTCTCTCTCTCTCTCTCTCTCTCTCTCTAAAACAACAACTTCCTGATACGACTAATACATAAATAAATAAATACAATAATCAAAATAGCACCTGCAGCCAGAGAACGTCTTTTATTTTATTCTTGCTACCACCAGACGATTTCATTCAGCTTTTTAAAAATCTCGAAAGAACATTGTCTGTAGGTTGCGAAGAATATACCAGTAAAACGCCTTTGTCGGCGAGATACGAGCGAGGCTATTTAAATCCGAAAGCACTGAAATGTGGCCTTACACCCCGAGGATGCCTAGAGTATATTGATGTCTATCTACCTACCAAGTTTCATGCCTTTACCACAAACTGTCTGGCCAGTAGCCCTCTTTTGAAGATTTTCGACATGCTGCACTTGGCGCGTGTCACGTGCACCGCCAGGATGTGATGAAACCTGTCAAAAATATATCTTAAAGAACTGGGCCATCATATGGTGCAAACCACGCAGTGATCGGCCCTGTGGTTGCTGAGATATAAGCCTCTCAAAAGCGTTACGGTCGGGCCGGGCCGGGCAGCTCATATGTGAGAAAATGCCATTACTTGACGAAAGACTCGCGATGGCTTCGCCCTCGCTCGTAATTAAAAAAGTCCTTAAGATATAGAAAATCGTCTACAGGTAACAAAGAATACACTGAGAAGACGCCATCGTACTGAAAGGGCTAAAAAAATTCTTTGTTTTTAGGCATTTTTCACACATTTCATTTACCTATGTTTTTCGTTACTCATTATTTTCCCTTTTCTTTTATCTATATACTTTTGTTTTTACACATTTCCTTAGCTTATTTTCATTTCCTTTTTGACAATTCATTTTTTTCATCTTCCTGTTTCGTGTCTCCTTCCCGGAAATTACAGAAATAATACTTACTTTTCCTCTCCTCGCCTTCTCCTTACTTCCTGCTTTATCAGTGCCTTACCTTGCTCCTTTGGTCTGCTTTACTGCTTCTGCGTACTTACCTGCCAACGCAAAGCTTAGTGTAAGAGGATTGGCTTTACGTACGATAATAATAATAATAATAATAATAATAATAATAATAATACAGTAATAACAATAATAATAATAATAATAACAATAATCCACGTCAATCCTAAACTCTTGTGAGGTCAAAAAAGAACAATTATTACATTTAACATCAGATTTAAATAAACATTAATCCAAACAATTACAGAAAAAAATAAACACAATAAACTACTTAACAGGATTATCTACCTTTATAAACACAGGTAAATAATCTCTTACCTGGCTTCAATGGAGGCTTGTGATTGGCTGAGGACTGGTGACGTCATGCTTACGTCATCACTCACCTTGATTAGCGTCGAGCAGGTAAATCTGATCTGACTATGAGTGACTAGGTTATTTTTAAAACAACATGCATATATTTGTTTGTATATTCGACTCCTCAACTTTACATTCCATCCTTCTCTCCCTATCCACTGTTCTTCCTTTTCCTCTCTCTCTCTCTCTCTCTAGTTCCAATCCTCCTTCGCCCTCCTTCCCATTCCCTCTCGTCCTCCCTGCCTTCTTCTTTTTCTGCCTCCCCATTTGTTCCTCCCTCTTCCTTCCTTGCCCTACTTCCTTCTGGGTCTCCATCTCATCCGTCGTCCTTCCTCTCTCCTCTCTCTCTCTCACTATTTCACTTCAACTTTCCCCAGCCTCTCTCACTATCCTTCTTCTTACCTTCCTCTTACTTTCAATTCCCCCTCTTTGCCTCCTCTCTCCTCTCTCTCTACTTCACTTCAACTTTACCCAGCCTCTCTCTCACTTTCCTTTTCTTTCCTTCCCCTTACTTTAAATTCCCCTTCTTTGCCTCCTCTCTCTCTCTCTCTCTCTCTCTCTCTCTCTCACCTACCTCCCCCCCCCACCTACCCGCATCGCTCCCTGTCACGGGGTGTAAAAGATTACTGACCTCACGTTCTTTAATGATTTTGTTGCTCCACCACCACTACCAACATTCCTACCAACATCCCTACCAATATTCCTACCAACATCCATACCAACATTCCTACCAACATCCATACCAATATTCCTACCAACATCCCTACCAGCATCCCTACCGACATTCCTACCAACATCCATACCAACATTCCTACCAACATCCCTACCAATATTCCTACCAACATCCCTACCAATATTCCTACCAACATCCCTACCAATATTCCTACCGACATCCCTACCAACATTCCTAAGAATATTCCTACCGACATCCATACCAACATTCCTACCAACATCCACACCAACATTCCTACCGACATCCATACCAATATTCCTACCAGCATCCATACCAACATTCCTACCGATATCCATACCAACATTCCTACAGACATCCATACCAACATTCCTACCACAACCAACATTCATACAAACAATGCCCTCTAATATTATCAACATTCCTGCCACCACCACCAACATTCCTACCACCACTACCAACATCCCTACCACTAATATCAACACTTCTACCAACATTCTTACCACCACTACCAACATTCCTACCCCCACTACCAACATTCCTACCACCGCTACCAACATTCCTACCACCACTACCAAAATCCTTACCACTAATATCAACACTTCTACCAACATTCTTACCACCACTACCAACATTCCTACCAACATTACCAGCATTCCTACCACATTACCAACATTCCTACAACTACTACCAACATTCATACCACCGCTACCAGCATTCCTACCACACTACCAACATTCCTACCACCACTACCAACATTTCGAACCCCACTACCACCATCCTACTGTCAACATTCCTACCACCGCTACCAACATTCCTACAACCATCATACCTACCAACATTCTATTCTTCATCCATCCATCCATCCAACCATCCATCCATACATCCAACTTATCTTCCAGTCATCCACGTTGCATCCTTCCACCTATCCACCCACCCATCCATCCATCTATTTAAGAATCCTTCACATCATCCTTCTATCTATCCATCCATCTAATTATCCTTCTATACATCCATCAGTCTATTTATCAAAGTATCCTTCTATCTATCTATCTATCCAACTATTCCGTACATCTAACCATCCATCTAACCGTCCATCCATCCATCCATGTTTTAATCTCTCTCTCTCTCTCTCTCTCTCTCTCTCTCTCTCTCTCTCAAGGGTCTAGTCTATCTCAAGAAGGGTGTAAGAGGTGGTTATACAAGAGAGAGAGAGAGAGAGAGAGAGAGAGAGAGAGAGAGAGAGAGAGAGAGAGAGAGAGAGCGAGAGCGGAATGTTGAGAGAAAGACAGGCAATGAAAGAATCGGGGAGAGGTGGGAACGGGAGGAGAGAGAAAGATGGGGAGAAATGTTAACAAACAGCGAGGGTGTGAATTAAGGAAAAGGGAGGGAATGAACGAAACAGGGAGGGAAGGAAGGGAGAGGAAGGGCAGAGAAGAAAAAGAAGAGAAGAGAAAAGAAGGGAAGGAGAGAAGAGAAGGAGGGGAGAAGAGAGAAAGGGGAGAGGGGAAGAGGAGACTGAGAGAAAAGAAGGAAGACGAGGATATAACCGAAACTCTCTCTCTCTCTCTCTCTCTCAAAACACCCTAAATGCCTCTACACTCTTCACTTACATTATAAAGGACCTCCCCTCCCCTCCCCCCATTTCCCTCCCTCCCTCCCTCCTCCCTTCCCTCCCTCCCTCCCCTTCTCCTGTCTATGCCCCTTTCATTAGAGAGGGGTCAGTGGCATGGAAAGGGAGGGGAGAGGGAAAGGTAAGGATGGAGGGAGGAGGGATAGATAAGAGAGGAAGGATAGATAAAGAAATATATAGGAAAATAGATGGATAGATAGATAAAGAGTAGATACAGACATACAGACAAACCCGGATAATTGGACTGATGGATTTAGACAGACAGACAGACAGATTACGACAGAGATAAGACAGACGTTCGGTATATAAACAGAAACAATATAGAAAATGACAGACAGACAGACAGACAGACTACATAAAACATTATATACGCAGATAAAAGGAATATACTGTACAAGAAAGAAGGAAGGAAGGAAGTGAAAGAAGGAAGTAAGAAGAGGGACAAAAGTGAAGGAAGGAAAACAGTAAATAAAAAAAAAGGAAGAAATGAAAGATGGTAAAGATGGGAAGAAGTTTGAGCCAATAAGGATAATAAAGATGGAGGAATAGGAAGAAGGAAGTAGGGGAAATAGGGAAGGAAGGGTGGGAGAGAGAGAGAGAGAGAGAGAGAGAGAGAGAGAGAGAGAGAGAGAGAGAGAGAGAGAGAGAGAGAGAGAGGTACCCTGTTACATAAATCTTACATAATGTAACTGAGAAGTCGAAAGAAAGAGAGAGGAAGGAGACGGGAGATAATGAGAAGAGAAACGAGGAGGAGGAGGAGGAAACGGAGAAAAATACTGATGAAGACAGAATGATAACACAGCGAGGAGTGAAAGAAAATTGTAACAGAGAAACAGAAGAAAGGAATAAAGGAGGACGCAACAAATATAATAATGTTAAGAAAATGAAAAAAGAGGACAATTACATGGACTGATAAGATTAAAAGGGAAACTGATAAAGACTGAGAGACGGATAGATGGATAGATAGACTGATAGATACACAGGTGGACTGATAGATACAAAAAATACATGGATAAGCAAACAGATAGACAGACAGGCTGATATGTAGGCAAATGAATAGATTTGTGAAGAGAAAAATAAAAAGTTGAGAGAGAGAGAGAGAGAGAGAGAGAGAGAGAGAGAGAGAACGACTTAATTTGGGAAAACAAATAAAGACAGGCAAAGACAGGTATTCTTCAAGAGAGAAAGTAGACAACAGACAAACTCTCTCTCTCTCTCTCACTCACTCCCTTTCCGGTACTGCTGGCCAATGTGGCAAAGATTTGATATCCATGGGAGAATTTTAGCCAGCGTGGGAAATTTTGAAGGACCGTGGGAAAGAAGTAATTATATAACGAAAAAGGCTACAGAAAATGAGGCATAAATCTGTAAATGAATAAAGAATAAATGGGTGGGTGAATAAGAGGTAATAAACAGGTAAATGAAGGTGAATAAGAAAAATGAGTTTGAGATCTGTAATAAATGGGGAAAGAAGTTGCAATTTTTTCTCTCTCTCCCTTTGCTTCTTCTTCCTTCTCCTCATCATTTCTTCCTCTCGTTCTTCCTTCCTTCTTCCTCTCCTGCCTTTTCTTTCCTTCCTCATCTTATTTTTTCCTCTTTTTTTTTTTTTTTTTTTCAGCGGTTACATTCTTCTTCCATTCTTATCATTTCAAACTTTTACTGTCTCATTCTTCTCCCCATTTATCTTTCTCTCACGATCTCATTTTTCTTCGCTCTCTGTCGTCTTCTTTCATTCCATCTGTAACTCTCTCATCTCTTCCTTCAATTCCTCCTTCTCTCACTCCCTCGTTTTCTTACTACCTCCTTCATTCCATCTTCCCCTCTCATCTCTTCCTTCATTTCCTTCTTCCCTTACTCCTTCCTGTCTCCTTTCCCTCTTATCTTCCTTCCTTCTGTCACTCCCCGTTTCCTCGTTTCATTCCCTCCCTCCTTCATTCTTTCACTCTCCTTCCATCTTTTCTTCGCTCCCTCTCTCTCCCTTCCTCCCTTTCTTTTTCTTCGTGTTTGACTTTCTTCCCTTCCTTCTACTTCCTACATTCTTTATCATTTGTTTTCTTCTAAATTCTTTCTTTCTTCCAACTCCTCTCTCTCTCTCTCTCTCTCTCCTCTCCTATACTCAAACTTCACTCTTCCTCCTGTCTCTTTCTCCCTCCTTCCTACCACCTTGAGTTATCTCCTCCTCCTCCTCCTCCTCCTTCTTCACCCCCAAACTGTCATGGCGGCTCGACAGTAATTAACAAGGGTAAGGAAAAAATTGGACAGTGTAATAATTTGGCCCCTAGCTAATTGGTGGAGAGAGAGAGAGAGAGAGAGAGAGAGAGAGAGAGAGATTTGCTAAGGTGTTGCCTCCTCCTCACCCTGACCTCTCTCTGACCTCTCCCTGTCACAACACCTCCCTCCCTGTCTCTCCCTTTGACCTCTCCCTGTCACAATTCTTTCCTCCCTCCTTATCGCCCTGACTGTCTTTCCCTCTGTCTTCTACTCCTTCTTTCCCTCCCTACCTGACTGTCTGTGTCTCCCTCCCTCAGTTCTCTTGTTCCCTTCCTCCCTTCCCTCCCTCCAAGCCTCTCTCGGTCACAACTCTTTCCTTCATCCCTCCCTTCTTCCCTCCCTCTGTCTCTCCCTCCCTCCCTCCATCAACTTTCCACTTTATTCCTTTATTAATTCACCCTCAGTCTGTTTTTCCTTACATTCCTCCTTTTACTTCCTTAACACTCTCTCTCTCTTCTCTCCACTGTTTTCATTTTTCCACAAGTTACTTCTTTTCCCTAATTTCCTTTCCTTCCTCTTCCTTCACGTTCTCCTTCCTCCTCCCCTCCTTCTCACTTCCGGGTCTCTCCCTTCACTTCCTCCCTAGAATTCCATTTCGTTTCTCTCAATATTTTTCTCCCTCTCTAAAATTTTCACGATTTGACCTCTGACTCTTACTCTCCCTTCCTCCCTGTCTACACTCCCTCCCTCCCAAGCTGCTCGCCCTTCCTCCCAGTCCACTCTCCCTTCCTTCCAATCTACCCTCCCTTCTCCCTCTCAATCTTCTCTTCCTGTCTTCCTCCCTTTCAATCTATTCTTCCTACCTCTCTCTCTCCCAATCTACTTTCCCTCCCTCCCAATCTTCTCTTCCTGCCTTCCTCCCTTTCAATCTATTCTTCCTACCTCTCTCTCTCCCAATCTACTTTCCCTCCCTCCCAATCTTCTCTTCCTGCCTTCCTCCCTTTCAATCTATTCTTCCTACCTCTCTCTCTCCCAATCTACTTTCCCTCCCTCCAAATCTACTCTTCCTCCTCTCCCTCCCTGCCTCCTAATAGAATCTCCCTCCCCCCCTCAGTCCTAAACTCTCCCTCTCTCTCTCTCTCTCTCTCTCTAGCAATAATATAGGAGTAGATGAGTTAGATAAGACTGAGATAAGAGCTAGTAGTAGATTATAGTCACATAATAGCAGTAGATTAGTAGTAGTAGATTTTCATAGTGGCAGAAGTACAATAGTAGATCTGAATAGTGATAGTAATAAATCTGAAATCAATACTGCACCATATTTTTATAACCAATTTCCGACCTTCCCATTAAGTGCCCCATTTTCATTTATATGGGTGACTATTATTTTTTTTGCATTTTTTTTTTTTTTTTAGGCAACAATTTTACTTTTTTTTTTTGGGGGGGGGAGGGGGGGTGCGTCTGGCCGAAAATGCAATAAAACATCTTATTATATTTTTCTGATAAACACGTAAGCGTAACATGTACAGTATATCTTTCCTTTATTATTGTTTTCCTTTATTGTTTATTTATTACGTGTCTGGTACCTGTGTGAGTCAGGCAGGTGTACTGATAAGATCCCATACTCAGGTTAACCCCTTCAATACGATGACGTCTTGCACACTTCCTTATTGCCATCTCCAGGTAACTTAATCCATCTCAGGTAAGATTTACGGAAGACGTTGGATAACCTCAATTAACCCCTTCAATACGAGTGGCCTTTAAGAAGCTCAGTAAAGTCTAAGATCACCTGGAGGTAGCGAGAATAACTCAAAGACATCATCGAGGTGAATGGGTTAGGAGGAGGGTGAGGTGGGTGAGGGGAGAGTTACAACTTAGAGGAGTAACAAGACAGTGGGATTTCTGTGTAAGTTATTAGGGCAGGACCACCTTGAAGGATGTGTGTGTGTGTGTGTGTGTGTGTGTGTGTGTGTGTGTGTGTGTGTGTGTGTGTGTGCCGCCAGTCTCTCTCTCTCTCTCTCTCCGTCCTTCGTATGCAAATTAATCTGTCTGTCCCACCCTCCTACGCTCTCCCTACCTCCCTCCTTCCCTCCTCCTTCTCTACCTTCCTCCTTCCCTCCCTCCTCAGCTTACCATCATTAATATCCCTCCTTCCATACTTCCCTCCTTCCTCTTCCCTCTCTCTTCTTCCCATCCTTCTAAAATTTTCCTCTCTCTCTCTCTTCCTTCTTCCACGTCCTCTTCTTTCCTCTCTTCATATTTATCTTTCCTCTTTCTTTCTTCTTTTATTCCTTACTCAAAATTTCATAAAATTACTGCCTATTTTCATGTGTTTTTATTTTCTTCCTTTTTTCTTCCTTCTCTTTCTATGTTTTCCTATTTTTTCGCCTACTTCATCTCCACTTTTCCTTCCCTCTTTTCCCATTCCTTATTTATCTTTTTATTCTTCTCTCCCTCTCCCCACTCTCTCTCTTATTCTTCTCTCCCTCTCCTCCCACTCTCTCTCTTATTCTTCTCTCCCTCTCCCCCCTCTCTCTCCTATTCTTCTCTCTCTTTCCCCTCTCTCTCTCATCGTTCTCTTCCTCTCTTCTTATATCGCTCCTCCTCTCTCTCTCCATTATTCTTTCTTTCTATCAGTCTTTCTATCTATCTATCTATCTACTACGAGACGCCCAATATCCTGCAAATGTCTCCAATCTCCCCAATCACCACTCAATGCCCACCCTCCCTCATGTACTCTCCTCCTCCACGCTCTCCCCCCGTCTCAATCTCCCTCTCCTCATCCTCTCCCTTAATCCTACACTTCAATCCCTCCCTTCTTTCCCTCCTTCTGCCCTAATCCCATGCTTCAATCTCTCTCTCTCTCTCTCTCTCTCTCTCTCTCTCTCTCCACATCATACTATTTCATTCATTCTTCATTCATTCATTTTCCTTTCACTATTTCCTCTTCCTCTTTCCTCCCAGTCTATATCTTCCTTTCTCATTTACTAATTTCTTTGTATCTTCTTTCTCTCTTCCTATCTATATTATATTTTCCTTCTCTTTATCATCTTCTTATCGTCATTACCCTTTTCTTCCTTCCTTCTTCCATTCTCCTTGTTTTTCCTATTCCTTTCTCCCTTTTATTTTCTTCCTCCTTCTTTCTCCCTATTTCAATCTCAAATTCTTTCCTCTTATTCCTTCCTTTCTCCCTCTTTTTTTTCCTACACCCGCTGTCCTATCCTATCACTTCCTCCTTTGTCACTCCTTCCTTTTTCTTCCTTCCATTCTCCATCTTTCTGATTAAGTTCTTTCAATCTCTCTTCCATTTCTTCCGCTCTCTCTCTTTCTCTCTCTCTCTCCCTTATTAACGAGAGCGATAATTGCGGTAATAACAATAAAAGAGGGAAGTAAGATGGAAAGGAGAAAATGAAGATGCTGAGAGAGAGAGAGAGACACACACACACACACACACACACACGCTACCCACTATTATAGAACAAGGGAGACAGTGTATCTCTCTCTCTCTCTCTCTCTGACATCCTTATTAACTTGCCGTAAATAACTTGTCCCTCATCCACTCACTCAGCCTTCCATCCATCCACCCATCCACCCACCCATCCATCCATCCATCTATCCATCCATTTATTATCTTCATTTATCCATTCAAAATTCCTTCATCCATCCATCCATAAATACACCTAATTATTCATCCATCCATCAATATACCTTATTATTCACCCAACCATCCATTCTTCCATTCATCCATCCATCCTTCCATTTACTGTGTTCATTTATCCATCCAACAATACTTTCATCCATCCATTCATTACTGTACCATTTAATTCATCCATCCATCCACCCATCCTTTGAATTACCACGTCATTCATTCATTCACTCATCTACCCATTCATTTCATCCCACCTTCCAAATATTCATCCATCCATCCATTCATTCACTCATCCATCCATCCTGCTGACTAACCATTCATGCATCTATTCACCAATCTATCCATTCATTTATTATTTTCAGTCATTCATCTCAAATTTCATACAACAGAGAGAGAGAGAGAGAGAGAGAGAGAGAGAGAAATAAGAATAAAGATGAAGAAATGAAAGAACTGAAGGAAAATGAAGGAAGGAAAAGAGGAAGGGCCTAAATAAGGGAAAGAAGGAAGAGAAAGTGAAAAAGTTAAGAGAGAGACAAAAGAAGAAGGAAAG